>NW_026571190.1:40792763-40815263 GCF_026225935.1 Boleophthalmus pectinirostris | reverse complement strand
GAAGTGTGGGTCCCTCCCCCTGCCGCTTCGCTCTGCGTGTCGATCGCTTCAGTGCATCGAAGCGTTTCATTGGCTCGGCGAATGTTCCGCTCTGCGATTGGTCCAGAGGGCTTCAGAGTGTTCGGCGCACTTCTGAGGTTTGACAAACGCTAAACTGCTACAGGATAAAAGATGCACCAATATTTGTTTAAAAACGTTGGGTAGTGTGACGTTAGTGGTGATTTTGGCGACTTTTGGCATTTGTTTCATTTTCGATGGCGTCTACAAGTGGAAAAAAGCGATCCATGGTTTGGGATCACTTTGATCTAATTCCACCTAACAAGGTCACACCTACTTTCTTATTTACAGCTGCTATTTATGTTCCTCTTTACATATTAGTTTAAATCATCATCATTATTATTGTTGTTGTTTGGTTCGGTGTCGCTCTGCACACAACTATTGTCTGACACTAACAATACTTCATCGATGCTGAGACGCCCGCGCGCCAATGGTTAAATTTGTCCACTAGAGGTCAGTGTTTCTCCGAGACCTCAGACACGTCGAACCATTTGAGACAGTAGACAATACTGAGGTGTTAAAGGTTGTATAGAGGATTTTTTTAAGGGAAGAGAAATACAGCGACAGTCCTTGTGCGCGTTCAGAATTACTGTTGAAGTTTCCTGTCTAGAAGTAATTCAGCGACCGACGCGTCAGTTTTTAGACCCTTCGTCTGCTTCGGTCGCGCCATCGCTGGACGAGATCTCCAAGAATCACCTCAGTTTGGCTTTGCTCCTTTTCCTCTTCTCTTCTTCTTTCAGTGACCTCAAAAACAGACTTTCTTTTGCGGTGAACCGGTCATGGATTCTCGTCCGCCGTCGCGACAAACTTTGTGCGAAATGCGAGGAAGCGACAGTTCGAAAAAGCCTCTAAGAACCGCTGCGTAAACCACGTAATCCCCGCGCTCCGACGAGTCAGTTATACTAGGGAGTTTGATTGACAACCCAACAGCCAATAGAAAATGAGGGAGCCTCGTTTTCTATTGGCTGATGTTTATCTGGCCTCAACACGTCCACAGTTGATAGATTTTCGTTCTTTTTTTTTTTGGTCATCATAATTACAAAGCTGCTGCGTCTCTGTAATGGTATTTTAATCTTTCACTGACAGTTTGAAACTAAAAAAAATCCTCCATACAACCTTTAATGCTTCATGAGGCTCCATTCGCCCATCACTAACTATTTTTCAAACATTCAGCTTTTCCGGCATGAAGAATATGAATGTGATAGTCTATTATAGTTTGTGCTCCCGTATATCAGTGATCAGAGAATACTTCCACCACAGAGGAGATCAGACAGCGGGAAAATGTCCTCACTTGATTTTAATTGTGTCAATTTCGGACATAAGTATCTTCATGCCTCTGGAGCTTGGGTCAGATTCGATTGCTGCTCGGTTGAACAGGGACAAGATCTACACTGTGATGTGGACCTAAACCAATGAAGGTCAGGAGAGTCTTTACGCCCGCCTCACGCTGCTTCTGATTGGTCATGTTTACCGTCGATCACTGTTTTTAATCCAATCTCAGCCTCTGATCCATCGCTTCAGTCTGATTTATTTCTGAAAACAAAGGAAAAACGTGACAGCTGCTCTGAATGAAACAGGAGAGAAACCGCTGAGACTCACAGGGAAATAAAGAGTCGCGTTAGATCAGAAAACACACTTGGAGTCGTGTTTTGTTTCATTCACATGTTTGAGTTACTCTTTATTATCAGTCTGTTTACATCTCCCAAGCTCAAACCGCTCTGTTCCACCTTGTGATGTCATAAATGTGCGGGGTTTGTGCGGTTAAACATGCGCGAATGAAACAAAACACAACTCCGGGTGTGTTTGCGACGAGGAAACCGCATCATTACAGATCAGAAAATAGCGTAATATGGGTCGGAATTTCTGTGAGGAGCTTCTTATTTGTGATTTTCAGTCCAATTTCACTCTGTTCAGACGCTGCCGTTTGGAAATTCGCTGCTTTTGGCGACGGCGGAGGTGTAATCTCCACACACAAACACACGTTCATACATAAATTCATATATTTCCTTTTTCCTCGTGTTTCTTCATTCATGTCTGAACGCCCGAAAGAGCTGAATGTCCACAGACGACGTGTACAGTGACAGGGATTTACATTTACACCTGAACGCCTGAAAGAGCTTAAACATTTATACTGTGTCATATAATAGATATTTATATGGGTCCAGTCAAGTGGTAACGGAGGGAAACAGGGGGCAGATTTTTGACATTCAAATGTCTCTTATTCAGAAACTAGAGGAACTATTGAAATAAGTAAAGTATCAGAATGTAGGAAAGAGTTACACTCCAACAGGGTCAAGTTAAACCTGTGATATTCTTTCAAGTTCAAGACAAAAACCCGTAAAAACTCATGTCGGTAACGGAGGGAATGAAATATGCAGCACTTTTTGGTCAATAAATCCAAACAGTGATAACTCTTGGTTCTCACTTACATATCCTTAACAAACTGGTTTGAATATTTGCTTCATATAGTTTTCTACCATATGGTACAAGATTAGGTTGAAAAACCTCTTACTTTTTGACTCATGAGATTTTTTATTAAGAAAGTTCATGGTAACGGAGGGAAAAGTAACGGAGGGAAAATTGTGCAAACAAGTAGAAGGTGCAGGATTTTACATCATTTGTCACTTTTTTCTTCCAAATACTTTAATATTACTTCAAAATGAAAGGAAACTATTTCTATAAAATATGTCAGTCCTTCCAAGAACATTTTTATCATTTTAAATACTTTTTTTTTTTTTTTTTTTTTTATCCTGTCCCTTCATCAACAGTTCAAAGATGGAATAACACAAGATATGATGAAATACATCCATTTATTTACATGATTTTTGGGTCTTTGAAATTTGGGAAATAATTTTTGTTCCATGTTTCATACATGGTCTGTTTAAAACGTATGGAACTTTAGAACCAAAAATGGTACAGAAAAAAGGTCAACAGTTTGATAAACTAGAGAACATATGTATCTGTTCAATACATTTTTATATCAGATCAATTAACTTGAATTTTTGGCCTTGTTGTTTACTTCTGCTTGACCGGGACCATATTTACATCTGAGCACCTGAAAGAACCTCATGTATATTAGTCCAAACTGAACATTTACAGTAACGTCTGGTGCACACTGACTGCAGGTGCAGTGTGGTTTGGGACACATGTGGGTCCCGCAAGACTAAGTCTACGTTCAGACTGCAGGGCTTAACGCTCAATTCAGATTTTTTTGTGAAATCCGATGTTTTTGCGAGGTTGTTCACATTTCCAGTTAAATGTGACTTGTCTGTGACTCCAGTGTGAACATTAAAAAGTGTCCCACATGTGACACTGGAGACACGACGACGTCAACCGCAGCGAGCGTCTCTGTGTTTACAGAAGTTGTCCAAACATGGACGCAGCATCGAGCACCTGGAGATTTTAAAGTTCCTCTCGTACCGGAGCCACAACATGAACAACTTACTTGTTTTAAGGAGGAGATTGAGAAGGAGAAGGACGAGGTTTTTGGTCGTGGTGTTTTGTGGTGAGTGGAGATGTGCTTCACTTCAGTCACACAGAGTTCAGTAACAATTTTCTCCTACTTCAGTGCAGAATAGTGACGTTTGTGTCTTGTTGATAACGTGTAGGTGGATGAATGAACTTTGACCGTTCAGACTGAAGTCACATGTCAAAAGATCAGATATGTATCAGTTTCAGGAGCACAGATCCAAGTGTCCTGGGTCATGTTTGAAAAAATCTGATCTGTGTGGTTCAGACTGACATTAAAAGATCAGATACAGGAACATAGGGACAAAAAATCAGATTTGGGTCACTTCAAGCTGCAGTCTATGGCAGCACCAAGTCACAGTGGGCGCAGGTCTGTGGAAAGAATTTTCTAGAAGTTTGTGTTTGGTGGACGCTGCAGTGATCTGTGAAAACCACATGAACAAACTGGAAATCACACACAGAACCGACAGATCCGGTTTGGTTTCAGAATAACATTTCTCTGCACAAATGTACTTCACCATTGTAGACCTGACACATACTTTGAGCCTTTAAAGACACATTGCAAAACTTTTCTGGTGAAGTGTCCGCTGTCTGCTTGTCTCCATGGCGATGTTAGTGATTTCTCTGGGATGTTCCACGGTAGGACTTTAAACATTTCCATAGCGTTTACTCATTTCGGGCGTTTCTGTCGCTCAAAAACACAATCATTCCTTGTGTGAAAAGGGTCGCCTCTCCACAGATCTGAACTATAATGTGACCTATAGACTACACTGCGGAACATTCCAGACAAAACAATAACATCCACTACTAATTTCCACTAGAAAAGTTACGCAGTGCACCTTTAAATGCGTAAAAGCTCTGTTTAAAATGTGACAGTTTAACATTTTGGAGGTCTGATCGTCGAAAAAACAGCTTCAACTGATTAAAAAACTCAGGTCGGGCTCCGTAATTATGATTTATTTACTTACTTATTATCATTATTTTTAAGTGAAGTTCATTTCCGCTGCGTTTCTTGTTATTCTGACTCTTCGCAGCCAATTTCAAAGACGGCAGGAGGGCCCGGTGGTATTTTTGCGTGACATTCTAACGGGGGAACAAAATGAATAGTTTACATTTACAGATATAATTAAGTTTAGTCGTTAATTATGGTCTTTAATTATGATCTCTGTTCACGCCTCGTTTGTGCATCGGCTCAGGTCCAGTGACGATCCGGTCGAGTCTGTGGCGATTCAGAATGATGGGAAAATTAGAGCTGTTACCATAGCGATTAACAAAAATAATAAATAAAAAACAAACAAAACCTTAGCTGAAGCCCGTGAAATGTTCAGTAATTGGGATTTACACTCATTCATTCATTCATTCATTATTTATTTTGGTCATATTTATTCATATTTAAAGGTTGTATGGAAGATTTTTTTTTGTTTCAAATTGTCAGTGATAGATTATAGATGCAGTCGCCTTGTAATTATGATGACCAAAAAAAAGAGAATAAAAATTCATCAACTCTGGACGTGGTGGGGCTAAACATTTGCCAATAGATAACGACACTGCCTCGTTATCTGTGAGCTGACAGGCTGTCAATCAAACTCCCTACGTTTTCTAGCGTAACTGACTTGCCTGCGCCGCCGGTACGTGGTTTACGTACGACTGTCACACAGTCCACAGACGCAAGACGCACAGACGCTGTTTACTCCACCAACGCAACAGTTCTTAGCGGCTTTTTTTTTACCTATATCTTCCTCGCAGTTCGCACAAAGTTTGTTGCAATGGCGACAAGAATCCAGGAGCAGTTCGCCGCAAAAGAAAGTCCGTTTTTGAGGTCGCTGAAAGAAGAAGACAAGGGGAAAAGCAGCGAAGCCAAACTAAGGTGATTCTTGGAGATTCATTCCAGCGATGGCGCGACTGAAGCAGACGAAGGGTCTAAAGACTGACGCACTGGTCCACAAATTACTCCTGGACAGGAAACTTCTGCTTATTATGAAAACGTACTTTATTTCCAAGAGCGAGACAAACGTTTTTCAGGACACGAAAGCGATATCCTATGTCTGAAAACGTAATTTTCAAGGCAAAGAAAGAGTCCGCTTGCTGCTGCGTGTTGTAGTTAGTTCATTCGCACGGAATCTCTGCGCAACCTTCTCTGCACCCCTTTCCTGCTCCTGTCCCCGCTGCCCGATCCACTCTTCTCCCTGCTCCTCACTTCTCTGGGCACGGAATCTCCGCGCACCCCTCCCCTCTCCTCTCTCCTCTCTCCTCTCTTCTCCTGCTCCTCACTCTCTCCCACGAAATCTCCGCACACCCGCTCCCCCCGCTCCTCACTTCTCCGTCTTGCCAAACCAACACTGTAGTTAGTTGTTTACAAGTCATGTGCAGTTCACCGGCTGTAAACAAACCTGTTTCTGGCGTAAGGAGGAGGAGGGAGGAGGTGTTTCTACGTAGGAGCTGTAGGGGAGGGGGGGTGGTTTCACACATGCGCAACATTTGAAAAAGGACAAACAGTCGCTGGATTTCTCGTTCCTTGGAAAATCCTCTATACAACCTTTAACACACACAGACCGAAAAGGTGCAGGCTGAAGCTTGAGTTTATTCTGCCTTTACCCTTTATTCCTTTGTCAGAGCTTCAACTCGACACCAGTTCATCTTCATAAATACAGCGAGAAGAAACAAACAAATCAGAAACAGAACAACAAAGTTCTACAGCACAAACTAAGTCTCGTATTTCATGTTTCTGTCCAGAGTTAAACATTTAAACTTCTTTATAAAGTGAAAGAAAGTGGTGCACAATTTGAGGTTTTCTGTGCAGTTGTTCCAGAGCTCCAGCCCTTTAACAGATTTACTAAATTTCATAATGTTTGTTCTGATTTTCTTTTTAATAAACGTGGTCGTGCCTCTGAGTTCGTATCGGCTCTTTCAGATTTTGAACATGTTCTGTAAAGATTTTGACAGGAGATTATTGTTTTACTTTAAACGTGATTTTCAGAGTATAAAGGTCGACTAAATCATAAAATTTCAGAGTTTGAACATTTATCAATAACACATTGGTCTATTCATTATAAGTTGATAATGTGATGCTCTTATTGCCTTTTTTTGGCAGGTAAAGATTGAATTTGTATTAGTCTTTTAGTATTGCCCCAAATCTCAATACTGTAGGTTCTGTCGGGCATTACCAGCGAGTTGTATAGAATAAAAATACTGTTTTTTATCTAGAATATATCTCTGTTTGTATATAATTGCGATCACTTTGGATCATTTATTTCTAATTTTATTTATGTGTGATTTCCAGTTTAAATCTTGGTCTATAGTTACTCCTAAAAATGTATTATCAAAAACTCTTTCTAGTGGTGGATTATTGAGCATAATTTGTACATGATTTTGTACTTTTCATTTTGCAAATATCATAAATTTAGTTTTTTCTATGTTTAGCGACAATTTATTCATATCAAACCAGACTTTCCCTCTCCACCATTTGAAAAAGTTGCCTTTGGTCTTCACCTGAGCAGAAGAGTCTGGTATCATCTGTGAAGAGCACATAATTTAATAATTTTGATGCCGAACATAAATAATTTTGGCCCAAGCATCGAGCCCTGTGGAATTCCACAATTTACTTTCAACAATACAGATTTTTCATTATTTACACTGCAAATTTCTCTGATCCAGCCAAGATTTTAAACCTTATATCAGGTTATTCATCTTGTTTTCAGATTTATTTTCTACTTACGAGTTCAGATTTGGATTTATTTCAGTCTAGAGGTCGTTTATTTGAAGAGAACTTGCTGCACGGACAGATCATTTCGCTGCTTTTTAGTCATTTTCTGATAGATTTAAGTGTTTGGACAAGTTTTTTTGCAGCGTGCACTGACATCTGAACACCTGCAGGAGCCAAATGTGTTTAGGTTGAGTCCAAGGGATGTCAGAATGATGAAATATTAGAAGTGTTACTGTAGCGATTAACAAGAAAATAAATAAATAAATAAATAAACAGATAACAAACCAAACATTACATCTTTTGAATGTGGAAAATGTCGCGTGGAACTGGAAGCTGAAGATCAATGACATGTTCTGTAACAGGGATTTACACTGACATGTGAACGCCTGAAGGAGCTCAGTGTCTTTAGAACTGTCACCATGGCGATTAACTAAAATAATAAATAAAAAACAAACAAACAGGACATCCTTTGACTGTTGCATGTTCTGTCATAGGGATTTACACTGAGCGTTTCCATCCACATCAGTGTCCCGGGTGTGATCGGGTTTTTTGAGTGTCCCGGTTTCATCATGAAGAATCTAAACGCAGAATCCCAGTTTCACTATCCTGAATAATCCAGTATGATGAGAAACCGAGTTACTGTAGCTGGGATATTCTGATAGTAACCGGGATACTGTGGCATGTAAACACAGTATCCCGCGTAAACACTTTTCAGTCTTTTGTGACCAACATAACTAAAGCGACCGTACATGAGTGAAATGACTGTTAAATAAAGTGCTGCACTAACCTGCACACGTGTGACCTGCACATGTACTGTGTACTGGCTCGTCAAAGCCTGATCTCATGGTCAGTACTTAGATGGGAAACACTGAATGCGTTTACATGCACATCAATAACCCGGTTATGATCGGGTTTTTTGAGTGTCCCGGTTTCTTCATGGTGCATGTAAACGCAGTAACCCAGTTTCAGTAACCCGGTTATGGCAGTGTCCCGGTTATTAGAAACCGAGTTACTGTAGTTTGGTTTATTCCGATAGTAACCGGGATACTTGTGGCATGTAAACGCAGTACCCCGGTTACTGCAACATAAAGTTGAGTCGCATGCGTCCAAAAGACACTTTCCAGCCTTTCACCACAACAGTAACGACATAAATAAATTGACCAACATAAATAAAGTGACCAAACGAGTGAAATGACTGTAAAATAAAGAGCTGCGCTAAACCTGCACTCGTACGACCTGCACTCGTGTGACGCTGAAAAGCTAAAACATGAACTATCTCCTATACTCTATACGCACGAAACAGACTCACCATCATTAGCGCCTCTTCTGTCACAGAAATAACACACATAATCCACTGAGTCGTGTCATTTAGTCCAAAAAGAAACTGATCACATCAGTGGCACAAGGAGCGAGTTGTTTTTTATCGCCGCTAACAGTTTATGCTAATTAGCCAAACGGTCTTAAGTTTCGTTTCTGTAAAACATAAACAAATGTGATCAGAGCTGAATGATCTGATCAAACGGGCTGATGTGTCTATAGTGTTTATGGTTTATATGTTGTAAAGTTGAGTTTATTTATGCAGAAGATTTTAATGAAGAATCTGCACAGTGGATTGTGGGAGATCTCGTAGCTCCTTAGCTTCTTATGCTAAAGGAGCTCACGGTTTGTATTTTTCCTGGTTTATGAAATTGATTTAAATAAATTTTTGTGCCTGCGCATTTGTAAGATTATGTCAAGAAACCGGGAGACTCCATTTGATCAAGTACACGAGGATATGAGTGTCTCGGTTTCTCAGTGCTCATGTAAACACAGTAACACGAACACTGACAGAACCGGGATATGGACAATAACCAGAACACTGATGTACATGTGACGCACTCACTGGGAAAATCAGGTGCCACAGGGAGGCGCCAGTTGTGTCATTGTGTCCTTAGGCAAGACACTTCACCCACATTGCCCAGTATGAAAGTGGAGTGTGTGAGTGTGGCAGCCCCGCTTCTGTCAGTCTGCCCCAGGGCAGCTGTGGCTACAATAGTAACTTACCACCTCCAGGTGTGGAGAGAAAGAAAATTGAACTGTAAAGCGTCTTTGTGACAAATGTCTGTGAAAAGTGCTATATAAATAAAAACTTACTTACTTAATGTATGATCTGTGAAAACATGAACCATCTCCAACGCGACACAAACAGAACAGACTCACCATCAGCAGAACATCCCTCTGTCACAGAGAGAACACCCCTCTTCACAGAGAGAACACCCCTCTGACACAGAGAGAACACCCCTCTGACACAGAGAGACCCCTCTGTCACAGAGAGAACACTGAGAGAACACCTCTGCAGAGAAACATGACACAGAGAGAACACCCCTCTGACACAGAGAAACACAGACACAGAGAGAACACCCCTCTGACACAACACAGAAGAACACAGAGAGAACACCCTCTGTCACAGAGAGAACACCCCTCTGAACACACCCTCTGTCACAGAGAGAACCCCCTCTGTCACAGAGAGAACACCCCTCTGACACAGAGAGAACATCCCTCTGTCACAGAGAGAACACCCCTCTGACACAGAGAGAACACCCCTCTGACACAGAGAGAACACCCCTCTGACACAGAGAGAACACCCCTCTGACAACAGAGAGAACACCCCTCTGTCACAGAGAGAACACCCTCTGTCCACAGAGAGAACACCCCTCTCACAGAGAGAACACCCCTCTGTCACAGAGAGAACACCCTCTGACACAGAGAGAACACCCCTCTCACAGAGAGTCACAGAGAGAACACCCTCTGACACAGAGAGAAACACCCTCTGACACAGAGAGAACACCCCTCTGTCACACAGAGAGAACACCCTCTGTCACAGAGAGAACACCCCTCTGTCACAGAGAGAACACCCCTCTGACACAGAGAGAACACCCCTCTGTCACAGAGAGAACACCCCTCTGTCACAGAGAGAACACCCCTCTGACACAGAGAGAACACCCCTCTGACACAGAGAGAACAACCCTCTGTCACAGAGAGAGAACACCCCTCTGACACTCTGAGAGAACACCCCTCTGACACAGAGAGAACACCCCTCTCACAGAGAGAACACCCCTCTGACACAGACTCTGAGAACACCCCCTCTGACACAGAGAGAACACCCCTCTGACACAGAGAGAACACCCCTCTGACACAGAGAGAACACCCCTCTGACACAGAGAGAACACCCCTCTGTCACAGAGAGAACACCCCTCTGTCACAGAGAGAACACCCCTCTGTCACAGAGAACACCCCTCTGACACAGAGAGAACACCCCTCTGTCACAGAGAGAACACCCCTCTGTCACAGAGAGAACACCCCTCTGACACAGAGAGAACACCCCTCTGTCACAGAGAGAACAGACACAGAGAGAACACCCCTCTGTCACAGAGAGAACACCCCTCTGACACAGAGAGAACACCCCTCTGACACAGAGAGAACACCCCTCTGTCACAGAGAGAACACCCCTCTGACACAGAGAGACCCCTCTGTCACAGAGAGAACACCCTCTGTCACAGAGAGAACACCCCTCTGACACAGAGAGAACACCCCTCTGACACAGAAGAGAACACCCCTCTGACACAGAGAGAACACCCCTCTGACACAGAGAGAACACCCCTCTGTCACAGAGAGAACACCCCTCTGACACAGAGAGAACACCCCTCTGTCACAGAGAGAACACCCCTCTGACACAGAGAGAACACCCCTCTGACACAGAGAGACCCCTCTGACACAGAGAGAACACCCTCTGTCACAGAGAGAACATCCCTCTGTCACAGGGAGAACACTCATATTCCACTGAGTCCCTGTGTCCTTTAGTCCAACACAAACTGAACCACATCAGTGACACAAGGAAAGAGCTGATTTTTTTTTTTTTTTTTAGCTTAGTTTGTGCAAATTAGCCATGCAGTTTTAAGTTTAGTTTTTTTTTAAAGGTAAACAAAAGTGTCAAAGCTGCATTAAACACATTATAATGTCAAATGTGGCTCTAGAGTCATTATGGTTTATATGTTGTAAACTTGAGTTTATTTATGCAGAAGGTTTTAATTCATAATCTGCTGCAGTGTAGAACTTGTACAATAGTGTTTGGAAACGTTGGGTTTGATCTGCAGTGGATTGTGGGATTAAACCTCTTACCGCTGGTTCTGAACCTCCTGAGCTTCCTATGCTGAAGGAGCTCATGGTTGTTTGTATTTCTAATGGTTTATTAAGTATGTAATTTTTTACGCTTGCACATTTGTAAGATCGTGTCAATAAACATGGATACTCCATTTGATCATGTTCACAGAGATCTGAGCGTCCCGGTTTCTCAGCGCACATGTAAACAAAAACCTGACATAACCGGGATACTAATGTACATGTAAACACACTCAGTCACATCTGAACGCCTGAAAGAGCCAAATGTGTTTAGGTTGAGTCTGAATGATGGAAAATTAGGACTGTCAACATAGTGATTAACAAAAATAATAACCAAACATTACATCTTTTGAATGTGTAAAGTGCCGCGTGTAACTGGAAGCTGGAGACATGTTCTGTACGAGGGATTTACAGTCACATGTGAACGCCTGAAAGAGCTCCTCGTGGCTAAGCTGAATCTACACTGTGCACTGAGAGGGTTTAGTCCGTGTCTTTAGCTTTAGTTCATATTGTGAAGTGACGCAGACGAGAGGAGCTTACACTAAAGACGGGACACGGGACTTTAAGCTGCGGCGCTTCACTCCGTCTGTTTACAAATCCTTCCTCGAAGTGCAGGACCTAGAGCTGAAGAAAGAACCGAAAATCACACACTAAACGAAACTACTGAAGCTAGAGGCTCATTTTTCGATCTCGACCTTTGAAATTCTTGGTCTTGCCTCGATCTCGACACTCAGAGCTCTTGGTCTTGTCTCAGTCTTGGCTTTTAAAAGTCTTGGTCTTCTCCTGGTCTTGACCCTCAGAGGTTTTCGTCTTGTCTGAGCCTTTAAAAGTCTTATTCTTACCTCCACCCTCAGGTCTCGGGCTTGTCTCAGTCCCGACCTTTAAAAGGCTCGGTCTTTTCTTGGTCTCAACGCTCAGAGGTCTGGGTCCTGTCTCGGTCTCATCTCGGTCTCGTCTTGGCCTCGTCTCTGTTCTCATCTCACTCTTGGCTTTTAAAAGTCTTGGTCATGTCTCGGCCTCGATCCTCAGAGGGTTTGGTCCTGTCTCGGTCTTGTCTTGGTGTCGGCCTTTTAAAAGTCTAGATCTTTTCTCAGTCTCAATGCTCAGAGGTCTTGTCTCGGTCTCATCTCGGTCTCGGCTTTAAAAAGTCTTGGTCTTGTCTTGACCTTTAAAAGTCTTGGTCTTGTATCAGTTTCAATGCTCAGTGGTCTCAGTCCTGTCTCGATATCGTCTCAGTCTCGTCTCGGTCTCGGCTTTTAAAAGTCTCAGTATTATCTCAGTCTCGATCCTCAGAGGTCTTGGTTTTGTCTTGGTCTCGGCCTTTAAAAGTCTGTCTTGTCTCAGTCTCAACCCTCAGAGGTCTCAGTCCTGTCTCGGTCTTGTCTTGGTTTCGACCCTCAGAGGTCTTGGTCTTGTCCTGGTCTCTGGACCTCGTGGTCTTGGACAGGTCTTGGTCTTGTCCTGGTCTCTGGACCTCATGGTCTTGGACAGGTCTTGGTCTTGTCCTGGTCTCTGGACCTCGTGGTCTTGGACAGGTCTTGGTCTTGTCCTGGTCTCTGGACCTCGTGGTCTTGGACAGGTCTCGGTCTTGTCCTGGTCTCTGGACCTCGTGGTCTTGGACAGGTCTCGGTCTTGTCCTGGTCTCTGGACCTCGTGGTCTTGGACAGGTCTCGGTCTTGTCCTGGTCTCTGGACCTCGTGGTCTTGGACAGGTCTTGGTCTTGTCCTGGTCTCTGGACCTCGTGGTCTTGGACAGGTCTCGGTCTTGTCCTGGTCTCTGGACCTCGTGGTCTTGGACAGGTCTGGGTCTTGTCCTGGTCTCTGGACCTCGTGGTCTTGGACAGGTCTTGTCTTGTCTGGTTCTGGACCTCGTGGTCTTGGACAGGTCTCGGTCTTGTCCTGGTCTCTGGACCTCGGTCTTTGGACAGGTCTTGGTCTTGTCCTGGTCTCTGGACCTCGTGGTCTTGGACAGGTCTCGGTCTTGTCCTGGTCTCTGGACCTCGTGGTCTTGGACAGGTCTCGGTCTTGTCCTGGTCTCTGGACCTCGTGGTCTTGGACAGGTCTTGGTCTTGTCCTGGTCTCTGGACCTCGTGGTCTTGGACAGGTCTTGGTCTTGTCCTGGTCTCTGGACCTCGTGGTCTTGGACAGGTCTTGGTCTTGTCCTGGTCTCTGGACCTCGTGGTCTTGTCCTGGTCTCTGGACCTCGTGGTCTTGTCCTGGTCTCTGGACCTCGTGGTCTTGGACAGGTCTTGGTCTTGTCCTGGTCTCTGGACCTCGTGGTCTTGGACAGGTCTCGGTCTTGTCCTGGTCTCTGGACCTCGTGGTCTTGGACAGGTCTCGGTCTTGTCCTGGTCTCTGGACCTCGTGGTCTTGGACAGGTCTTGGTCTTGTCCTGGTCTCTGGACCTCGTGGTCTTGGACAGGTCTCGGTCTTGTCCTGGTCTCTGGACCTCGTGGTCTTGGACAGGTCTCGGTCTTGTCTGGTCTCTGGACCTCGTGGTCTTGGACAGGTCTTGGTCTTGTCCTGGTCTCTGGACCTCGTGGTCTTGGACAGGTCTCGGTCTTGTCCTGGTCTCTGGACCTCGTGGTCTTGGACAGGTCTTGGTCTTGTCCTGGTCTCTGGACCTCGTGGTCTTGGACAGGTCTCGGTCTTGTCCTGGTCTCTGGACCTCGTGGTCTTGGACAGGTCTTGTCCTGGTCTCTGGACCTCGTGGTCTTGGACAGGTCTTGGTCTTGTCCTGGTCTCTGGACCTCGTGGTCTTGGACAGGTCTTGGTCTTGTCCTGGTCTCTGGACCTCGTGGTCTTGGACAGGTCTTGGTCTTGTCCTGGTCTCTGGACCTCGTGGTCTTGGACAGGTCTTGGTCTTGTCCTGGTCTCTGGACCTCGTGGTCTTGGACAGGTCTGGGTCTTGTCCTGGTCTCTGGACCTCGTGGTCTTGTCCTGGTCTCTGGACCTCGTGGTCTTGGACAGGTCTTGGTCTTGTCCTGGTCTCTGGACCTCGTGGTCTTGGACAGGTCTCGGTCTTGACTACGACTCTCCTCTCATGTAAACGTGGGAGGTGTGTTGTGATGGCGCTCTGAAGGGGGAGTGACTTAGCGCGGACAAACTTATGAAACATGTGTATAAAAGGTGACACGGTGATCTAAACATGCTTGTGCGTTGGCAGGAGTTCGAGCGGTTGCCACGGTGACACGTCGACGGTATGTGGGATTATATAAGAACACACTTCATACATGTCGCCGCCCACACGCTCAAACCGACCAATCAGAACGAGCCGCTCAACAGCTGCAGGCTCCTTCACACATATATACATACAGAAAGAGATAATACACACACACACACACACACACACACACACACACACACAGACACACACACACGCACACAGACACACACACAGACACACACACACACACACACACACACACACACACACACACACACACACACACACACACACACACACACACACACACACACTCACACACACACACACACACACACACACACACACACACACATACACACACACACACAGATACATGAAGAACTGTGGGTTTAATGTATTTATAGACTTTACTGTGTCTCTGTAACTCAACATGTGATTTTAACACTGAAGAACAGATTTGATACTCGATACTCGTGTTGTAGTCAAGACCAAGACCAAGACCAAGACCAGTCCGAGAACACAGGGTCCAGAGACCAGGACAAGGCCGAGACCTCTGAGGGTCGACATCGAGACAAGACTGAGACTTTTAAAGGCCAAGGACCAAACAAGACGAAGATCTCTGAGGGTCGAGACAAAGACTTTTAAAGGTAGAGAACAGGACAAGACCAAGACCTCTAAGGGTCGAGATTGAGACAAGACCGAGACTTTTAAAGACTGAGACCGAAACAAGACCGAGACTTTTAAAGGTCAAGACCGAGACAAGACCGAGACTTTTAAAGGTCGAGACTGAGACAAGACCGAGACTTTTAAAGGTCGAGACTGAGACAAGACCGAGACTTTTAAAGGTCAAGACCGAGACAAGACCGAGACTTTTAAAGGTCAAGACCGAGACAAGACCGAGACTTTTAAAGGTCGAGACTCGAGAGAGACTTTTAAAGGTGAGACAAGAAGACGACAAGACTGAGTCTTTTAAAGGTCAAGACCGAGACAAGACCGAGACTTTTAAAGGCCAAGGACCAAACAAGACGAAGATCTCTGAGGGTTGAGACAAAGACTTTTAAAGGTAGAGAACAGGACAAGACCAAGACCTCTAAGGGTCGAGATTGAGACAAGACCGAGACTTTTAAAGACTGAGACCGAAACAAGACCGAGACTTTTAAAGGTCAAGACCGAGACAAGACCGAGACTTTTAAAGGTCGAGACTGAGACAAGACCGAGACTTTTTAAAGGTCGAGACCGAGACAAGACCGAGACTTTTAAAGGTCAAGACCGAGACAAGACCGAGACTTTTAAAGGTCGAGACCGAGACAAGACCAAAACCTCTGAGTGTCAAGACCGAGACAAGACCGAGACTTTTAAAGGTCAAGACCGAGACAAGACCGAGACTTTTAAAGGTCGAGACCGAGACAAGACCGAGACTTTTAAAGGTCGAGACTGAGACAAGACCGAGACTTTTAAAGGTCAAGACCGAGACAAGACCGAGACTTTTAAAGGTCGAGACCGAGACAAGACCGAGACTTTTAAAGGTCGAGACCGAGACAAGACCAAAACCTCTGAGGGTCAAGACTGAGACAAGACCGATTCTTTTAAAGGTCGAGACTGAGACAAGACCAAAACCTCTGAGTGTCAAGACTGAGACAAGACCGAGACTTTTAAAGGTCTTGGTTTGTATTTATGAAGACCCCCTCGAAAACGAGATGGCGAGAAATCTCAAGGGGCTTATCCTCCAAATAAATAAATTCAACTTCAAATTTAGAGAACTGTGTCCCTGTGTGTCAGATGCCCTCCCTGTGTGTCAGATGCCCTCCCCTGTACGTCAGATGCCCTCCCCGTCCCTCCCTTTGCTCATTTTCTCTGTAAAATCTGATATTTCTTCTCCAAACATGTTCTGAATCACATGAGCTCCCGTCTCCGTTTGGCAGCAGATTTCAGCCTCCCTCAAATGTTAATGCTCCCGGAATGGATTTTTAATGTGCGCCTTGGATTGAATTTTGATTTGAAAACACAACGGGAGAGTTTTCCAAATGTCCCTGCGATTATTGAGTTGTTTTAGTGAAATAAACTCGATATTCTCGGCGTGTAATAAAACAGAACGGTCTTTATTCTTTACTGCGAAACTACAAAACAACATTCTCGTTTTAACGCCGGTCCGAGTCAAAGCGTCGGACTTTAGAGCCGCGTTTCGGGACCCGGCGCTTTAATGGGAGCTGAGATATAAAACCACGCAGCTGTTCGTTGAAGTGGAAGTCTCCATTAGCCCGTCTGTGACTGCGGACGTATTTTTTTCGCCGGTTTTGAAGTCGTCGTCGTCGTTCTCTGTCTTTTCCGACGGGGAATGGGCCCCGCTGGTTTCCTCGCGCGGGGAGTTCATTCGCACAGACGGAGACGAGCGAGGAGAGTTTTAATTATGATTTTAATAATGTAGGAGACGAGATGAGGCGAGGGGGAGACGGACGCGGCGAGAGAGACACGACAATGGAATTAAAGTGGACCTATTCTGCAAAATTGACTTTTTAGAGGTTATAATTATTTCTCTTCTCAATTATCCGCGTTAAGTTGTATTTAAAGAGCCCGTGTTAAACTATTTTCTGATCTGTGTGATTATAAGAATGTTTAACCGTCACAAACGCACCTGGAGTTGTGTTTTTTTGTTTCATTCACACGTTTAAAACATAAACCCTGCAGATTTAAGCTGAAACTGAAAACTCTGCTCTGTTCTGAAGTGCTCCACTGTGTTTTTAAACTCCACACACCTTCATTAAAATCATTTGGATCATTTCAGTCCTGGAATCCCAACCCCCAAAAAATATCAAAATATCGACATATCATATAGTTTAATGTGATGATACAGTATCGATATCGTGGGCTGCTGTATCGATATCCAATCCAATCCAACTTTATTTGTACAGCACATTTTTTATTAAAAAAAAAAACTGTTTCCAAAGTGCTTCACGTAGCAGTGTAAAACATTTTACTTAAAAAAAAAAAATAAATATATATTATATATATATATATATATATATATATATATATATATATATATAATGTTTCAACCATAAGGAAACCAATAGAATCAATAAATAAAATAAAATAAAATAAATAAATAAAAACAAACAAATATAAATTAATTAATTAATTAAAAAACAATAATATAAAATAATTACATAACAAAATTAAAATAATATAAACATTTAAATAAAATAAAATAAATAATAAAATAAAACAAAACTAAATGAGTATTGTTTGATATATTTTACTATATTATTTTGTCACAGCCACAGTTTTGTTTTTTGTTTAGAGGAAGGAAACTCGTTTATGCGACACATTTGACATTTTCAGTGTTTTGATGATTAAAATATTTGTGTTTCATATGAACTTTGCACAAGAAGAAGTGGTTTAACAAAAACTTTTAGTATCACAGTCATGATTTAGCCTTTATTTTTTATTGAACCGTATCAAATCTATTTGAAATCTATCATATCGACCTGAAAGTGCACTGTATCCACATATGCATCGTATCGTGGCCTATGTATCGAGATAAGTATCCAGGGTTTCCATGGTCATGGAAATCCTGGAAAAGTCAAAATGTAATTTTCCAGGCCTGGAAAACTCATGGAATTTTGTAAATTCAGTGACAGTTTTGGAAAAGTCATGCAATTTCAGTATCTTTCACTTCCTCGTTCTGTCTGTTCTGATTATTTCTGAACGTCTGGACCTTTTGTTTAAAAGAGATAAGATAGAAGAAGAAGATAAGACAATAAAAGCACTGACAGGATTTTGAATGTTTAAAAACTATAATCCCAAACCATAAGGTGAGTTCACATTTCATATAGGAAGTGCGACTCACTCGTCGCCTGCGTCACATTTGGAGGGCGGAGCCTGTGCTTTCTCAGGACGGGCGGGGGGAGGAGCAATAGTCGGACTTTCATAGTTCCTGGTCTGTGACTGTCTGATTTCAGAACTATTGAGTCATGGATGTTTCAAAACCCAAACTGTGCTTGTTTTTGTGCAGAAGATAAAATGTGAAAAGAGTTATTTTGCTTGAGATGAGACCTTTAATGCATCTGGACTATTAATACAAAATGCATAAATATTTTGAATGCATTATTTTCTTTGTAATGGAAAAGTACCACTTCATGACATCACAAGATGGAACAGAGCATTTTGAGCTTTGGATATTTAGACAGAACACAACTCCGGGTCTGATTTTTGAGGAGGAAACGACATTAGAACATGAACTGAAGCTCACTGGAGT
This sequence comes from Boleophthalmus pectinirostris, assembly GCF_026225935.1. Taxonomy (NCBI): domain Eukaryota; kingdom Metazoa; phylum Chordata; class Actinopteri; order Gobiiformes; family Gobiidae; genus Boleophthalmus; species Boleophthalmus pectinirostris. The sequence goes on along the minus strand of NW_026571190.1, from coordinate 40,796,454 downwards.
CTGTTCAGAACCTTTAAAGTGGCTGTATTATACAAAAACTAGACTTTTATGAGCTTTTACGCAGGTTATAACTTTGTTCCTTTGTCAAAAACCTGTCTGAAGAGGTTTTAAAGTCATCCATGCATGTTTGAGTAATTTAGCGATCTCTCTGGGGCCCTTATTCTAACCCTCTTTACGTTTAGATGTAAGATTCTGTACAAGACTCCGCCCACAAACCCACGACACACATTGTGTTGATGTTTACAGAGAGAGAAGACGCTGAACTTTGTCCCAGTTTTTGTTTCATGTGGATGTTTCCAGAGAATTAAAGAGAAATGAACCATAACCTGGTCACAGGTTTCATCAAGGAAGAGTTTAAAATAGTCTTCATCTTGTGTCGTCGGTGTGTGTCGTTCTGTTGTGTCGTTCTGTTGTGTCGTCAGTGTGTGTCGTTCTGTTGTGTCGTCGGTGTGTGTCGTTCTGTTGTGTCGTCGGTGTGTGTCGTCTGGTGTGTGTCGTTCTGTTGTGTCGTCGGTGTGTGTCGTTCTGTTGTGTCGTCGGTGTGTGTCGTTGGTGTGTGTCGTTCTGTTGTGTCGTTCTGTTGTGTCGTCGGTGTGTGTCGTCGGTGTGTGTCGTTCTGTTGTGTCGTTCTGTTGTGTCGTCGTGTGTGTCGTTCTGTGTGTGTCTGTGTTGTGTCGTTCTGTGTGTCGTTCTGTTGTGTCGTCGGTGTTGTGTCGTCTGTGTGTCGTTCTGTTGTGTCGTCGTGTGTTGTCGTCTGTTGTGTGTCGTGTGTCGTGTGTGTGTCGTGTCGTGTGTGTCGTTCTGTTGTGTCGTCGGTGTGTGTCGTTCTGTTGTGTCGTTCTGTCGTCGTGTGTGTCGTTCTGTGTTGTGTGTCGTGTGTGTGTGTCGTCGGTGTGTGTCGTTCTGTTGTGTGTCGGTGTGTGTCGTCGGTGTGTGTGTCTGTGTGTGTGTCGTGTTGTGTGTGTCGTCGTTGTGTCGTTCTGTTGTGTGTCGTTGTGTGTGTCGTGTGGTGTGTGTCGTTCTGTTGTGTCGTCGGTGTGTGTCGTTCGGTGTGTGTCGTCTGTGTCGTGGTGTGTCGTGGTGTGTGTCGTTCTGTTGTGTCGTCGGTGTGTGTTCGTCGGTGTGTGTCGTCTGTGTGTCGTTCTGTTTGTGTCGTTCTGTTGTGTGTTCTGTTGTGTGTCGTCGGTGTGTGTCGTTCTGTTGTGTTCTGTTCGTCGGTCGTTGTGTCGTCTGTGTGTGTCGTCGGTGTGTGTCGTTTGGTGTGTGTCGTTCTGTTGTGTGTCGGTGTGTGTCGTTCTGTTGTGTCGTCGTGTGTCGTTCTGTGTCGTGTCGTGTGTGTGTCTGTCGTGTGTGTGTCGTCGTGTGTGTGTCGTGTCTGTTGTGTCGTCGGTGTGTGTCGTTCTGTGTGTCGTCGTGTGTTGTGTCTGTGTGTCGTCTGTGTGTGTCGTGTGTGTGTCGTTGTGTGTGTCGTCGGTGTGTGTGTGTCGTTCTGTGTGTCGTTGTCGTTGTGTGTCGTGTGTGTCTGTGTCGTGTGTGTGTTCGTGTGTGTCGTCGTGTGTGTCGTTCTGTTGTGTGTCGTGTGTTCGTGTCTGTGTTTGTCGTGTCGGTGTGTCGTCGTGTGTGTCTGGTGTCTGTTGTGTCGGTGTCTGTGTCGTCGTGTGTGTGTCGTTCGTTCTGTTGTGTCGTTCTGTTGTCGTCGGTGTGTGTCGGTGTCTGTGTTTGTCGTTCTGTGTGTGTCGTGTGTGTCTGTTGTGTCGTGTGTCGTTCTGTTGTGTCGTCGTGTGTGTCGGTGTGTGTCGTCTGGTGTGTGTCGTTCTGTTGTGTCGTTCTGTTGTGTTGTCGTGTGTTGGTGTGTGTGTGTGTGTCGTGTGTGTCGTCGTTGTGTGTCGTCGGTGTGTGTCGTTCTGTGTGTCGTTCTGTGTGTGTCGTCGGTGTGTGTCGTCTGTGTGTGTCGTCTCGTGTGTGTGTCGTCGTTGTCGTGTGTGTCGTTCTGTTGTGTCGTTCTGTGTGTCGTCGGTGTGTCGTCGGTTGTTCGTGTGTCGTGTGTGTGTCGTCTGTGTGTCGTGTGTGTGTCGTCTGTTGTGTCGTGTCGTTCTGTGTGTGTTCGTCTGTGTGTCGTCGGTGTGTGTCGGTGTGTGTCGGTGTGTGTCGTTCTGTGTGGGTGTGTGTCTGGTGTGTCGTTGTGTGTGTCGTTCTGTTGTGTCGTTCTGTTGTGTCGTCGGTGTGTGTCGTTCTGTTGTGTCGTCTGTTGTGTCGTCGGTGTGTGTCGTTCTGTTGTGTCGTTCTGTTGTGTCGTCGGTGTGTGTCGTTCTGTTGTGTCGTCGGTGTGTGTCGTCGGTGTGTGTCGTCGGTGTGGAGGTTGTGTAGCGTCTCAGTTGTGAGATAAACCCGCGCTTCACCCCGTGGCGTTGTTCTCTTTTATCCCTTTAATCAGAGCAGGTTGTTTTTGTTTTTTTGTTCCTCGGAGTAAATCCAAACAGGCGGCACCGACGAGGCCGACGCCGAGTGACGGTTTCACCTCTGAGCTCGTTGTTCTGAGCGTTGGGAACGAGCCGAACCGAGCCGCCGTCGTCTGTCCCTCCATCTGCTCCTGCTCGCTTCTACCTGCTTCTACTCGCTTCTACCTGCTCCTGCTCGCTTCTACCTGCTCCTGCTCGCTTCTACCCGCTTCTACCCGCTCCTGCTCGCTCCTGCTCGCTTCTACTCGCTTCTACCTGCTCCTGCTCTCTTCTTCTCACTCCTGCTCGCTCTTACCCGCTCCTTCTCGCTCCCTCGTCTCTGAGTGTTTGAGTCCGTCTCCGTCCTGAGGTTTTTGTCGGTTCCGTTTTGTTGAGGTGAAGCAGGACGGACACCGGTGACGTCACAAGACTAAAACTCAAACTTGATTTCGATATATCGTAAGAGAGAAAGAGGAGAAAGAAAGAGAGAGAAAGAGAAAGGAGAGAGAAAGAGTGAGGGTCATGAGGCTTTACTGTCAGAAAAAGAAAGCGAGAAAGAAAGAGGAGAGAAAGAGATGGTCATGAGGCTTTACTGTCAGAAAGAAAGAAATAGAGAAGGAAAGAGAAGAAAGAGAGAGAGACAGAGGAGAGAAAAAGAAAGAAGGAGAAAGGAGAGAGAAAGAGTGAGGGTCAAGAGGCTTTACTGTCAGAAAAAGAAAGGAGAGAGAAAGGAGAGTGTTGGAATGTGGAGGAGAGAAGGACAAATTAAAGGAGTGAAGCTTTACTGTCAGAAAAGGAGGGAGCGGAGGAGAGAAGCGGAGGAGAGAAGCGGAGGGATGTGACAGCGGGATCAGAGGCTTTAGAGTCAGTATTGATTTGTAAGATTGAAAAAGAGGGAAAGAGAGGAAAGAGAGAGGAAAGAGAGAGGAAAGAGAGGGTGAGCTCTTAATGGCCAGTATTAATGAGAGAGAGAGAGAGAGAGAGACCTTTATCGAGAGAGGAGGAGAGATGGAGAGAAAGTGAGAGGAAGAGGAAGAGGAGGAAGAGGGTCAGAAGGCTTTACAATCAATATTGATTTGTGAGGGGGAAAAAAGAGCGAGAGAGAAGAGGTTTAAGTTGATACTGTTCTGTCAATCAGAGAACGAGAAAGAGAGAAGAAGAAGAAGAAGAAGAGAGAATCAGAGTCTGTACCAGTCCTGCATTTAAACATCCTAACATTCTATCGTTCAATAATGTTCAACACAGACGGGGGC
>NW_026571190.1:40782763-40785263 GCF_026225935.1 Boleophthalmus pectinirostris | reverse complement strand
CAAATACACATGGATGGATCCGCGGCCGGCGGCTCCGAGCTCCGGTTCTCGGGTCTTTCTCTTTCTTCTCCTTCTTCCAGATGCTCCTGAGGCGTCCAGAACATTTTGTGAAGCTGCAGTTTTACTTATATTTGCTGTAGGTTTTCACAAAGATGTGGTGATCCGATCCCGCCCATAACTCACTGATTGACTAAGACAACTGTCAAACTCCAACTCATCCTCACATTGACTTGAATTGTACGGGCCTTTGTTACCTGCAGGGCAGAGTCCTGCACCAGGTCGGGTTCCCGCGAGTACCCGACAGGTACGGGCAAATAGCTGCTGAAATGGGCGGGTTTTAACAATCTGGAATTTTATGGGCGGGTAGTGATTGCACACGGGCAGCTCAGAACTAAACCAGGACTACACCAGGACTACCATATTTTCCGGGCTATTAGACGTGCCCACAATCCAGAGCGCCCCTGTGGGGAAGCTGGCCCAAGTGGTCAAAATGAGAGTCCAGTGCAAAGTTGTCCTTCACCAAACCAAATTCTTTATTGGATCTTTCCAAGTCGTGGGCAAAATTATATACATATTTACAAAAAAGAACTGTGCTTAACTAAACAAAAGCAACAGAAAATAACGCAACAAAAGAAAATACCCACAGGCACCTGGCTGCACTGATGGTGACCTCCTACTGATTAAACTGCCTCTACTTATATACCCCCCAGAGAGGAAGCCCCTCCCCCTGGGTTCACACCAACTTACGGGGAAAACTGTAGCAGTTTCCTTTCCTTACTGGTGCTGCCTTAAATTATTTACTGAAGCCTAATCCCCCTTTTAAACTGAACAGTGTCCAACTTAACTAGATACACTGAAACCAAAATTCTAATAACCCATTTGATAAAACAAAGAACCATTTCCGAGGCTTCCCTCCACATGGTCTGGGCCAACACCTCCCCCTGCCAAAGGACACGCCCCCTCTTTTGTTCCCAGACCATGTGGAGTCACAGGTAAAGGTGGTAAGTTTAAACAAAAATGAAGGGATATAACCAAATAAAATGAATTTAAAGTAACTGTGTGAATGTGATCAATTAAACAAAGACTAAATAAAACAAACCCGGGATAGTTATTATTTAGCTGTTTAGTTGATATAGATGTAACTGAACTAAGGTAAAAAATGGGGACAAAGGCCGTCTTTGTCACAGCCCCATACACGAATCCACTCTGGTGTCCCAGCACGACTTCAGTAAACTACAAACCCGCACCACCCGCAGAACACACAAACACACAAACACACAAACACACACGGAGCAGACAGCGACCGCACAGAGAAACACACCCACAGACACACTCATCACTCCACGCCGACGAGGAACGGAACGGAGGAACGAACCGAAAAAGTGATGAACGCGACGAGTGCTTCTAGACACGACTGAACAACTGAGTCACTGCGAACACGTCGACAATCCAGCGACAGACACTACTCCCTACACGCCACAACTGAACAAAGCCAGAGTCACCGTGAACGAACAAACAAACAAAACCACTCACCCATCACACTGTTGGGTTTCCTTTAAAGTCCCACGAGGTTTATTTGTGAAAAAAGTTCAAAAATAGACCATTTAATGACAGTGCGATTTCTAATCCAGAGCGACTAATAGTGCAGAAAATACGGTAATCTTGGATTTAAGAGAGAGAACCCCGAGTCCGTGGAGCAGGGTGTCTGTAAAGCCTGATCTGGCCACGGCTTTTACATTCGTGTAGTGTGGAGCTCTACGCCGGTCCTTTCACAGTCACCCAACAGTCCACCTCAGGCTCACCCCGAGTCCTGGTTCAGTCCTGGTTTAGTCCTGGTTCAGTCCTGGTTCAGTCCGTGGCTTGTGCGGCATCTCGATCAGTGTTTCTTCTGCTCAGTAAATAAAGCCTGATGACAGTCGAGTCGCGTCTGTGAATTCGTGTTCGTACTGAACAAAGTGGAATTGTTTTCATTTCATCATTGTAATTCTTGAAGTCGTAACTTTTCAATTTTTATCTGATGGATGTTTTTATTTTGTGTGTGAATTTGTGGCACAGGCGGGTAATGGGTTGAATCTTAACGGGTCTGGGTTAGGGATGGGCATGATTAATCGATTAATCGATAATTGATCATTAAGAATTTCATCGATTACATTCATTTTAATCGACAAACTGAATGTATGTTTGTGTGTCGTGACCAAACAGGTGTGTACATGTGTCTCTGCATCAGAAGGAGCGAGACACAAACAGTGGGTCAGTCTGTAACGAACCGAAGCACAAATGTGGATTTAACCAGGATTTGTAGAAGAAATTCCACACTTTCCGTTGCGTTGGACAAGTGTGAGTCCATGTGCACAGTGGATAAAGCAGCACATATGTTTCTGTGTCCAGTGGGAAAAAGTTTTTCCAGGTGAGAGTCGCTCAATGTGGATGACGAGGCCCCGCCCCCTCCCCCCGTACGCTGTCCTGGTTTTGACAAAAACACAAATCTGGTCACACTGAC
>NW_026571190.1:40760534-40782733 GCF_026225935.1 Boleophthalmus pectinirostris | reverse complement strand
ACACAAGAGCTGGAGTTTTATCTTCACTTAGTTTATGTAAATTAGTGATGTGGTTTTAAGTTTTGTTTCTGTGAGATTTGAACAAAACTGAATTAAACACATTATAATGTCAAACAGCTGATGTGGATCTAGAGTCGTTATGTTTATATGTCGTAAAGTTGAATTTATTTATGCAGATTAGTGCAGATAGTAATAATGATGATCATTTTAATATAAAAACGTTAATGATTAATCGATGATCGATCGTTAATTCTTCCGACGATCGATTAAGAAAATTTCATCGAATGCCCGTCCCTAGTCTGGGCGGGTCTCCAAAAAGGACCTGTGCAGGACTTCGGTAGCTGTGTTTCTTTAGTTTATTTTATGGTTTTTCGTTCTTAATTGAAATTCAAAAGAACAAATGTTACACAGAGCTGTAATCTGTGAGGAAATCTGTGTCTTGTCCCTGTGTCTGAGTTTGACATCGTCACAGTCCTCGTCCCTAACACTCGTCTCTGGCTCCGTCTCTGTCTCTTTCTCAGGTGGGCTCGTTCTTCATGATAAACCTGTGCCTGGTCGTCATAGCGACGCAGTTCTCGGAGACGAAGCAGCGCGAGCACCAGCTGATGCAGGAGCAGCGGGCGCGGTGCTCGTCCATGTCCACGCTGGCGTCCGAACCCGGCGACTGCTACGAGGAGCTGTTCCAGCTCGTGTGCCACATGCTCCGAAAGCTGCGGCGCCAGGCGGTGAACTCCATCTACGCCCTCCGAGGAAAACCACGAGGGTTCAGGGGGGCGGGCAGGGGCCGAGCGGAGGAGCCCCGAGAGAGGAGGGTGAACGGGAGAGGAGGGAGGGAGAAGAGGCCCCGGAACAGACACGGTGAGGAGCACACGTTAAAGACTCACCCTGTAACTTTTCATTTAGGGTCATTCACAGACACAAAACCCACAACTCTGCTCCTGTCAGTCCATCTTTCCCGCTTTATAACACACGTCTTTATAGAAATACACTCCACTGAACCCTGAAGCTATAAAATATATCAGCACAATGAGTCTCATTCATGAATCTTTTCTCAAAATATGTCCGTGACTTCCACTTTAATAAGATTCGGACAGAACTCTGCCCCAGATTCACAAAACGTTTTTAAGCAGCCGAATTCCTTCTTAGTCACTTAAAGGTTGTATAGAGGATTTTTTAAGGGAAGCGAAATACAGCGACCGTCCTTTTTCAAACGTTGTGCATGTGACACCTCCTTCCTCAGTAGAAACACCTCCTCCTCCCGCCTCTTTACTCTACAAATCACATTTGTTTACATCCAGTGCATGTTCAGAATCACTGTTGAAGTGACCTGCCTACAAATATTTTAGCGACTGACGCGTCAGTTTTTAGACCCTTCGGACTTTCTTTTGCGGCGAACTGCTCGTGGATTCTCGTCCACCACCGCAACAAACTTTGTGCGAATTGCGAGGAAGCTACAGTTTGAAAAAGCCTCAAAGAACCGCTGCATAAACCACATAATCCCCGAGCGCCGATGACTCAGTTACACTAAAAATGTAGGGAGTTTGACTGACAACCTAACAGCCAATAGAAAAAGAGGGAGCCTCGTTTTCTATTGGCTGATGTTTATCTGGCCTCAACACGTCCACAGTTGATAGATTTTCATTCTTTCTTTTTTTTTTCGGTCATCATAATTAAAAGCTGCTGCGTCTCTGTAATGGTATTTTAAACTTTCAATGACAGTTTTAAACAAAACAAAAAATCCTCCATACAACCTTTAAGAGTAACTAAGTTGCGCTGAAATCACCAACAATCACGCTCATTCACATTTAATTTACATAAAAAAATGATATGTATTTGGTTAGAAACGCCTCTGGACTTCCAAATATGGTCAGTATGTGTTTGGTGTCATGATGTGTGAAAGTCCAGGAGGAGGTCAGGACGAGCGTCTGCAGACCACCACTGTTTTACAACTTCAGTGGAGATTTCAAATGTCCAGACTCACATGACTCAGGGAGGAAGATTTAAGGCATAAACTTATTGAAATAAGCGGCTGTTTTTGTTGTATTTATCATGTTTCCGCACTCTTGGACCTGCAGTAAATAACAAGATAATGAGGGAGGGGGGCTTGGGAGGAGGGGCATAAGAGTGCACTCTGGTCATGGGGGGTCATGGGGGGTCATGGGGGGGTCATGGGGTGTTGTAGCTCGTCTTGGGGTGTTGAATCCAGCGCAGTGACCAGGCTCAGGGCTGTGACAGACTGAGGAAATAATTTAAGAAAATATATCACTTACAATCATAGAGAAATTTGAATTTTTCGTTGCATTATCAGAGTAATAATAGGGGTTCGGTCAAGTGGTAACGGAGGGAAACAGGGGCAGATTTTTGACATTCAAATGTCTCTTATTCAGAAACTAGAGGAACTATTGAAATAAGTAAAGTATCAGAATGTAGGAAAGAGTTACACTCCAACAGGGTCAAGTTAAACCTGTGAGATTCTTTCAAGTTGTTGACAAAAGATTTTAAAAACTCATGTTGGTAACGGAGGGAAATGAAATATGCAGCACTTTTTGGTCAATAAATCCAAACAGTGATAACTCTTGGTTCTCACTTCCATATCCTTAACAAACTGGTTTGAATATTTGCTTCATATAGTTTTCTACCATATGGTACAAGATTAGGTTGAAAAACCTCTTACTTTTTGACTCATGAGATTTTTTATTAAGAAAGTTCATGGTAACGGAGGGAAAAGTAACGGAGGAAAATTGTGCAAACAAGTAGAAGGTGCAGGATTTTACATCATTTGTCACTTTTTTTTCTTCCAAATACTTTAATATTACTTCAAAATGAAAGGAAACTATTTCTATAAAATATGTCAGTCCTTCCAAGCAAATTTTTATCATTTTAAATATATATTTTTTTTAAATCATGTCCCTTCATCAACAGTTCAAAGATGGAATAACACAAGATATGATGAAATACATCATTTATTTACATGATTTTCAGGTCTTTGAAATTTGGGAAATAATTTTTGTTCCATGTTTCATACATGGTCTGTTTAAAACGTGTGGAACTTTAGAACCAAAAATGGTACAGAAAAAAGGTCAACAGTTTGATAAACTAGAGTACATATGTATCTGTTCAATACATTTTTATATCAGATGAATTAACTTGAATTTTTGGTCTTGTTGTTTACTTCTGCTTGACTGGGCCCATGTTCTAAAACCCTATAATTTTTGTTCTTAACATTGCTCCTGTTCTTCCAGGAGAACATTTTCAGTTAAGAAAAGGTTTCCTGAATGACAAAAACGTTTCATGAATGAGGCCAACTCTCCTGGTTTAGACTCTGCATTGTGTCCACAGATGAGCTTGGTTTGCATGTAATGTCCCACAGTACGGCATTTTGAGATGCATCATAACGGCTTTTTCAGTTCTGATGAAAATTTTGATGGAAAAATGCACTTTCTTGTTGTTTTATTTAATTATTTATTCAGTATTACACCAGTTAAGTCACGTGAGAACACGACCTGGCCCAGACGCAGCATGAAACAGTGAAATAGGAGTTAACAGATCTTTTCTGTATATTTCTGAACATGTTTGTTTGGATACAGGTCGTTATGAGACGCTCAAGGCCAAAATCGGCCTCTGAATTTTCTCATTAGATCCAGTCCCAACCAGGACGTCCACTTAACTCATCATGGAGCCAATCCAGCTCATTTTCCAATGTCAGCTCATCCCTAATGGAATTAAACATGTTCAGCTCCATGGAAACAAAAACATGATGCCCCGAGCCTGGTCAGATCTGGAGAAGGTCAGAGGAGAAAAAGAGAGGGTCAGAGGAACAGAGGAGAACGTCAGAGGAACAGAGGAGCAGAGGAGAAAGTTGGAGGAGCAGAGGAGAGGAGAAGGTCAGAGGAGCAGAGAAGAGGAGAGGTCAGAGGAGGTCAGAGAGAGAGAAGGTCAGAAGAGCAGAGAAGAAGGTTGCAGAGGAGCAGAGGAGAGAGGGTCAGAGGAGCAGAGAGGAGAGAAGGTCAGAGGAGCAGAGGAGAAGGTCAGAGGAGCAGAGAAGAAGGTTGAAGGAGCAGAGGAGAAGGTCAGAGGAGCAGAGGAGAAGGTTAGGAGCAGAGGAAGCAGAGGAGAAGGAGCAGGAGCAGAGGAGAAGGTCAGAGAGCAGAGGAGAAGAGCAGAAGGAGCAGAGGAGAAGGAGGAGCAGAGGAGAAGGTCAGAGAGAAGGTCAGAGGAGAAGGTCAGAGGAGCAGAGGAGAAGTCAAGAGCAGAGGAGCAGAGAAGAAGGTTCAGAGGAGCAGAGAGAAGAAGGTGAAGGAGCAGAGGAGAAGCAGAGAGAGAAGGTCAGAGGAGCAGAGGAGAAGGTCAGAGGAAGCAGAGGAGAGAGGAGAAGGAGAAGGAGCAGAGGAGAAGGTCAGAGGAGCAGAGGAGAAGGTTAAAGGAGCTGAGGAAACTTCTTGTACAAGTGATTTTAACCAAACCTTGTGATTTTGTGTCTCGTGTGCTTCCGTCTCGCCCGCAGCTCTTCCGTGTCCTCACCACTCCAAAGCCGACGGCGCCGAGTCCGAGCCGTGCCCCCAGTGCTCCCGGGCCCCGTGCGACGGGGCGGGGCCTAAGCCCGAGGAGAAGGAGGGGGAGGAGTCAGACGGAGCGCAGGACCACGGGAAGTGCACTGCAGATCTGTGGTTCGACACCAGGATGAAGCTGTGGGCCATCGTGGAGAGCAAGTACTTCAACCGCGGAATCATGATCGCCATCCTGATCAACACCATCAGCATGGGAATCGAGCACCACCAGCAGGTACGAGGGCAGAAGCTACAAAACAAACAAAAACTATAAAACTCTGTGCACTTTCACTTGCCCTTAACACACAGTGGCATTCATTTTTAGCACTGATCCTGACTGATTTTAGTTCAACCATGACAGAACATATAATAAAAAGCAAAAATATGAATCATTATTTTAAAAAAAGCAGAGGCAAGGCAAGTGTATTTGTACAGCACAATTCATACACAAAGTAATTCAAAGTGTTTTACAGAATAAGAAATACATTAAAATCATAATAAAAACAAATCAAAACATAAATAATCATGAAGATTAAAATTAAAAAAGAGAGACATAAATTGGAGAGAAGAGTGCGGAATGAAAACCTTTCAGTTATTTGCACAGTTAAACAGAACAGTTTAGAGTCTGGATTTAAACAGCGTCACAGAAGAGTCTGTCTCACATGTTCAGACTGTTCCAGGTTTTAGCTGCATGAACCTGAAACTCTGACTCCCCTTGTTTAGTCGTGACTCTGGGCACCAGCAGGAGTTGGTCCCTGAGCTCCTCAGAGTGTGAGATGTTCATATGACACTAACATGTCACAGATGGACTTTGGTGCTCGACCATGGAGACACTTGTACAAGCAGAGCTGCTTTAAAGTCTCTGAGCCACAGGAGCCAGTGCAGAGACCTGAGACACAGGACTTATGTGCTCGTACTTCTTAGTTGGAGTCAGTACCCGAGCTGCAGCGTTCTGGATGTTCTGGATGTTGTTCTGGATGATTTCTGGATGTGGATGTTCTGGATGTTGTTCTGGATGTTCTGGATGTTCTGGATGTTCTGGATGTTCTGCAGCGTCTCACAGCTCGTTTGGAGAGACCAGTGAGCAGAACATTACAGTATCAAACCTACTGGAGACAAACGCATGGATAAGTTTCTCCAAGTCTGATTTAGACAGTAAACCTTTGATTTTTGCTCTGTTTTTTAGATGGTAAAAGGCTGCAGATGTTATTGATTTGATGTGGCTGTTAAAGTTCAAGTCTGAGTCCATTATTACCCCTAGATTTCTTGCCTGATTTGAAGGTTTTAGAGCGAGAGACTGGAGGTGATGCTGACACTGTCCCTTTGTTTCTGTGGACCAAACACTATGACTTCAGTCTTGTCAGAGTTTAGCTGGAGAAAGTTGTTTTGCCTCCACACACTGATCTGTTGGATGCAGTGACCAAGTGAGTCCACTGGTCCAGAGTCTCCTGCTGCCTGAGAGACGTAGTACAAAGGAAAAAATTCTCAAAGGAGTCAGAAAAACAAACAAACTAACAAAAAAGTTATGGAGTTTTTGTCTCTTTCACGCAATTCTGTCATTCTGTTCTGTTAAGTTCTCCTGAGGCTGTTGTGATTATTTCTGAACTGCTCGTGGTCCAGCTCTCACCTCAGTGCGGCAGCGGCTACAAACAAAACAAACAAAAACGATAAAACTCTGTGCACCCTCCTGGACCCTCACCTCCGTTTGAGAACCAACTTTCACTTTCCCTCAACACATAATGGCATTCATTTTCTGCGCCAATCCTGATTCGTTTTATTTTGATCATGACAGAACATATAATAAAAATCAAAACACGAATCAACAATTTTAAAAAGCAGACTGTAGTACAAACAGTTGCCTTATTCATAGAACCAGAGTTACACTGTAGTAACCTCACACGTTTTTTTTTTCTAAGTTCACAAACTGTTGTTCAACTCCGGTTCAATTGTGCCTGTGATTGGTCCCGCACCACCAGTGTTGACCAATCACAGAGCAGCTCTCTGGTTTGGGCAGACATAAAGAGCTAAACCTGCACACGTACGATCTCTGAAAACATCACGACACAAACACAGAACAGACTCACCTTCAGCAGAACACCCCTCTGTCACAGAGAGAACACCCCTCTGTCACAGAGAGAACACCCCTCTGACACAGAGAGAACACCCCTCTGACACAGAGAGAACACCCCTCTGTCACAGAGAGAACACCCCTCTGACACAGAGAGAACACCCCTCTGACACAGAGAGAACACCCCTCTGACACACAGAGAGAACACCCTCTGTCACACAGAGAGAACACCCCTCTGTCACAGAGAGAACACCCCTCTGACACAGAGAGAACACCCCTCTGTCACAGAGAGAACACCCCTCTGTCACAGAGAGAACACCCCTCTGTCACAGAGAGAACACCCCTCTGTCACAGAGAGAACACCCTCTGACACAGAGAGAACACCCTCTGTCACAGAGAGAACACCCTCTGACACGAGAGAACACCCCTCTGTCACAGAGAGAACACCCCTCTGTCACACAGAGAGAACACCCCTCTGACACAGAGAGAACACCCCTCTGTCACAGAGAGAACACCCCTCTGTCACAGAGAGAAGAACCCCTCTGTCACAGAGAGAACACCCCTCTGTCACACAGAGAGAACACCCCTCTGTCACAGAGAGAAACCCCTCTGACACAGAGAGACCCCTCTGTCACAGAGAGAACACCCCTCTGACACAGAGAGAACACCCCTCTGACACAGAGAGAACACCCCTCTGTCACAGAGAGAACACCCCTCTGTCACAGAGAGAGAACACCCCTCTGTCACAGAGAGAGAACACCCCTCTGACACAGAGAGAACACCCTCTGTCACAGAGAGAACACCCTCTGACACAGAGAGAACACCCCTCTGTCACACAGAGAGAACACCCCTCTGAGAGAACACCCCTCTGTCACAGAGAGAACACCCCTCTGTCACAGAGAGAACACCCCTCTGACACAGAGAGAACACCCCTCTGACACAGAGAGAACACCCCTCTGTCACAGAGAGAACACCCCTCTGACACAGAGAGAACACCCCTCTGACACAGAGAGAACACCCCTCTGTCACAGAGAGAACACCCCTCTGACACAGAGAGAACACCCCTCTGACACAGAGAGAACACCCCTCTGTCACAGAGAGAACACCCTCTGACACAGAGAGAACCCCTCTGTCACAGAGAGAACACCCCTCTCACAGAGAACAGAGAGACCCTCTGTCACAGAGAGAAACCCCTCTGTCACACAGAGAGAACACCCCTCTGACACAGAGAGAACACCCTCTGTCACAGAGAGAACACCCTCTGTCACACAGAGAGAACACCCCTCTGTCACAGAGAGAACACCCCTCTGTCACAGAGAGAACACCCCTCTGTCACACAGAGAGAACACCCCTCTGACACAGAGAGAACACCCCTCTGTCACAGAGAGAACACCCCTCTGTCACAGAGAGAACACCCCTCTGTCACAGAGAGAACACCCCTCTGACACAGAGAGAACACCCCTCTGACACAGAGAGAACACCCCTCTGTCACAGAGAGAACACCCCTCTGTCACACAGAGAGAACACCCCTCTGACACAGAGAGAAACACCCCTCTCACACAGAGAGAACACCCCTCTGACACAGAGAGAACACCCCTCTCAGAGAACACCCTCTGACACAGAGAGAACACCCCTCTGACACAGAGAGAACACCCCTCTGACACAGAGAGAACACCCCTCTGTCACAGAGAGAACACCCCTCTCACAGAGAGAACACCCTCTGACACAGAGAGAACACCCTCTGTCACAGAGAGAACACCCTCTGTCACACAGAGAGAACACCCTCTGTCGCAGAGAGACCCTCTGTCACAGAGAGAACACCCCTCTGACACAGAGAGAACCCCTCTGACACAGAGAGAACACCCCTCTGACACAGAGAGACACAGAGAGAACACCCCTCTGTCACAGAGAGAACACCCCTCTGTCACAGAGAGAACACCCTCTGTCACAGAGAGAACACCCCTCTGTCACAGAGAGAACACCCCTCTGACACCCCTCTGTCACAGAGAGAACACCCCTCTGTCACAGAGAGAACACCCTCTGTCACAGAGAGAACATCCCTCTGACACAGAGAGAAACCCTCTGACACAGAGAGAACACCCTCTGACACAGAGAGAACACCCCTCTGACACACAGAGAGAACACCCCTCTGTCACAGAGAGACACCCCTCTCACAGAGAGAACACCCCTCTGTCACAGAGAGAACACCCCTCTGACACAGAGAGAACACCCCTCTGTCACAGAGAGAACACCCCTCTGTCACAGAGAGAACACCCCTCTGTCACAGAGAGACACCCCTCTGACAGAGAGAACACCCTCTGACACAGAGAGAACAGAGAGAACACCCCTCTGACACAGAGAGAACACCCCTCTGACACACAGAGAGAACACCCCTCTGTCACACAGAGAGAACACCCCTCTGTCACACAGAGAGAACACCCCTCTGTCACAGAGAGAACACCCCTCTGACACAGAGAGAACACCCCTCTGAGAGAACACCCCTCTGTCACAGAGAGAACACCCCTCTGACACAGAGAGAACACCCCTCTGACACAGAGAGAACACACCCTCTTCACAGAGAGAACACCCTCTGTCACAGAGAGAACACCCTCTGTCACAGAGAGAACACCCCTCTGACACAGAGAGAACACCCCTCTGACACAGAGAGAACACCCCTCTGACACAGAGAGAACACCCCTCTGTCACAGAGAGAACACCCCTCTGACACAGAGAGAACACCCCTCTGTCACAGAGAGAACACCCCTCTGTCACAGAGAGAACACCCCTCTGTCACAGAGAGAACACCCTCTGACAGTCACAGAGAGAACACCCCTCTGTCACAGAGAGAAACACCCCTCTGACACACAGAGAGAACACCCCTCTGTCACAGAGAGAACACCCCTCTGACACAGAGAGAACACCCTCTGACACAGAGAGAACACCCCTCTCACAGAGAGAACAGAGAGAACACCCTCTGTCACAGAGAGAACACCCCTCTGACACCCCTCTGTCACAGAGAGAACACCCCTCTGACACAGAGAGAACACCCCTCTGTCACACAGAGAGAACACCCTCTGACACACCCCTCTGACAGAGAGAACACCCCTCTGTCACAGAGAGAACACCCCTCTGTCACACAGAGAGACACCCTCTGTCACACACACCTCTGACACAGAGAGAACACCCCTCTGACACAGAGAGAACACGCAGATTCTATTGAGAATGTGTCATTTAGTCCGACAGAAACTGAACCACATCAGCAACACAAGAGCGTTTTTTTTTTTTTTTCTTTTTTCTCCGCTTATGCAAATTAGCCATGTGATTTTAAGTTTCGTTTCTACTTGCGCAAATCTGCATTAAACACATTATAATGTCAAACGGGCTGATGTGGCTCTATCAGTAATAGTTTATATGTTGTAAAGTTGAATTTATTTATGCAGATTAGTAATAATAATGATGATACTTTTAATATAAAAACGTTAATGATTAATCGAAAACCGATCGTTAATTCTCCCGACGATCGATGAATACAATTTCATCAAATGCCCATCCCTAGATTGGGCCAATCAAAATGGACGGAGACACACTCGTTTTCCCAACGTCATCACGCAGCGTGAGTGTGACGCAGGATAATGCCGGAAATATGCTCGGAAGGAAGCAACTCTCAACTTTTCAAGGGGAAAAACCTTTCTATATATTCCCAGTTGTCGTATATGATACCGTCGGTGTGGAAGGGTGACAGTGTGCACAGATATAGAGCATATGAAATAGTCCGACCTCCAAATAGAACAATAGACGCATCAAGAATCTCGGACTTCCGGTCATTCCGCAATTCACACTGGGAAGGATCCTCTGAAAAAGTGAGCATCAAACCTCCATGTTTGTTTTCCCAGTGGGATGTGTCTATTGACAAAGTCGATCTTTTCAAGTCTTTTGAACCATATCACTTTTGTTTCTGGTTCTGATATTGTCATATTTTAGTTTTGGGATTCGGACGTCGTAATTTTGTGGTTGTTGGATCAAAACAGCGGAAAACGACTCGAGAAATGTGTTTGCGAACTCCATAAACACAAAAGTGAATCAGATGTGTGTGACTCAAACCTCTGTTCAAACTGTTTCTCTTCCCAAAAGAATTGAAAAATAGTGAAAGGTGAAGGTGATGGGCAGGATTGATCCACAGGAAGAACCAAAAAGGAAAACTTTGACTGCCGAGTTTACAGAGAACATTTTGTATGTGGAGCGACAACAAAACAAAATCCTGATCTCTCGCTCAACCTCGGTTATGAATTTAAAAAGTCAGCGTCAAAGTGAAAGTCTCCAACTGTTCACCAAGAAACACCTTCCACTGCAAAGACCAAGACGTGATGTTTCTGTAAAACCACAAGAACAAGAAAGTGCAGCTCAGTCTGTTTGTCTTCTGCTCCTCTACATTAACAAACAGGATTTTGTTTTGTTGTCGCTCCACATACAAAATGTTCTCTGTAAACTCAGGATGATTTCTTAGTCAGACAAATGTTTCCTTTTTGGTTCTTCCTGTGGATCAATCCTGCCCATCACCTTCACCTTTCACTATTTTTCAATTCCGTTGGGAAGAGAAACAGTTTGAACGGAGGTTTGAGTCACACACATCTGATTCACTTTTGCATTTATGAAGTTCACAAACACATTTCTCGAGTCGCTTTCCACTGTTAAAACATCCAACAACCACAAAATTACAACATCTGAATCCCAAAACTAAAATATGACAATATCAGAACCAGAAACAAAAGTGATATGGTTCAAAAGACTTGAAAAGATCGACTTTGACAATAAACACATCCCACTGGGAAAACAAACATGGAGGTTTGATTCTCTCTTTTACAGAAAATCCTTCTCAGTATGAATTGCGTGATGACCGGAAGAGTCTGAGTCCGAGAGTCTTGATTCGTGTATTTATGAAGAAAACTAAAACATCTGGGTGATTTCTCGGACACTGTGAGTTCATTTGGATCATAAACTCTCCGTGTGATTGGCTCGTCTGTTCTCTCTCTTTCTCTTCTGTCTCTCCTCTTCTCTCTTTCTGTTTTTAACCGTGCTGATCCGTCTGCTTTGTCTCCGTGTCAGTGCTCTCTGTCGCCCCCGCTGGCCCGTCGCTGCCGCGGTGGGCGAGGCTAAAAATACCGGGCGCCATGGCGATGCGGGTTTGTTTAAAGCCGCGTTGTGATGGGTGCCCTCCCAGCGTGCACTGCTCCCGCCGCTGCAGGGCGTCATGGAGACCCCGAGTGTTTCTATGGGAATGCTGGAACCTTCAAGCAAATAATGAAACCGTGTGTCTGTTTTTAGACGGCGAATGTGATTTTCAGCATTAAGTGGTGGTGCTTCTTTTCTGTTCCCACGTGTCTTTATCTCAGTATTTTACTCACACTTTGACGCCACGCTGAGACAAACAAACAGAAACACAGACAAAAGACTTTTAAGATGAAGAAAACTCAAGGGAAAAAAAATACTAAATGGATTTAAAGAGCAGATTTTCAGAGTCTGTGTCTGAGTTTAATCTGAGGCAAAATACAGAAGCTCAGTCTGTGGGATTTTGGCTAAACAAACGCAGTTTATGCTCCTCTGGTTTAGTCCTGGTCCCTTGAGACTCGTGCAGGACCCTGAGAGAAACTGCGGCACCGTGGGGCATGTGAGTGTCGGGAGGCAATAGTACATCGTACTGAAGTGCCACGCAAGGGTCACTTGCAGCGCACTCTCGTTTGTACGAGGTGAGTACAAGCCTCTTACATGGTCTTATGAGATGTGGCTCTTCTCGTCGTGCTGTGTAACACTGAGCTCGACATCACCGCTTCATCACATCGTACTCGTCCTTCGTTCGACCGTGGAGATGCCGAGACGACTCTTACAACTAATGGAGCAGGAGGATGAAGAGGAACAAGAAGCTGTAGTGGCGGTGTTCGCTCAGAACCGTGTCCAGGAAGAGAGAGAAGGCAGAGGTGGACTGCCTCGTCCTCGGCCTGGAGACCTGCTGTGGCTCCTGCTCCTGCTGCAGTCTCCGGTCTCTTCCTCGTCCTCTTGTCCTTTGCCTTCCCTTGGGCGGCATCTCATGGGTGAAAACTTTGTGTGTACAGTACTGCTGCTACGACTCTTGTGCCTGCACGGGCATCGCATCAGCTTTTGTACAGGTCTCGCGATCCTGGCAGCTCATACGAGGCACGTGACCCGTAGGAACGACGCAGTTGACCCGTCTGGGACCCGTGCCTGGGACGCAGGAATTCAGGGTGTGAGAAAATGTAAAAAACCTGTACAACACACCTGCGTGACGCGTACTTCCCCCGTAAGTGTGAGATATGTGCTGGATACGAGCTGCTCCCCGAAAGCCGCTTTCAGGAAAAAATGTGCATGAACATTTCCTCCGTACAGGTTCAGCCGACGTCTACGAGCTCAGAATCTTGTACGAGTCACTTGTGAATCCCAAACGGACTTGGGCAAAAATCACCCGTGAACTGCCCGTGTGGATCCATTGTGACTAAGGCTTTAGTCCTGGTTTAGACCTGGTTTAGACCGGAAATAGACCTGGTTTAGTTCTGGTTTAGTCCTGGTTTAGTCCTGGTTTAGACCTGGTTTAGTCCTGGCTTAGACCTGGCTTAGACCTGAAATAGACCTGGTTTAGTCCTGGCTTAGACCTGGTTTAGACCTGAAATAGACCTGAAATAGACCTGGTTTAGTTCTGGTTTAGTTCTGGTTTAGTCCTGGTTTAGTCCTGGTTTAGACCTGGCTTAGACCTGAAATAGACCTGGTTTAGTTCTGGTTTAGTCCTGGTTTAGTCCTGGTTTAGACCTAGTTTAGTCCTGGCTTAGACCTGGCTTAGACCTGAAATAGACCTGGTTTAGTTCTGGTTTAGACCTGTTTAGTACTGGTTTAGTCCTGGTTTAGACCTAGTTTAGTCCTGGTTTAGTTCTGGTTTAGACCTGGTTTAGACCTGATTTAGTTCTGTTTTAGTCCTGGTTTAGTCCTTGTTTAGATCAGATTGGTCAAAAATAGGGACATTTCTTGTATAAACTGGGACAAATCATTGGTTTTGTATAAATCTGGAGGGACACAGGTTCAAACTGGGACTGTCCCGGGGACAAAAGGACTCTGTAGTTCCAACTAAACCAGGTCTTTTGGGTCAAGTTTATTAAACTAAAGCTAAGATAAAAGGTCAAAGTGGACTCTTGTGAGCTTTAAGTCGTGTTATAATATTGTCACCTCCTCATAAACAGATGTGGAGCTGTGTTCTGTCGAGCCGCACACAGAGCAGTGCCTCCAGTTAGCGCGCCCGGTGTTTTCTGGTCTCTCTTTAGCGTCGGTAAGGGGGACGAGCGTTCAGACGGAGCGAGAGGCCGGGAGCAGGTTGCATCAGTCGCCCACGTTTGGGGAGAATCTGTTTTATCACAAACAAAAGCGCCGCTACGTCACGCTGGAAAAACCCGCTAATGTTTCCCAGAGGCAGCAGCTGTTTTCGGCAGTTTGATCTGAATATGATCAGGCTTCGCTATGGCAACCGCAAAGTCATTATGATAAGAATGTAAAAAGAAGAAAACAGGAGAGGAAGAGGAGGAGGAGGAAGAGGAGGTCAGTCCAGCGTCAGATCTCTGGATAAACGAGAGCGTGAAGCCAACATGAGATTAAAGAAACGTTGTATAATCTGATCATGTTGTGGTTTTAGATTTCGCTTGCCAAAAATATCGAAAATTAGATTCTAACATACATAGTCCATAGCACTAGATACATCAAGCACAATTGTGATGAGTTCTGTATGGCTGCACTCACACCTGTACAACCGAACTGGTCCACGGCCCGATGACGTCATCATGGTTATATTTGTTTACATGTGTTACATTTGTAACGTGTGCTACATGTTCAACGGAGAAAATATCTGTTAGTGGCATTAATATCTATTAAAATGTGAGCCTGATGAGCATCTTTTATGAAACATGCTCCTCTGTGAGTTTATGCAGATAAAAACCGAGCAGAGCAGTGAGGACATCCCGAGACTAGAGGCAGATAAACTTCTGTCTGTCTTTATTGAAGGTGAGTGCAGGTTTGCTGTGTGTTTTGGAGGAGATTTTATTCACTGTTTTCCTCGTATGTGAAACATCAGCGCACACAGAGCTCGTGTATTAAAGTCGTGCATGTGCGTGTACATGAGCAACTGTGCCGAGCTTTGGCCCTCCTCCTTCAATCAGGCCGAAGTCCCATCCATACCGCACCTGGACACGGTTCGACTGCATTCACACTGGACAAACGAACCGCTGGACAAACGAACCGCTGGACAAACGAACCGCTGGACAAACGAACCGCTGGACAAACGAACCGCTGGACAAACGAACCGCTGGACAAACGAACCGCTGGACAAACGAACCGCTGGACAAACGAACCGCTGGGCAAACGAACCGCTGGACAAACGAACCGCTGGACAAACGAGCCGCTCTTCAGGGGTGATCCAGGCTGGGGCACAGTTCTTAAGACCTGGTGTGAGTGTGGATGCCCCTTGAGATGTGCCGTTTAGTTTTCGAGGGGGTTTATTGTGGAATTTCTAGGCCCCAAATAATAAAAGAACTGAAAAGTCGTCTTGAATCAAAGAGCCTGATTTATTAAGCAATTGTGCGCATAATCACAGACCTGTCCTTAGTCTGGGGATCAGAACAAAGCCTTCCCCATCATGAATGATGCTGATGCAGAAGTTAGATGCATAACCCCTCGGACACTGCGCTTGCCATCCTCCCTCTTGTATAAAGCACAGGCCACGCCTCTAAACCAGAACTAAAACTAATATTAAACCAGGACTAAAACAGGACTAAAACTAATATTAAACCAGGACTAAAACTAATATATAAACCAGGACTAAACCAGATAAAACTAATATAAACCAGACTAAAAACTAAAACAGGACTAAAACTAATATTAAACCAGGACTAAACCAGGACTAAAACTAAACCAGGACTAAAACAGCTCTAAAACAGGGTCTAAAACAGGATTTAGCTGGACTTAACCCCAGCCCCCTCTGATCCGCGAAATATTGACAGATATAAAACCAGTCCGTGCAAAAAAAAAAGCTTGGGAACCACTGATTTAACAATCATTGCTATTTGGTTGTGACGTATGTAACGCACCACTAACTGGTGTATTAAACTTTTCCCAAATCCCGTAGGAAGAAGGACAATAACGTCTTTCCCTTTGATAAAATCCTCGATTTCAGGAATCGTTGCCAACACAGAATGTCTGTCTCTTCACTGATTGGCTGGTGCCCGAACTCACACTTCCAGCGTTTTTGTAAACCGTCTAGTGTTTTCTGTTTCCTGAACTAGTTGCTGGAGAGAAATTAAATTGAGCGGAGACACTAGGTGGAACTTGTGAAGACCCAGAGCAGAGATACAGAATATGTTGGTAAGACGCCCCTGTAGAAAATAACAAAGTACAAGTGTGATTCACAAAAGGATCACATGTGGAGAGGTCGTCTGTTGTGGCTCAGGGTGGTCAGATAAACCCATGATCATTAGAGATCATAAACAGTGTCATTATGAGCTGACACACAGAGCGCAGGGCAACAAGTGCCTGTGGGGGCAACACGTGTGTCCTCACAAAACTACAGACGTGCAGCGTTCGGCCGCACTGCCGTTCATCAGGGTTGTTCATCGTGGGCGTCTCAGGAATCCCCCCGGGTCCTCACTGTCACCGGCTCGGGGGTTGGACGCCCAGATGGCAAATATGTATGTGTATTATGTATATTTATATGTTTCTCACCTTCCACAGCGGTTGGTCTCTCACCCTGTTTCATCTCGGGTCTGGGAGCCTGACAGTTCTTCAGTATCTTTGCTGTTCCAGTCCTGCACTTTTCTGGACTGAGATGTTCTGTTGTTTTTCCTGGGATCTGTTGTAGTTTCTTCCAGTTTGAGGTTTACAGCCTCGAGTGTCAAACACCACAGGCTCCACTGATGCCTTCACTTTCTCATGTTCCTTTTTCCTGCCTGATATTATCATCTCTTGGTATTGTGATGTTCACCACCACAGCTCTGCTCTATACATATATATCTATATATATCTATATATATATATATATATATATATATATATATATATATATATATATATATATATATCTATCTATATATAGATATATATATAGATATAGATATATATAGATAGATAAACTCCACCCACTTTCACTAGAATCACTTGAATCATTTGGATCATTTCAGCCCTGAAATTTCCAATCTCCACTGAACTAAAGATAAAAGGAGCTGATCACTTGAAATGTCCACTTCATGACATCACAAGGTGAAACAGAGTGTTTTGAGGTTTGTCGATGTAGACAGACTAATAATAAAGATTTACTCAAACACGAATGAAACAAAACACAAGTCCAGGTCTGTTTTTGAGGAGGGAACAACGTTAGAACACGACTCAAAGTTCACAAGAGTCAGTTTTGGTTGATGTGGAACCTTTAGTCACGTTTTTAATGACTCACTGTTTTTACAATTTTATTATTACCGACACAAACCTGGATGAGTCCCAGATTTTAATTCTGAAGCTCTGGTCTCCTTCCTCTGTTATTATCTGATTCTCCTGTGCTCTCGTCTTCTTCTTCATATTCTTCTTCTTCTTCTTCTTCTCTTCTTCTTCTTCTTCTTCTTCTTCTTCTTCTTCTTCTTTCTTCTTCTTCTTCTTCTTCTTCTTCTTCTTCTTCTTCTTCTTCTTCTTCTTCTTCTTCTTCTTCTTCTTCTTCTTCTTCTTCTTCTCTTCTTCTTCTTCTTCTTCTCCTTCTTCTTCTTCTTCTTCTTCTTCTTCTTCTTCTTCTTCTTCTTCTCTTCTTCTTCTTCTTCTTCTTCTTCTTCTTCTTCTTCTTCTTCTTCTTCTTCTTCTTCTCTTCTTCTTCTTCTTCTTCTTCTTCTTCTTCTTCTTCTTCTTCTTCTTCTTCTTCTTCTTCTTCTTCTTCTTCTTCTTCTTCTTCTTCTCTTCTTCTTCTTCTCTTCTTCTTCTTCTTCTCCTTCTTCGTCTTCTTCTTCTTCTTCTTCTTCTTCTTCTTCTTCTCTTCTTCTTCTTCTTCTCTTCTTCTTCTTCTTCTTCTTCTTCTTCTTCGTCTTCTTCTTCGTCTTCTTCTTCTCCTTCTTCGTCTTCTCCTTCTTCGTCTTCTTCTCTTCTTCTTCTTCTCTCTTCTTCTTCTTCTCTTCTTCTTCTTCTTCTTCGTCTTTCTCTTCTTCTTTTCTTCTTCTTCTTCTTTCTTCCTTCTTCTTCTTCTTCTTCTTCTTCTTCTTCTTCTTCTTCTTCTTCTCCTTCTTCTTCTCCTTCTTCGTCTTCTTCTTCTTCTTCTTCTTCTTCTTCTTCTCTTCTTCTCCTTCTTCTTCTTCTTCTTCTTCTTCTTCTCGTCTTCTTCTTCTTCGTCTTCTTCTTCTTCGTCTTCTTCTTCTTCTTCTTCTTCTTCCTTCTTCTTCTTCTTCTTCTTCTTCTTCTTCCTTCTTCTTCTTCTTCTCTTTTTCTTCCTTCTTCTTCTTCTTCTTCGTCTTCTCTTCTTTCTTCGCTTTCTTCTTCTTCTTCTTCTTCTTCTTCTCTTCTTCTTCGTCTTCTTCTTCTTCCTTCTTCTTCTTCTTCTTCTTCTTCTTCTTCTTCTTCTTCTTCTTCTTCTTCTTCTTCTTCTTCTTCTTCAGATGTGTGTGTCTGTAATGACTGGAGTCTGGGTTTGTTCGCTCGGCGGCCGACGCTGTCGACGCGTCATTAGTGGTGTTTTTCCCCGAGCTCAGCACTCGTTAGCGACCACAAAACACTGCAGATCCCAGAGTGCGCGGCGGCGAGCGGAGCGCGACCGAGCGCCGACGATAAACGAGCGGAGCATCGATCGGGTTTTTCTGCCGTGAAATGTCAGAAGAGTTTGAGTGGAACAGACTGAGACAAACATCAGATCTGCAGCGGGAAAATAAAACAGCGGGAAATCTACAAACCTCCACAGACCCGACTCAGAAAATACAAAAATACAGAAAATAAGGAAATACAAAAATACTGAAAATAAAGGAAATACAAAAATACTGAAAATAAAGGAAATACAGGAAATACAGAAAATACAAAAAATACAGGAAATACAAAAAACACAAAAAATACAAAAATACAGAAAATACAAAATATACATAAAATACATAAAATACAAAAAAACACAGAAATTCAAAAAAATATAGAAAATACAAAAAATACAGAAAATACAAAAAATACAAACAAAAAAAAAATACAGAAAATACAAAAAATACAAAAAATACAGAAAATACAAAAAAATACAGAAAATACAAAAATACAAAAATACAGAAAATACAAAATACACAGAAAATACTTAAAATACAAAAAAAACACAGAAATTCAAAAAAATATAGAAAATACAAAAAAATACAAAAACCCCCCCCCCCCAGAAAATACAAAAATACAAAAAATACAGAAAATACAGAAAATACAAAAAAAAAAATACAGAAATACAAAAAAATACAGAAAATACAAAAAATACAGAAATACAAAAAAATACAGAAAATACAAAAAAAATACAGAAAATACAAAAAAACAAACAAACAGAAAATACAAAAAAAATACAGAAAATACAAAAAAATACAAAAATACAAAAATACAACTCTGAAAATATGTACTCTGAATACTTATCTGTAGTACCTGTATTCTGGTAGTTACTCTTTCTTTTGGTAGTACTTTAAATACTTATTTGGCATACATGTATTTTTGTTGTTACTTTTTCCTTTGGTAGTACTTTGAGTACTTCTTTGGAGTAGTTACTCTTTCCTTTGGTAGTACGCTGAATACTTATTTGGAGTATCTGCATTCTTGTAGTACTTTGAATACTATTTGGAGAACCTGTATTTTGGTAATACTCTTTGTTTGGTAGTACTCTGAATACTTATTTAGCGTACATGTATTTTTGTAGTTACTCTTTCCTTTGGTAGTACTTTGAATACTTATTTAGAGTAGTTAGTTACTTTATCATTTGGTAGTACTCTGAATACTATTTGGAGTACCTAAATTCTGGTAGTACTAATTTTTTTGGTAGTACGCTGAATATTTACTTGGAGTACCTGTATTTTAGTAATACTTTCCTTTGGTAGTACTCTGAATACTTACTTGGGTACCTTTATTTTTGTAGTTACTCTTTCTTTTTGTAGTACTCTAAATACTTGTTTGAGTACCTGTATTCTGGTAGTACCCTGAATACAGTTACTACAGTCAAAGAAGTAGTAATACATGATTGAAGTACTTGAGCTGCAATTTTGTGCAACAATAAACTTCTGATTAGGATGAAAGAGAGAGGAAGAGGAGAAGAGGAAGAGGAGGATGAAGAGAAGAGGAGGAGTCAGGAGGAGGATGGGGGGTAAAGAAAGAGAGAGAAGAGGAGAGGAGGATGAGAGAAGAGGAGAGTCAGGAGGAGGAGGGGGGATGAAGAGAAGAGAGAGGAAGAAGGAGAGGAGGATGAAGAGAAGAGGAAGTCAGGAGAGGATGGGGATGAGAGAAGAGAGAGGAAGAGGAGAGGAGGAGGATGAAGAGAAGAGGAGGAGTCAGGAGGAGGATGGGGGGGGTAAAGAGAAGAGAGAGGAAGAGGAGAGGAGGAGGATGAAGAGAAGAGAGGAAGAGGAGCAGAAGAGAGGAAGGGGACAGGAGAAGCGGAGGAAGAGATGGGAGGAGATGAAGAGGAGGAGAGGAGGAGGAGAAAAGAGGGAGAGAGCGAGGAGAGGAAGAGGAGGAGATGACAGACGCGGAAAAGAGAAAGAGAAGACAACAGGAGACGAGAGAGGAGGAGGATAAAGAGGAAAGAAGAAGGAGACAGGAGGAGGAGAGGAGAAGAGAGGAAAAAGAGATTAGATGGAGGGAGAAGGGTGCGAAGAGAGGAGGAGGACGAGAGGAAGAGGAGGAGAAGATGGGAAGGAGGAGACAGGAGGAGGAGGAGGACAAGGAGAAGTGGAGGATAGGAGGAGGAGAAGAGAGGGAGAGAGAGGAGAGGAAAAAGAAAGTAGATAGAAGGAGAAGAGGAGGAGACAGGAGAAAGAGAGGAGGATAGGAGGAGGAGAAAATAGGGAGAGAGAGGAGAGGAGGAGGAGAAGAGAGAGAGAGGAGGAGGAGAGGAGAGGAGAGGAGGAGGAGGAGGAGGAGAGAGGAGGAGGAGAGGAGAGAGGGAGGAGGAGAGAGAGAGGAAGAGGAGGAGGAGAGAGAGAGGAGAGAGAGAAGAGGAGAGAGGAGAGGAGAGGAGAGAGAGGAGGAGGAGAAGAGGAGGAGGAGGAGAGGAAGAGAGGGAGAGAGAGGAGAGAGGAGAGAAGAGAGAGGAGAAGAGAGAGGAGGAGGAGAGGAGGAGGAAGGAGAGGAGGAGAGAGGAGAGAGAGGAGAGAGGAGAGAGGAGGAGAGGAGGAGGGAGAGGAGAGGAGAGAGGAGAGAGGAGAGAAGAGAGGGGAGAGGAGAGAAGAGGAGAGAGGAGAGAGAGGAGGAGAGGAGAGGAGAGGAGGAGGAGGAGAGAGAGAGAGAGAGAGAAGGAGGAGAGAGAGGAGAGGAGGAGAGAGAGAGAGAGAGAGGAGGAGAGAGAGGAGGAGTGAAGGAGGAAAGAGAAGAGGAGAGGGTTAGGAGAGAGAGGAGAGAGGAGGAAAAGAGAGAGAGAAGGAGGAAAAGAGACAGAAGAGAGGAGAGAGAAAGAGGAGAGAAGAAGGAGAGAGGAGGAGAGGAGGAAGAGGGAAAAGTGAGGAGAAGGAGAGACGAAAAAAAAAGAGGAGAGGAAGAGAAGAGGAGAGGAAGAGAAGAGGAGAGGCTGCACAAAGACTGGATCAAATATAGAGCGAGAGAAAACACGGCCAATATTTCTGTGCCAAACCTGGAACGAACGTCTCATGAGTCACTGAAGAGAAAGAAAGAAAGAAAGAAAGAAAAAAAGAAAAAAAGAAAGAGAGAGAGGAAAAGAAAGAAAAAAAGAAAGATAAAAGAGAGACAGAGAGAGACAATGAATGGAAAAGACCCAAACTCACTCGTGGTTTTGGCGACAAACTGGAGCTTTTAACCTTCACGATCGTTCACTCAGAGGTGCTTTTTTTTTTTTTTTTTTTTTTTTCTTTTTTCACGCTTGTTTCTATGGATACGTCATGGCTCTGTCCTGGAAAGTTCCGCAGTGTGACATTACTGCTACTTCTAGGCCTGCAACGATAACAGATTTTGCTGGACGATTAATTGACCAAGAATCTACTGCGATAAATGATAATATTGACGTTGTGAGACCAATTTCAACTAATATAACGACCAGGGAATAAAAATGCAAATACTTCCTCTCAAAGATCAATAAACTTGACTTTATAAAGAACGTTAAACACAGGAAACAAAAACAACAGGTCTAAATAAAACAGACTTAACACAGGACCAGTCTAAAAAAAAATGCACTTGAATAAACCAAACTCAACCAAAACAATAAATAAAATGGATTATTAAAGGTTGTATGGAGGATTTTTGTTTAGTTTCAAACTGTCAGTGAAAGATTAAAATACCATTACAGAGACGCAGCAGCTTTGTAATTATGATGACCAAAAAAAAAAAGAACGAAAATCTATCAACTG
>NW_026571190.1:40733885-40760034 GCF_026225935.1 Boleophthalmus pectinirostris | reverse complement strand
GGAGGGAGGAGAGAGGAGGAGGAGGGAGGAGAGAGGAGGAGAGAGGGGGAGGGAGAGGAGGAGAGAGAGAGGAGGGAGGAGAGAGAGAGAGGAGGAGCGAGGGAGGAGAGGAGGAGAGGAGGAGAGGAGTGAGGAGAGGAGAGAGGAGAGGAGAGAGAGAGTGAGGGAGGAGAGAGGAGAGGAGGAGGGAGGAGAGGAGGAGGAGGAGAGGAGAGGGAGGAGAGAGGAGAGAGGAGAGGAGGAGAGGGAGGAGAGAGGAGGGAGAGAGAGAGGAGGAGGGAGGGAGGAGAGAGGAGGAGGAGGAGGAGGAGAGAGGAGGGAGAGAGAGAGGGAGTGAGGGAGGAGAGAGGAGAGGAGAGAGGAGGAGGAGGAGAGGAGAGGAGTGAGGGAGAGGAGAGGAGGGAGAGGAGAGGAGAGGAGAGAGGAGAGAGAGGAGGAGAGGAGGAGAGGAGAGGAGGAGAGGAGAGAGGAGAGGAGAGGAGCGAGGGAGGAGAGAGGAGAGGAGGAGGGAGGAGAGAGTGAGGAGAGGAGAGAGGAGGGAGGGAGGGAGGAGAGAGGAGAGGAGGGGAGTGAGGGAGGAGAGAGAGGAGACGGCAAAAAGGAGAGGAAGCGAGGAGCGAGTGAGCGAGAGAGAAAAGGATCAGAGGAGAGAGGGAACAGAGAGAAAGAGAAAGAAGAGAGGATTTTGATGTGGCGCCTTTTGATGGTCACTTCCATTAGTCGATTCAAATAGAAGAATAAAAGAGAAAAATGATCATGGAAACATCAGAACTAAACCAGGACTAAACCAGGTCTAAACCAGGTCCTGGTTTAGTCCTGGTTTAGTTCTGGTTCAGTCCTGCTTCAGTCCTGGTTTAGTCCTGTTTTAGACCTGGTTTAGTCCTGGTTTAGACCTGGTTTAGACCTGGTTTAGTCCTGGTTTAGTCCTGGTTTAGTCCCGGTTCAGTGCAAAAGTCAAAGACATCACAGTTTAAGTCACAGAAACATGACTTAAAAAAACAAATCATTATCATTTTTTTGTTTTTGGTTTTGGAGACAAATAATGAAGAAAATAGCTGTTTTTTTTTGTTTTTTTTGGTTTTTGTTTTTTAAATTTTCTTACTATTGGTTTTATTTTGAAAAAGAAATGAACGAATGACACGCGGATTAAGGGAGAATGTAACATGTTCACTTCTCTCCTCTCTCTCTTCTTCTTCTTCTGTTCTGTCAGTGTTTGTGAGATCGTGGGACAGTCGGACGGAGGTCTCTCGGTTCTTCGTACGTTCCGTCTCCTGCGCGTCCTGAAGCTGGTGCGGTTCATGCCCGCCCTCCGCCGGCAGCTCGTGGTCCTGATGAAGACCATGGACAACGTGGCCACCTTCTGTATGCTCCTCATGCTCTTCATCTTCATCTTCAGGTAAAAACGCACGCACAGACACACCCCGGGGTCTAGATCCTGAACTAAACCTCAGTCTTTTTCTAGTCTTGGTTCAGTCGTTGTTTTGGTTCCATTTAAAGGTTGTATGGAGGATTTTTTTTTGTTTCAAACTGTCAGTGAAAGATTAAAATACCATTACAGAGACGCAGCAGCTTTGTAATTATGATGACCAAAAAAAAAAAAGAACGAAAATCTATCAACTGTGGACGTGTTGAGGCCAGATAAACATCAGCCAATAGAAAACGAGGCTCCCTCATTTTCTATTGGCTGTTGGGTTGTCAATCAAACTCCCTAGTATAACTGACTCGTCGGAGCGCGGGGATTACGTGGTTTACGCGGCGGTTCTTAGAGGCTTTTTCGAACTGTCGCTTCCTCGCTTTTCGCACAAAGTTTGTCGCGACGGCGGACGAGAATCCACGACCGGTTCACCGCAAAAGAAAGTCCGTTTTTGAGGTCGCTGAAAGAAGAAGAGAAGAGGAAAAGGAGCGAAGACAAACTGAGGTGATTCTTGGAGATCTCGTCCAGCGATGGCGCGACCGAAGCAGACGAAGGGTCTAAAAACTGACGCGTCGGTCGCTGAATTACTTCTAGACAGGAAACTTCAACAGTAATTCTGAACGCGCACAAGGACTGTCGCTGTATTTCTCTTCCCTTAAAAAAATCCTCTATACAACCTTTAACGGAGTTCCCACAGTCATGGAAAGCCTGGGAAAGTCATGGAATTTTAGGCCCCATCCACACCAGTTCGTATTCGAGTAGTTTTCATTATGGATGCAGTGTTTGTTCACACTAATCTGACGGGAAACGGCTCCAGAGACGGAACGATCTGCCTCCAGCTCCACGAATTCATCTGAGTCCAGATCTGATCCGGCACCGTGTGGACGCCTCGTATAATCTCTGAAAAGTTTAACATGACCAGTGTCGGGGAGTAACAGATTACATGTACCAGAGTTATGTAATCAGAGTACAAATTATGAGTAACTGTATTCAGTTACAGTTACTGTTTCAGTGAGTGGTAATTGGATTACAGTTACTTTGTTGAAATAAATGGATTACACAGAGGGATTTAACTGTTTTCACATTTTGGGCTAAATCCCTTTTTTCTTTTTTTTTTCTTTTAAACCAGGTCTAAACCAGGTCTAAAGGTCTAATCCAGGTCTAATCCAGGTCTAATCCAGGTCCAAACCAGGTCTAAACTATGTCTCAAACAGGATTTAACAGGACTAAATCCTGCCGTGTGGACGTGTTTCTTCGTCTTCTATCAATAATATTTTTTAATTTGGTTCTGGGCTTTTTATTTTCTTTTATCAGACAAAACATCTTATGTTACGATTTCCTCGTCTTTGTTTCTCTACAGCAAATCAAGTAATCCAAAGTATTCAGATTACATTACTCACTTTAAGTAATTTAATGGATTACGTTACAAACTACATTTTGGGGTGTGTAATCTGTAATCTGTAGGGGATTACATTTTAAAAGTCAACTTCCCAACACTGAACATGAACCATCTCCAACACGACAGAAGCACAGAACAGACTCACCATCAGCAGAACACCCCTCTGACACAGAGAGAACACCCCTCTGTCACAGAGAGAACACCCCTCTGACACAGAGAGAACACCCCTCTGTCACAGAGAGAACACCCCTCTGTCACAGAGAGAACACCCCTCTGACACAGAGAGAACACCCCTCTGACACAGAGAGAACACCCCTCTGACACACAGAGAGAACACCCCTCTGTCACAGAGAGAGAGAACACCCCTCTGACACAGAGAGAACACCCCTCTGTCACACAGAGAGAACACCCCTCTGTCACACAGAGAGAGAGAACACCCCTCTGTCACACAGAGAGAACACCCCTCTGACACACAGAGAGAACACCCTCTGTCACACAGAGAGAACACCCCTCTGACACAGAGAGAACACCCCTCTGTCACAGAGAGAGAAACACCCCTCTGACACAGAGAGAACACCCCTCTGACACAGAGAGAACACCCCTCTGTCACAGAGAGAACACCCCTCTGACACAGAGAGAACACCCTCTGTCACAGAGAGAACACCCCTCTGTCACACAGAGAGAAACACCCCTCTGTCACAGAGAGAAACACCCCTCTGTCACAGAGAGAACACCCCTCTGTCACAGAGAGAACACCCCTCTGACACAGAGAGAACACAGAGAGAACACCCCTCTGACACAGAGAGAACACCCCTCTGACACAGAGAGAGAACACCCCTCTGTCACAGAGAGAACACCCCTCTGTCACAGAGAGAACACCCCTCTGTCACAGAGAGAACACCCCTCTGACACACAGAGAGAACACCCCTCTGACACAGAGAGAACACCCCTCTGACACAGAGAGAACACCCCTCTGACACAGAGAGAACACCCCTCTGTCACAGAGAGAACACCCCTCTGTCACAGAGAGAACACCCCTCTGTCACAGAGAGAAACACCCCTCTGTCACACAGAGAGAACACCCCTCTGACAGAGAGCACAGAGAGAACACCCCTCTGTCACACAGAGAGAACACCCCTCTGACACAGAGAGAACACCCCTCTGTCACAGAGAGAACACCCCTCTGTCACAGAGAGAACACCCCTCTGTCACACAGAGAACACCCCTCTGTCACACAGAGAGAACACCCCTCTGTCACAGAGAGAACACCCCTCTGACACAGAGAGAACACCCCTCTGTCACAGAGAGAACACCCCTCTGTCACACAGAGAGAACACCCCTCTGTCACAGAGAGAACACCCCTCTGTCACAGAGAGAACACCCCTCTGTCACAGAGAGAACACCCCTCTGACACAGAGAGAACACCCCTCTGACAGAGAGAACACCCTCTGACACAGAGAGAACACCCCTCTGTCACAGAGAGAACACCCCTCTGTCACAGAGAGAACACCCCTCTGTCACACAGAGAGAACACCCCTCTGACACAGAGAGAACACCCCTCTGTCACACAGAGAGAACACCCCTCTGACACAGAGAGAACACCCCTCTGTCACAGAGAGAACACCCCTCTGTCACAGAGAGAACACCCCTCTGTCACAGAGAGAACACCCCTCTGTCACAGAGAGAACACCCCTCTGTCACACAGAGAGAACACCCCTCTGACACAGAGAGAACACCCCTCTGTCACAGAGAGAACACCCCTCTGTCACAGAGAGAACACCCCTCTGTCACAGAGAGAACACCCCTCTGTCACAGAGAGAACACCCCTCTGTCACAGAGAGAACACCCCTCTGTCACAGAGAGAACACCCCTCTGACACAGAGAGAGAACACCCCTCTGTCACAGAGAGAGAACACCCCTCTGTCACAGAGAGAACACCCCTCTGACACAGAGAGAACACCCCTCTGTCACAGAGAGAACACCCCTCTGACACAGAGAGAACACCCCTCTGTCACAGAGAGAACACCCCTCTGACACAGAGAGAACACCCCTCTGTCACAGAGAGAACACCCCTCTGACACAGAGAGAACACCCCTCTGACACAGAGAGAACACCCCTCTGTCACAGAGAGAACACCCCTCTGTCACAGAGAGAACACCCCTCTGACACAGAGAGAACACCCCTCTGTCACACAGAGAGAACACCCCTCTGACACAGAGAGAACACCCCTCTGACACAGAGAGAACACCCCTCTGTCACAGAGAGAACACACCCCTCTGACACAGAGAGAACACCCCTCTGTCACAGAGAGAACACCCCTCTGTCACACAGAGAGAACACCCCTCTGACACAGAGAGAACACCCCTCTGACACAGAGAGAACACTCATATTCCAGTGAGTCGTGTCCTTTCGTTTCTGTAAAACGTAAACAAATGTGCTCAAGTCTGTGTGGACAGGAAGGACTGTGGACACAGAAACGACGTGTCTGGACACAGATCGTTTGTGATACGATGACACGTGGATTCGTTTCAGTGTAAACGTCGTCTCAGTGGATTATGAGTTTGTTCTGTGTTTCTGTCGTCTTGGTTCATGTGAAACTTTTCAGAGATTAAACGTCTGCAGGTCGAACACACAGACGTACAGGTGAGTGGATTCACTTCCCAAAGTCGTACTAAAACATTTTGGTAACACTGTTGTAGCTACCGTCAGCAGCAACTATCATCCATTTAAGTTTATGTTTTACAATATTAAATTATATTCATACTGAGATATAGTAAAATATTTTAAAAGCAATATATAGCATAAATAAGTAAATTTTTCTGTAAATTCATGTTAATTAGTTACATTTTATTTTGGTTGATTTGCTCCACTTTCAATTGCATATTGTTTCGAGGGGAAGTTTTTAAGGGTGCACTGTCTTAATACATTTTTTTACGGGTGAACTGCGCTCTGTCCTGAGCTAAAAGGACATTTTATGTTTTAAATTAAAGGTTTTCAAAAGCATCAAGACGTTATTCCCTTTGAGTGGATGTGGCCGATGAGGTACATTTTGTGTTATTTCATTGTGTCCGAACAAATGCCTGTTAAAACCAAAGAACGATTTTGAGCCTTGTTTAAACTCGAGGGGAGTAACAACTGTAATACTGTAGACCAGGGGTGTCGAACTCATTTTGGTCCGGGGGCCGTATCCAACCGACTTTGATCCCAAAGGGGCCGGATCAGAAAACTCATATATACTCCAAAAATAGCAATAAGTTCAAATAT
Source organism: Boleophthalmus pectinirostris (assembly GCF_026225935.1). Lineage (NCBI taxonomy): Eukaryota > Metazoa > Chordata > Actinopteri > Gobiiformes > Gobiidae > Boleophthalmus > Boleophthalmus pectinirostris. Next base: position 40,753,957 of record NW_026571190.1, on the reverse strand, counting down.
TTGTGCAGAGAAACACAAATCTATTACAGAAATCTTTTTTAACTGATGAACTCTTTCTTTTACAAAATATTATAATAAGAAAAATACAATTTCAACACAAAGTTTTAACATGAACTTATATGCAAACAGGAATAAGTCCATTTTTGTTGTAAAATCCTGCACTCGGCTCCACTTTTCTCATGTTGGACATTTTTCTGATGAGGGTGTCACGGTCAACAGTCAAAACGATCGTCCTTTAAGAGCGTTTGGAAAGAGACAAGTCTTCATTTGTGCTGCTCTGGTGGGAGGGGCCACGTACAGAGACGCTGGAGACGCTGCTGTGATAAACACCACAGAAAATTAACACGATTTTAATAGAAAATATAATTAAAATAGTTTTGTAGAAAATCAGCCGAGGGCCAGATTAAAGGTCTTGGAGGGCCGGATCTGGCCCCCGGGCCGTATGTTTGACACCTGTGCTGTAAATCCTGGTAAAATCCTGAAAAACCTGTGCTAGAAATGAATACAGTTTGGTTTTATACAAGATATTGAACATCAAAAAAAAAGTTCTTACTGAACTTGTCTGTGCTAAAAGTTAAGTTTAATATAAATGGTTGTTATCCTCCCAGGTCCAACACATTTTAGGGAGTTCAAGCACTTGATAAATCATTATTTAATTGTGACTTTATTGTGTTCCATCAAAATGATTAAAACCTAAAATGAATGTTTTATAGATCATCTGTGGACAGATACACGATCGGTCAAAAGTTTTAGAACACCACACTTCTAAAAAACTTCAATTTTTTTTTCTGTTTACTGTTGACCAAAATCATATTCTAAACTTTTGACTGATGAAAGTGTCGACCTTTGGCAGATAGAACAGCCGAACACACTCATGGCTCATTCTTTCTACGACAGAAATCAAATATTGTTCAGAAAGTTTTTCTCGAGTCTGTCGCAGAAGTTTCCATAAATGTGTGGCACTTGTAGGTTGCTTCACTCTTCTGTCCAGTTCAGTCCAGTCCAGTTCGATGGGGTTTAAGTCTGGACACTGTGCTGCTGGACACTCCATGTTTTCAAGTTTTACCATCTTGTTCTTTTTTCCTGAGATAGTTTTGTGCCAGCTCAATAAGAAGACTTCATTACTCATCCAGTTGACAAAACCGCACTATTAATCCTATTTGAGTCGTTCTTTGAAAGTGAAGAGCGAGAGGCGTAAGTGTGTTTGTTTACGTCCAGCGCGTGTGAGGCTGTAGATCAGCGATAGTGACTCTACTTCCTGTGGACTTTATCTCCAATCTTTATGCTTTAAAAACCATGTATCTGAAGTGTTGCACCACATTTCACAAATAATTATAACTCAGTTTTGTCTTTTATCTAAACTAGAAGTGCGATGCTCTGAGCTCTAGAAGTGCAGTGGTGACTGGTTTTACTGCAGACAGATCCCGCTGCACTCGACCTACTGACCTGTCAATCCATCTGCTGCATTCAGCAACATGGACAGAGAGGCTGATATGATATGATATTTAAATTGTCAAGCGGCAGCCTTTTAATAGGCGACGACACGTGTTCGTCGGCGATACGCTGCCGTGCATAGGGAGCGTGTGTGTTTGTGATGCGCCGTAGAGTCTCCGCGGGTTTCAAATGAGCGCACAGGCTGCACTGAGACGCCCCACACGCTCCTGCACCCGCTACAAGTTTATTACCAACAGCAGCGGCCGGAATGAAACATGATCACACTTGTTGAGTGTCAGACCTCGAGTGAGAGACAAGACCGAGTCCAAACGCGAGTCCGAGACGAGACACGACGATCTACCCACACGACCTTGGCCATCGACTGGTAGATCGGGATCGACGTATTGGGCACCCCTGGTTTAGACTGTCGTTGGACATAAGTTGTGGACGCTGGCAACACGCTCAGCATTAGTTGGTATAAGTTATCTATAAGTTATCAAAACGTTCAATATAAGTTACTAATACGTTCTGTATATGTCCAACTCATTATGAATATGCTATGTATACGCCCAAAATAGAAAAAAAACATCGATGGTTCAGTGTATACCAGCGTTTTAGGGAAATTGTGGGACGTCGGCATACGTTTTCTAAATCGTCAAGGTGTGACAGTGGCCTTACGTTTGTTCCAGTTCAACCTCTTCATTGGACTCGCGCGACTCGAACTGCAATAAATAACTGGAAAAATGCTAAAACTGCGACTCTACTTTGAGCGTACGTTAGTCTTGACCTTTGCCGCGTGAGCTCACCTGTTGCTGTTTGTTCGCCCGGAAAGTTAAAGAGGTGATTCCAAAAGTTCCGTCTGGGGTTTTTTAATGACTGCTTTTACCGCAGACTGTATTTAAACGTCGTAATTAAACAGAGCAGAGGTGGTTTTCCTGCTCCGGTTCATGTTTGGGGAGTTTAAGGTGGATTTAAGGCGAAAGAGACTCGAGGTCAAAACTGAAACGTTCCACAGATAATGAGCGAAAATGTTCAAGAAGGTGCAGCGCGTAACTTTTCTCTGTCAAACGCTTTTCTTCGTGGAAACATTAAACTTACCAACTCCATGGAGACAAGTTACAGGTCAGATCTGTGGAGAGGCGACCCCGTTCACAGTAACAATGCAGGTTTTTTTCAAGATATGTTCATCAACAAAACCGATAATTAAATAAATGTGTCATTCATTCATTTGTTTTTCAAAATAAAACCAAAAATAAGAAAACAAACTAACAAAAAAAAACAAACAAAAAAAACGATTTACTTCATTATTTGTCTCCAAAACGAAAATGAAAAAAATGGATAACGAATAATGATTCAGTCCTGGTCTCAGTTCTGGTCTCAGTCCTGGTCTCAGTCCTGATCCTGGTCCCGGTCTGGTCCCCGTTTGAGTTCTGGTCTGGTCCCAGTCTCAGTCTTGGTCTCAGTCCCGGTTTGTCCTGGTCTAGTCCCGGTCTCAGTTCCGGTCTAATTTCTGATCCTGGTCCAGGTCTGGTCCCGGTCTCAGTCCCAGTCTGGTCCCGGTCTCAGTCCCCGTTTGAGTTCTGATCTGGTCCCAGTCTCAGTCTTGGTCTTAGTCCCGGTTTGGTCCTGGTCTAGTCCCGGTCTCAGTTCCGGTCTAATTTCTGATCTTGGTCCAGGTCTGGTCCCGGTCTCAGTCCCATTCTGGTCCCGGTCTCAGTCCTGGTTTGGTCCTGGTCTGATCCCGGTCTCAGTTCCTGTCTCAGTCCTGATCCTGGTCCCGGTCTGGTCCCCGTTTGAGTTCTGGTCTGGTCTCAGTCTCAGTCTTGGTCTCAGTCCTGGTCTGGTCCTGGTCTGGTCCCGGTCTCAGATGTGGTCTAATTTCAAATCCTGGTCCCGGTCTGGTCCCGGTCTCAGTCCTGGTCTGGTCCCGGTTTCAGTCTTGGTCTCAGTCCCGGTCTGGTCCCAGTCTCAGTCTTAGACTCAGTCCTGATCCTGGTCCCGCTCTCAGTTCTGGTCTGGTCCCAACCTCAGTCCCAGTCTCAGTCCTGGTCTGGTCCTGGTCTGGTCCCGGTCTCAGTCTTGGTCTCAGTCCTGGCCTTGTCCTGGTCTGGTCCCTGTCTCAGTCTTGGTCTCAGTCCTGGTCTGATCCCGGTCTGGTCCCGGTCTCAGTCCTGATCACCCGACAGTCTACGTGGGCGCACCTCCAGGCCCGTCCCAACACTCAGTCCTGTTTTAGTCCTGGTTTAGTCCTAGTTTTTTCCATTATTAGTCTAAACACAAAATCGAAAACTGAAAAAACAAATCATTATCTGTTTTTTTTTTTTTTTTCATTTTGGTTTTGGAGACAAATAAGGAAGAAAATAATTGTTTATTAATTTTCTTATTCTTGGTTTTATTTTGAAAAACCAATGAACATATGACACCATTAATTACCATCATTAAAGTCACACTGTGGAACATTCACAGGACAGAAATGAACCTCGAGATTCGTTTCTCCTTCCTCCTCTGTGCTGAATATTATCGTCTCGTAGAATCATCTGAAGCCTTTTCTGTCTGACGTCGTAGATGTTCAAACACATTCCCTCATTTCCACAGAGTTAACGGCTCATTCAAAACTTCTGATTCATGATTTCTGACTCCCGTCCAGTCGTTTACGGTCGCCACTTTGCCAAACGTCGTCACGGAGCCAAACTCTCGCGGACGCTGTAATAAAACTCCTCGGCTATTGTCAATAAACCGACACTAAAACCTGAGTTACGATTTAAACACGGCCTATTATGTGAAATCCATTTTTGTAGCGTTCTTGTTATAATGTCGTTCTCTCATCCGTAACCTACTCGAATGTCATCCACGCATGTTTGAGTAATTTAGTGATCTCTCCCAAGACCTATTCAAATCCTCCTTAGTATGATTCTTCAGACAATTCTCCATAAATATTTATTTATTTATTTTTTTGCACATATAACATGACAATAAAAAGAAACACACTAGATAAAAAGTAGGTGCCGGAAGAGGCAAAAAACCCAATAGAGCGAAATATTAAAGCCTCCACCTTATGAACACATTAACACACATCATTGTGCATAAAAATACATATATATAGAAAAATGGCATTTAAACACCATGGATTCAATTCTTTTGATTTAAACATGGATTAAAACACAATGAAACATCCACAATTGAAAGATTATCAAACATTAGCACGAAATATCAAACATTTCCTCAAACTCTTTTTTAAAAAAAACCTCTGATTTGCCGTCACTGACCAGATGTGAAAACTGCTCCGGAATTTCCCGCCTCTGTATCGTCGGCAAAACTGACTCTTGATGTGACAAATTTTGGAACATGAAAATTATGAATTTGACGAGTTTTGTATATGAATCTCTGCACTGGTTTTAAAGTAAAATGTGAAATGTTCGGGGATCATTGTTGAATTATAAAGGATTTTATACATAAAAATACAAATTTGATAAATATTAATCTCATAAATATTAAGAATGTTAAGTTTAGTGAATAAATGAGCAGACGACGTTAGTGGCATAGAATGAGTTGCAATTAGAACAAAACGTTTTTGCACCAATAATATTTTGTTCAGAGTAGAGAAAGTGCAGCCCAGACTCTATTACAGTATGACAGACAGGGATAAATTAAACGAAAGTACAAAGTAAGTATAGACTTTGACTCCAGAAATTTACAAACTTTTCTTATAATACCAAAAGATTTGTTAATTTTTCTGGTCATCCAGTCAGCTGCTCTTTCCAGTTTAGACAATGACGCCCAAAAATTTGGTGGATGAGACACGAGTTATTTCAATTGAATCAATTTTGGTTTTAGGGTTAAATATACAAAAATATCAATCAATCCATCCATTTTCATCTGTTTATCCGGGGCCAGATCGCTGGGGCAGCAGTCTAAGCAGGGACTCAGGGACTCTATCAGTCAATTTCATTCTAAAATAATGTGCTCTAATGTGTTCTGAATTAAAATATTCTCCTTTGAGTTTACATGGAAATAATAATTCCAAATTGAGGTTTACATGGAAAACTCGTTAAATCGTCTTTATTTAATGTGGTTTCTCATTCCTCCATGGACACAAACACCATCCAAAGTTTTTCCTGCAGTGGTTCTGATGATAATTGCGAAGCAGCCGCTGGAGAATTCTGTCATCACGCTTTACGTCTGTCGGCTGAGGAGGAGAAGGGAAGAGTGTCGGAGAAGGAGGAAGAAGACAAAGTGAGTGTGAGGCTGTTCTACCTCAGCCCACTCCCACATCCTGCTCACAAATCCAAAGAGACGTGGATCGAAGTCCAAAGACACGACTGGTGGAGCCGGATCATTCGGATCGCGTCAGAAGGGCGACACAACGAGCATGCACTGAACGACGTAATCATTTTTTAAGAAGAATAAACGTTTACATGATCCAGGAATAAATTAATTTGGCTTTAAAATCAGAATGAACCCAGTCAGTCTGGCGCCACCTAGTGCCTCCGTTCAATTTAGTTTCTCTCCAGTGACTAGATCAGGAATCAGAATAAACTAGACGGTTCGCAAGAACATCGGAAGTGTGAGTCCAGGCACCAGCCAATCAGCGAAGAGTCATACGTTCTGTGTTGGCAACGATTCCCGAAATCGAGGATTTAAAGCCGAAACAAAGAGAATGTTTGGTGAATTTTATCAGGTGGAAAGTCCTTCCTACGGGATTTGGGAAAAGCTTAAAGGTTGTATAGAGGATTTTCCAAGGAACAAGAAATCCAGTGACTGTTTGTCCTTTTTCAAATGTTGCGCATGCGTGAAACCACCCCCCTCCCCCACAGCTTAGTAGAACGCCTCCTCCCTCCTCCTCCTTACGCCACAAACAGGTTACAGCCGCTGCACATACTTGTAAGCAACTAACTACAGTGAATTCGTGAGGAGCAGGGGAAGAGCGGAACGGGCAGCGGGACAGGAGCAGGAAAGGGGTGCAGAGAAGAGTGCGCGGAGATTCAGTGCGAATGAACTAGTTACAACACGCAGCAGCAAGTGGACTCTTTCTTTGCCTTGAAAATTACGTTTTCAACATAGAATATCACATTCGTGTCCTGAAAACGTTTGTTAACTCTTGAAATAAAGTACGTTTTCATAATAAGCAGAAGTTTCCTGTCCAGGAGTAATTTGTGACCAGTGCGTCTTTAGACTCTTCGTGCTTCAGTCGCGCCATCGCTGGAATGAATCTCCAAGAATCACCTTAGTTTGGCTTCACTGCTTTTCCCCTTGTCTTCTTCTTTCACCTCAAAAACTGACTTTCTTTTGTGGCGAACTGCTCCTGGATTCTTGTCGCCATCGCAACAAACTTTGTGCGAACTGCGAGGAAGATATAGTCAAAAAGCCGCTAAGAACTGTTGCGTTGGTGGAGTAACAGTGTCTTGCGTCTTGCGTCTGTGGACTGCGTACAGTCGTACGTAAACCGTACCGGCGGCGCAGACAAGTCAGTTACACTAGAAACGTAGGGAGTTTGATTGACAGCCTGTCAGCTCACAGATAACGAGGCAGTGTCGTTATCTATTGGCAAATGTTTAGCCAGAGTCCAGAGTTGATGAATTTTTATTCTCTTTTTTTTGGTCATCATAATTACAAGGCGACTGCATCTCTATAATCTATCATTGACAATTTGAAACAAAAAAAAAATCCTCCATACAAACTTTAATATACCAGTTAGCCCCATTAGTGGAGCATTACATACGTCACAAACAAATAGCAGCGATTGGTTAAATAAAAAAAATAAAAAACCCGCCTACTGTTGAGTGAATGAGTCCTAACGCTGCGAGGTCAGACGGTTTCTACAAAGTGAAACCGGCTGATGAATCAGACTAGAATAAACCTCCCACTTACTTCGGAATTAAGTTTAATTCTGAATAATCATTTTCATTAAGAATTAAGTGTTTACATGGTCTGTTTAAAGTGGAATTATTTTTTTATTCAGAATTTAATTATTTTTATTCAGAATTAAAGCTCTCATGTAAACGTGGCAACTGTGTCCTTGGGCAAGACACTTCACCCACATGGAGTTCAACAGTGACCGTCCACATCCCAGATCCACGACACAAAACTGTCCACAGCAACATGAAAAAAACTGAAGTGATGTGCAGTAGTTTCGTTAGCGGGACGCACGCTGATTGTGTTGTGACAGCGCTCTGAAGGGGGAGCGACTTAGTGTAGAGAGCAAAGAGAGGGAGAGACTCAGTGCGTCAAAAACAAAAATTAAACGTGTTAAATTGTTGCTGGAAATACATAATTTTCCAAACAATAAAAGGTGAAGAAGTAGTGTAATAGCTCTTCTTTAATATGTTTTTTGTTTTTTTTCTCGTATATTTTCAGTATTCTTGGGATGCACATCTTCGGCTGTAAGTTCAGTTTGAAGACGGAGACCGGAGACACTGTTCCCGACCGCAAAAACTTCGACTCTCTGCTGTGGGCCATCGTCACTGTGTTTCAGGTAAAAACAAATATTTTAAGATTATTATTATAATTATTAGTGTTGTTCTGATACCATGTTGTTTTTATCCAATACCGATACCGATACTTGGCTGTCATGTACTCGCCAATACCGATACCAGTCCGATACCGTGTAGTGTGAAGAAATAATCTAAAGCTACTCAGTTTTGTGAAATACAAGAGTAAAAGTGAAAGAGTATCTCACTAAAGAAAATGTACAAGAATAAAACAGACAAAATTATAAGTCAGATGTACTAGTGTAATGGTCCTGATGTGGAGTTTAAGCATTTTTACTTTCCTACTTGGTCACGTTCTACCACAGTGTGAATAAAAACATCAGTGAGGCCTGTGAAAAGACGCTCATCCTTGAAGCACACGGCTAATTCTGCAGCGTAAACAAAGTCAGAGTTAGCCTAGTGGAGCTTTGGTTATTTTAGTTCAGTGTCCTTAAAGGCTAAATGAAGGTGTCAAAGAGGAAACACAAATGTATTTTCTGTCATTATTAGTGTGTTTTAAGTGTTTACACAACCTCCACGCTTTCTGTTTAATCTGTTCTTAGCGTTAGCGTTAGCATTAGCGTTAGCCGCAGACGTCATCAGCGGCTGCTCATTCTGGAACATTCTGGAACATTCTGGAACATGGTTTCAGATCAATTGTTTGGGAAAATAAGTTTTGTTCTGAAGAGTCTTAGAGTTGGACAGAAAGAATCTGGAGTCTGAGGCAAAAGACGTTTGTTTACATCAGTCCAGCACTTGGTGTACGTGAATACTAATACTACTAATACTAATACTACTAATATTACTAAAACTACTGATCTGTACTGATACTACTAATACTACTACTACTAATACTAATACTACTAATACTAATACTACTAATACTAATACTACTAATATTACTAAAACTACTGATCTGTACTGATACTACTAATACTAATACTACTAATACTAATACTACTAATACTAATACTACTAATACTAATACTACTAATACTAATACTACTAATATTACTAAAACTACTGATCTGTACTGATACTACTAATACTACTAATACTAATACTACTAATATTACTAAAACTACTGATCTGTACTGATACTACTAATACTAATACTAATACTACTATACTACTAATACTACTAATACTAATACTACTAATACTAAAACTACTGATATACTACTATACTAATACTAATACTAATACTACTGATACTAATACTAATACTAATACTACTAATACTACTATACTAATACTACTGATACTAATACTACTAATACTAATACTACTAATATTACTAAAACTACTGATCTGTACTGATACTACTAATACTAATACTATTAATACTACTAATACTAATACTACTAAAATACTACTAATACTAATACTACTAATATTACTAAAACTACTGATCTGTACTGATACTACTAATACTAATACTATTAATACTAATACTAATACTACTGATACTAATACTAATACTAATACTACTGATACTAATACTACTAATACTAATACTACTAATATTACTAAAACTACTGATCTGTACTGATACTACTAATACTAATACTACTAATACTAATACTACTAAAACTACTAATACACTAATACTACTGATACTAATACTAATATTACTGATACTACTGATACAAATACTACTAATACTAATACACTAATACTACTGATACTAATACTAATAATAATACAACTGAAACTAATACTACTAAAACTACTAATACACTAATACTACTGATACTAATACTAATACTACTAATACTACTGATACTACTGATACTAATACTACTGATACTAATACACTAATACTACTGATACTACTAATACTACTAAAACCAATACTACTGATACTAATGCTATTAATACTAGTACTACTAATACTAAAACTACTGATAATACTAATACTATTAATACTAATACTACTAATACAGCTTCTTCCCTAAAGCTTTCACCACAGTGAATGAGAACCGTTCATTTGTTTTATTTATTCTTAATTCTTGCACTTTGACGGAGCAGCTGTGAATTTCATGTATAACGACAATAAAGACTTTATGTTCTATTCTGTTCTATTTCTACTGCTAATACTTGATTCAGTGACATGTCGTGATACTTCACTGCACAATTCTGACCGATTCAAAATGCATCCGAATCATTTTTCACAAAAAAACTCGCTGGTTACATTCACTGTCCTCATGATTTTAAAAACGTATTAAATTATATGTGATAGAGTGTTGTTCTCGCGGTTGCTGGTGTAGTTGACTGTTATTATTAGAATGAATTATTGATAAATCACACTGTGCTTTAGTTCTGGCCATTCCAGCCGCACTCTGCTTCCACACAAGGAGGGTTAAACGGGAGCTAAAGAAGGACAAGCTGGAGATAAACAAACGGAGATAAAGTGAGAAGAGCAGAGCGCGCCGCTTTAACTGCCAATGTTAAAGAAGGACAAATTCTGTAATAGCTGGATGAGGCCAGAGAAGCACCGAGAAACGTCAACAATGAGCTGGAGGCGTCCTTGCTACGACCGTGCAGAGGATACAAAACTCCACAACATCGGCGATTTGGTCTGAGCACTCGCCGATACCGATACGATACCTGAAAACCGTGCAGTATCAAAGCTTTTGCCGATACAACACACCCGCAGAACCATAGTTATTATATCAAATGCATTAGCCATAACATTATGACTACAGAACTGTTACGCTGTTTTCTGATTATAACAGAGTATAGTTCCTTTAATAGAGGCTTTGCACCGTCACGTGACCCTATAACAACGGTAACCTACGCCGCCATGACACCAGGCACACTATGTCATTTACTTCAGCAGCATCGGAGAAACATGGGCAGGTTTTGTTGTGTATTTGGTTGTTCTAGACGCTCTGAAAGGGATAAAATCATTCTTTTCTTCACTGTTCCTCTGGAAATGACTCATCAGGATCAAACAAGGGAATTATCGGAAAAAAAGACGGGAATTATGTCTAGAGAACATAAACCATGAAGAGATTTCCTTTGGTTCCATCAAGACACACTCACGTCACTTTCATCAAGGTATTTGCTACTTAAATAGTTTCATAGTTTATTTAATGAGAGAAGCACATTTACTGAACTAAAATGTAAAAAGAAAACATTTGCAGTAGAAACTGTATCTTCCAGCACATATAAACATGTCACTCGTCGTAGGACCATGTTTTCTTTATTGTCTTGTTTATCCACAACTTTGTCTTCTAGAATAAATCGCTTTTTATGAGCGCATCTTTCTAACGTTCACGAGGATCTTTTCATGGCCGATTCTTTCGAGGTTCGGCTCACAGACTCTTCGACTCGTGCGTCGTGTTGATCACAGGAGCCCAGTGTGGGTTCGTTGAATCGTAAACTAGTGCGGGTTTTCCTGGATAAATTAATGACATTTTAGTTCAGTAAATGTGCTTCTTTCATTAAATAAACTATGAAACAATTTAAATAACAAATACCTTGATGAAACTTTGGGTGACTTGATGGGACCATTGGAAATCTCTTTGAGGTTTATGTTCTCTAGACATAATCCACGTCTTTTTTTCGATAATTCCCTTGTTTGATCCTGATGAGTCATTTCCAGAGGAACAGTGAAGAAACGATTAGTTTTATCCTTTTCAGAGCGTCTAGAACAACCAAATACACAACAAAACCTGCCCATGTTTCTCCGATGCTGCTGAAGTCAATGACATAGTGTGCCTGGTGTCATGGCGGCGTAGGTACCGTTGCTGTAGGGGACACCTGACGGTGCAAAGCCTCTATAGTTGAATCCTTGTGTTTAAAGCATGCGCGGTGACCCTTGACCCTTGTGTCGTGACAGATCCTGACTCAGGAGGACTGGAACGTGGTCTTGTACAACGGGATGGCCGCCACGTCGCCTCTGGCCGCTCTGTACTTCGTGGCCCTCATGACGTTCGGGAACTACGTCCTGTTTAATCTGCTGGTGGCCATTCTGGTGGAGGGCTTCCAGGCCGAGGTGAGGAGGAGGGGGTTTGGGTGTTGTGCCTGTATGTGTGTGGTGGAATGTTTACCCTGGTGACACAATGCACACGTTAACTCTTTTCCCGTGAAGACGACATTTGACGACAGCCCTTGTATCCTGAGTGACGTGTTTTGACTCCTCCGCTGTTTCACTAAAGACGCGACTTGACGAACATTACAAACGGTTCCGGTTTTTCACATGTAAACAGAGGCTGTGATTGGTCGGGGCCACTACAACCCACAATAGACTGACCAATAGGATTCAAGAATATGTTTTCTCAGATTTTTTCCGAAGTTAATCGAAGTAGTGATGATCGTAGCTTCCGGAAAAAACACAACATGAAACACGAGCGATGGAAAGATCGCGGTGCACAGTTTTAGAAATAATGAGGAGCGGACGTATTTTATGGTTAGAGAAAGTGACGTTTATAGATTTCAAAGTGATGATGAAGTTGATTATAAAGTGGAAAACAGCGACAGCGATGGACTTTCGGGGAGTGAAACTTATGAAGGTGAGAATGCAGCTGATGCGTCTGTGTGGAGTCCTGCGATGTCCCAACAAACTATCTGAGCTTTATACTCGATTATGAACCAAAATTGCCCTGAAATCTGAATGCTGCTCAGACGAGTCCTTTCAAATATTTCAGTCTTTTTTTTCCAAGATGAGATGTATAACAGAATTGCTACAAAAACAAACATTTATGTGGAGCTCTGCACACGAGAAAGTAACCAAGATGACAAATACTGGACACACACTGACCGGGAAGAGTTTTATTATTATATTATTATATTATAATAAGATAAATGAGTTGAATAAGTTAAATGGAAAAAACGAATTAGGTCCACACAGGTGAACAACAGGTAAAAACAGATGCACACGTGGTTATACTATATCTGGTGATATGAAATCTGTTTAAATACTTTGAGAAATATATTTTATTTTATTTTTTTATGAATATAATACTCAGAACATGCAGATATCAGATGCTGAATGTAGTTTTTTGTTTTTGATTTTGCACCTGACCAGGTAAACTCTCATTTTCAGTGAGCTGTTATAAACCTGTAACTCAGGCTTGTCCAAACTGTGGCCCGTGGGCGAAATGCGGCCCTCAGATGCATTTTTCTTGGCCCTCAGGCTTCCAGGTGAATTGGCCCAAATGACCTTGAATCAATTAAAAATGAACTTTTTACTGCAAGTTTTTTGAAAATCAAACTTGATAAAGTGAAAATTTAATATTTAGTGTTTGGTTTTAAGGATCTTAGTATGAATAAAGACTGTGGGCTCATTCTAATGTATTTAAACATGCACATATTTCAATTATTCCCTGTACTGAGCACCAGTCTACGGCCCTTGATCAGCCTCTGCTTCGTCTGTGTTTAGATTTGTGGCCCTTGATGAAAAAAGTTTGGACCCTCCTGCTGTAAATGAACTGAATCACATTTAAACATCCATAAATGAAGAGTTCAGAGTCTAAAGTTTCCAGAGATACAAATATGTTTGTGTTTCAATGAAGTTCATGAGTATGAAGAGCACTTCTATTCACTCGTGGAAGTCTGTTTTCTTTCTTTTCTTCTATGTTTAGCCCTGGTTATATTTGTATGGGTTGTTCCTCGTCGGTGTCCAGGGGGAAAAGAGTTCACAAACACGTCCAGTTTTTTTCCACCTTTATGCCCTGACAAAGACCATCTTGTTGGTTGAAACGCGTTGGCTTCCCTCCATGTAATAAAGGACTTTTAATATATTCAGTCGAAGTGCCTCGGGTTTGTACCTCGCCGACCTTTAAATTTTTCAGTAAGGGCAACTTTCTGTTCAGATTTCAAGTTTAATCCCCGTGGAGCACCTGTACTGCTACTTTTGACTTTTTTATGATCCAGTGAAGCGCTCTGCCTCTTCTCTTCATCCAGTTTTTTTATGAGTCTGAAAAAGGGCTGTGCAAAGATATTGAAATACTGATATATCGCATCGTTTAATGTGATGATACAGTATCGATATCGTCGGCTGCTGTATCGATATATCACCAAGAGCATTTTTTGTTTTTATTTTACTAAATTATTTTGTTACAGCTACAGTTTTGTTGTTTGTTTAGAGGAAGGAAACTCATTTATGCGACACATTTGACATTTTCACTGTTTTGATGAATGTGTTTCATTTTAACTTTGCACAAGAAGTGGATTAATAAAGACTTTTAGGGTCACAGCCATGATTTAGCCTTTATTTTTTACTGAACCGTATCGAATCGATTTGAAATCTGTTGTATCAAATCGAAAGTGAACTTTATCAAGGTTTGTATCGTATCGTGGCCTACACTTGGACGTGTCTGACTGTTGAGACCAGAGCTGGGACCAAGTTGTTGTTTTGTAAGTCTCAAGTCTTTGACCTCAAGTCCGAGTCAAGTCCCAAGTCAAATACAGGCAAGTCCAAGTCGAGTCTTGAGTCACTGGCCCATAAGTCCAAGTCAAGTCCAAGTCGAGTCTCAAGTCCATCCATCCATTTTCTTCCGCTTATCGGGGTTGGGTCGCAGGGGCAGCAGTCTGAAAAGGACCTCCCTGACTTCCCCCTCCACAGACACTTCCTCCAGCTCTTCCAGGGGGATCCCGAGGCGTTCCCAGGCCAGTCCAGAGACATAGTCCCTCCAGCGTGTCCTGGGTCTTCCCCGGGGCCTCCTCCCGGTGGGACATGACCGGAACACCTCCCGAGGGAGACGCCCGGGAGGCATCAGAACAGACGCTCGAGCCTCAACTGGCTCTGACTCCGAGCTCCTCCCGTGTGCCTGAGCTCCTCACTCTGTCTCTAAGGGAGACGCCCAGACGCCCTGCGGAGGAAACTCATTTCAAGCGCTTGTATCTGTGATCTCGTCCTTTCGGTCACTACCCAGAGCTCATGACCAGAGGTGAGAGTAGGAACGAAGACTGACCGATAAATCGAGAGCTTCGCCTTTCGACTCAGCTCCTCTTCACCACAACGGTCCAATAACGATCCAGAGTCTCGAGTCACTGGCCCATAAGTCCAAGTCAAGTCCAAGTCGTCTGCTTTGAGTCTTTTGAGTCATTTGAAATCTTTAAACCAAAGTACCAAATATAGCTTTGCCTTAGATTTTTTCTGTTTACATAATTTTTTAACTAAATTGTACTTAAAAAGTCATGGTAAATGAGTATTTATATAAGAGAAAGAGAGAGAAATGCACATTTTTCCTTTTTAAATGTCTTGACCAGAGTGCGAATTATTACGGTCAGAACAGAAAAAGTTCAGATTTAAGAACAATTAACAACAGTTCATTTGTCAACCAGTCTCAGCATCAAGTCTCCTCACGTCACAGGCCTCGAGTCCAAGTCAAGTCCCCAGTCTCTGTGTATTTTATCAAGTCTCAAGTCCTAAAATAGTGACTCAAGTCTGACTCGAGTCCAAGTCACGACCTTCCAACTTGGTTTCTGTTAGTTTAGTTTAGTTCTGTTTTGTGTCTTTTTATTTTGTCACTTGATTCTGTTTGTGGGTTTATTTGATGTTATTTTGGGATTTAGTTTTGTTTTATGTCCCTTCGTTTAGTCTCTTGTTTTTTTAGACCCATGGCCCATTTTTTGACATTAAACTCGTTCTATGTTAATCCTGTGATTCAGTTTCTTAGTTTAGGTTATTTTGCGCACTTATTTAAAACCACTTTTGTTATTCTTCCTTTTACAGTCCTGTTTATTCAATTATTACTGGAGCTGGATCGTAACAGTGAGAAACTCTTGGCTAAAGCTTGTGACTGTAATGTGTTTTGTTTTTTGAGAGAGAATTGTTTCAGCAGCACAAAGCAGCAGCTCACCTGTCGTAGTTCCAGCTAAACCAGTTCTTTCTGGTCAGATTTGATCAAATTAAAGCTCAGTCTAATTTGAGTCACAGAGTTTCAGACAGAGCAGTGCTTTCAGTTAACGAAACAATATTACTGTGTTTAAAATGTAAAATATGACACGAATATAACAGCACTTTAACTCTCAACAAAAGAACTGAGCGAAGACGCCAAACCTATGGACTGAACCAGGACTAAACCAGGACTAAACCAGGTCTAAACCAGGTCTAAACCAGGACTAATCCGGGACTATTCCAGGACTAAACCAGGTCTAAACCAGGACTAAACCAAGGACTGAAACAGGTCTAAACTAGGTCTAAACCGGGACTAATCCGGGACTATTCCAGGACTAAACCAGGTCTAAACCAGGACTAAACCAAGGACTGAAAACAGGTCTAAACTAGGTCTAAACCGGGACTAATCCGGGACTAATCCAGGACTAAACCAGGACTAATCCAGGACTAAACCAGGACTAAACCAGGTCTAAACCAGGTCTAAACCAGGTCTAAACCAGGACTAAACCAGGATTAAACCAGGTCTAAACCAGGTCTAAACCAGGACTAAACCAGGACTAATCCGGGACTAATCCAGGACTAAACCAGCACTAAACCAGGTCTAAACCAGGTCTAAACCAGGTCTAAACCAGGACTAAACCAGGATTAAACCAGGTCTAAACCAGGACTAAACCAGGTAAAAACCAGGACTAAACCAGGTAAAAAACCAGGATTAAACCAGGTCTAAACCAGGACTAAATTTAGCCTAACTTAATCTTAGCCCTTGGAGCGTTTAGTTCTGCGTCGGTCCTTTCTCCTGCGGTCACCTGACGGTCTACGGGGGCGTGTCTCCAGCCTCGTAACGATGACGTTTCACTGCTGTTGATGCCGCGAATTTGTATGAAAAAAATCAAAAAACTCACCACTTCAGTCCAGTTTAAAAACACATTGTGACGCGTGTTACTCACATTTGTTCACAGTAAAATATTAACATTTTTCCCTGTAAAACCAAATTACTGCGTTACAGCAAAAAGCAACACGCAGTAAAACAGTCATTCTTTTCTTCGACCACCCAAACCCTGATTCCAAAAATACAATTCTTATTCCCATAAACTTTCTTTTTAAAAACGTGTATTAAAAGTTTGGAAGCTCGGGGATAATCACCTCTGTGGAACTAAAAACCAAAAGACCTATTATTTTATTTTCTGAAACGTTATAAATCACAGCGTTATTAAAGCTGAATCTTTTGTTTTAATTTTTCTTTTTGGACTGAAATCGGTCGTGTCATGAGTATGTGTCGGCACGTCGCGGTGACTTTGAACTCTTAATAATAATAATAATAAAGACTTAATATTAGGATTTTTTGAAAAGTCTGTGAGAAATTTGCTTCTGACACTGTTCAGTTTTTTATGAAAGTGGTGTGTGAGTGTTGGTGGTGGGAGAGACCGACGGCGCAGATCGACCGCCTCACTTCCCTCAGTCTGCCCCAGGACATAAGTGTTAAACATCTTCTGGAGGATGAGGTGAGATTTTCACAATGAGTGCGTTTACATGCACATCAATAACCCGGTTATGATCGGGTTTTTTGAGTATCCCGGTTTCTTGATGGTGCATGTAAACGCAGTAACCCGGTTATGGCAGTGTCCCGGTTATTAGAAACCGAGTTACTGTAGCTGGTTTATTCCGATAGTAACCGGGTTACTTGTGGCATGTAAACGCAGTATCCCGGTTACTGCAACATAAAGTTGAGTCGCATGCGTCCAAAAGACACTTTCCAGCCTTTCACCACAACAGTAGTCACATAAATAAATTGACCAACATAAATAAAGTGACCAAACGAGTGAAATGACTGTAAAATAAAGAGCTGCGCTAAACCTGCACACGTACAATCTGCACTCGTACGACCTGCACTCGTGTGACGCTGAAAAGCTAAAACATGAACTATCTCCTGTACAACACACACACAGAACAGACTCACCATCATCAGCACCTCTTCTGTCACAGAAAATAACACACATAATCCACAGAGTCGTGTCATTTAGTCCAAAAGAAACTGAATCACATCAGCGGCACAAGGAGCGAGTTGTTTTTATCGCCGCTAACAGTTTATGCTAATTAGCCAAACGGTCTTAAGTTTCGTTTCTGTAAAACGTAAACAAATGTGATCAGAGCTGAATGATCTGATCAAACGGGCTGATGTGTCTATAGTGTTTATGGTTTATATGTTGTAAAGTTGAGTTTATTTATGCAGAAGATTTTAATGAAGAATCTGCACAGTGGATTGTGGGAGATCTCGTAGCTCCTTAGCTTCTTATGCTAAAGGAGCTCACGGTTTGTATTTTTCCTGGTTTATGAAATTGATTTAAGTTCAATTTTTGCGCCTGCGCATTTGTAAGATTATGTCAAGAAACCGGGAACACTCCATTTGATCATGTACACGAGGATATGAGTGTCTCGGTTTCTCAGTGCTCATGTAAACACAGTAACACGAACACTGACAGAACCGGGATATGGCGAATAACCAGGTTATTGATGTACATGTGACGAACTCAATAAGAGACGAGACACGAGACTGGATCAGCGAGAACGAGACCAGATTTTGACATTGTTTATAAGAAATAAATTGTCCAATCCAGTTCCCAGTAAGAAATTTAGATTCTTTTACAACAGAACAGAACAGAGTATTATCTGTCTGCAGTGTTGGGGAGTAACAGATTACATGTACCAGAGTAATCAGAGTACAAATGATGAGTAACTGTATTCAGTTACAGTTACTGTTTCAGTGAGTGGTAATTGGATTACAGTTACTTTGTTGAAATAAACAGATTACACAGAGGGATTTAACTGTTTTCACATTTTGGACTTTTTTCAGTAATTCCACTCATTGCCAGAAACTAAACTAGATCTAAACCAGCACTAAAACCAGGTCTAAATTAGATCTAAACTAGACCTAAACCAGGTCTAAACCAGGACTAAACCAGGACTGAACCAGGACTAAACCAGGATTAAACCAGGACTAAAACAGGACTAAACCAGGATTTAACAGGACTAAACCAGGACTAAACCAGGACTAAACCAGGACTAAAACCAGGACTAAACCAGGACTAAACCAGGACTAAACCAGGACTAAACCAGGTCTAAACCAGGTCTAAACCAGGACTAAACCAGGACTAAACCAGGACTAAACCAGGTCTAAACCAGGACTAAACCAGGACTAAACCAGGACTAAACCATGCTGTGGACGTGTTTCCTCATCTTCTATCAATAATATTTTTAATTTGGTTCAGTAAAATCTGGACTTTTTATTTTCTTTTATCAGACAAAACTTCTTATGTTACAATTTCCTCGTCTTTGTTTCTCTACAACAAATCAATTAATCCAAAGTAATCAGATTACATTACTCACTTTAAGTAATTTAATGGATTCCGTTACAAACTACATTTTGAGGTATGTAATCTGTAATCTGTAGGGGATTACATGTTAAAAGTCACCTTCCCAACACTGGAGACATGGAGATACAGCGCGTTCAGCCGCATGTGTTGGACCCGGAATCGGACGAGGACTTTGAGGAGCACGAAGCTCAAGCACCGCGTCCACATCAACTGAACATTACTGATTGGTGTGTGAAGAATCCCTCAGTCGTCCAGGTAGAATCTACGGTGAGGAGAAAATTCTATTTGTCGACTGGACAAAAGTTTGTTTGGTTGAAGATTCGCAGCTCATCCAAGCTGCTTCTGCAGAACTGAACTGAACATAAACTGAAGAAGCGGCTTGGATGAGCTGCTGAACATCTTCAACCAAACTAACCTTTGTCCAGTCGACAAACTGAATTTTCTCCTCAGGCAGGGTGGAGGCAGGGTGGAGACCGGGTGGAGGCAGGGTGGAGGCAGGGTGGAGGCCAGGGTGGGACCGGGTGGAGGCAGGGTGGAGGCAGGGTGGAGACAGGGTGGAGGCAGGGTGGAGACAGGGTGGAGGCAGGGTGGAGGCAGGGTGGAGACCGGGTGGAGGCAGGGTGGAGACCGGGTGGAGGCAGGGTGGAGGCAGGGTGGAGGCAGGGTGGAGGCAGGGTGGAGACCGGGTGGAGCAGGGTGGAGGCAGGGTGGAGACCGGGTGGAGGCAGGGTGGAGGCAGGGTGGAGGGTGGAGGCAGGGTGGAGACCGGGTGGAGGCAGGGTGGAGAGCCGGGTGGAGGCAGGGTGGAGGGGTGAGACCGGGTGGAGGCAGGGTGGAGAGGGTGGAGACCGGGTGGAGACAGGGTGGAGACCGGGTGGAGGGCAGGGTGGAGGCAGGGTGGAGACCGGGTGGAGGCAGGGTGGAGGGGGTGGAGGCAGGGTGGAGACA
>NW_026571190.1:40678885-40728885 GCF_026225935.1 Boleophthalmus pectinirostris | reverse complement strand
TATTTTTTATTTCGAGTCTGTATCGAAATCAAGTCTGACATTTTAGTTTCCTGACAAGACTAAAAGTTACACAACGTCCAGTCACGCAGTTATTTTAAAAAGTCCCATTTAAATCAGATGAAGCTGAACCAAAATAACCGGAGGACTGAGTATTGACCCAACGCAGAAAATATCTCCGTATCGATCGATAATGTAATTACTGTGTTTATTGCCGTGTTCCAGACTCAGGCAGCAGATACGACTCTTACACTGAATCCATTTGTGGAGCATTAATATCTGCTCCCGAGGCTAATAAAACTCTGAGATGACACTTTCACAGGAGACTGATGGAAAAATGGATCTGATTTTACGAGACAGAGACGCTAAAATGCTGTTTGGTAAAGTGAGAAACAGGAAAACGAGACACAGGTTTGGTTTCTTTCGCACTGATAACAATTTTCAATATGCGCTGGATCTTTTTGGAGATTTTGCCCGCGTTATAACACTGCTCCTTCATCAAAAATATGTCTGAAAAAAGTTTTAGAGTCATCCAAGTGGTAACGGAGGGAAACGGGCAGATTTTTGACATTCAATTTAGGGACGGGCATTCGATGAAATTTTCTTAATCGATTGTCGGAAGAATTAATGATCGATTATCGATTAATCATTAACGTTTTTATATTAAAATGATCATCATTATTATGACTATCTGCACTAATCTGCATAAATAAATTCAACTTTACGACATATAAACATAACGACTCTAGATCCACATCAGCTGTTTGACATTATAATGTGTTTAATTCAGTTTTGTTCAAATCTCACAGAAACAAAACTTAAAACCACATCACTAATTTACATAAACTAAGTGAAGATAAAACTCCAGCTCTTGTGTCGCTGATGTGGTTCAACTTGTGTTGGATTAAAAGACATGACTCAGGTGAATACAGGTCAGTGTGACCAGATTTGTGTTTGTCAAAACCAGGACAGCGTACGGGGGGAGGGGGGCGGGGCCTCGTCATCCACATTGAGCGACTCTCACCTGGAAAAACTTTTTCCCACTGGACACAGAAACATATGTGCTGCTTTATCCACTGTGCACATGGACTCACACTTGTCCCAACGCAACGGAAAGTGTGGAATTTCTTGTACAAATCCTGGTTAAATCCACATTTGTGCTTCAGTTCGTTACAGACTGACCCACTGTTTGTGTCTCGCTCCTTCTGATGCAGAGACACATGTACACACCTGTTTGGTCACGATACACAAACATACATTCAGTTTGTTGATTAAAATCAACGTAATCGATGAAATTCTTAATGATCAATTATCGATTAATCGATTAATCATGCCCATCCCTAATTCAAATGTCTCTTATTCAGAAACTAGAGGAACTATTGAAATAAGTAAAGTATCAGAATGTAGGAAAGAGTTACACTCCAACAGGGTCAAGTTAAACCTGTGAGATTCTTTCAAGTTCAAGACAAAAAATTAAAAAACTCATGTCGGTAACGGAGGGAATGAAATATGCAGCACTTTTTGGTCAATAAATCCAAACAGTGATAACTCTTGGTTCTCACTTACATATCCTTAACAAACTGGTTTGAATATTTGCTTCATATAGTTTTCTACCATATGGTACAAGATTAGGTTGAAAAACCTCTTACTTTTTGACTCATGAGATTTTTTATTAAGAAAGTTCATGGTAACGGAGGGAAAATTGTGCAAACAAGTAGAAGGTGCAGGATTTTACATCATTTGTCACTTTTTTCTTCCAAATACTTTAATATTACTTCAAAATGAAAGGAAACTATTTCTATAAAATATGTCAGTCCTTCCAAGAACATTTTTATCATTTTAAATACTTTTTTTTTTTTTTAAATCCTGTACCTTCATCAACAGTTCAAAGATGGAATAACACAAGATATGATGAAATACAAACATTTATTTACATGATTTTCAGGTCTTTGAAATTTGGGAAATAATTTTTGTTCCATGTTTCATACATGGTCTGTTTAAAACGGATGGAACTTTAGAACCAAAAATGGTACAGAAAAAAGGTCAACAGTTTGATAAACTAGAGTACATATGTATCTGTTCAATACATTTTTATATCAGATGAATTAACTTGAATTTTTGGCCTTGTTGTTTACTTCTGCTTGACCGGACCAACATGCATGTTTGAGCAATTTAGTGATCTCTCCTTGGCCTTATTCAAATCCTCCTTAAGGCCGTTTTATAGTTCTGTTTAGTTTATAGTTCAACACTCACTGCCGCCGTCGCCTTGTCGCTGTCATTTTTGATTTATGGATCTGCGTCGAGGTCTGTGACACGTTTACAGAATGAAGCGGGAAAAGCAGAGCGCTGGAAAATATGGAGATCGGATGTAGAGACGAGCAATCACAGCCCTGATTGTCTACGTCCGTTTGATGTGCAGTTACAAAATGTCGTGTCTCACACTCTGCAGAGGTGTTCAAGGTGACACAGACTCTCTGCATCGGGACAAAGATGATTTGACGCACGACCATAAATTGTGCTTTATGGTTTGATGTAAGATTCTGTACAAGGCTCCGCCCACAAACCTACGTCACCATGCTCCTATGTTCAGATTGTGTTATGATTTCTGAGTCTCGTCCTTGATCCCAACTAAAATTCAATAAACATGTAAAAAAAAAAAAAATCCAAAACCATTCAAAGCGATATTGAATAGGGACAGTGCAGATTAATGAACATCTACAACACTGCAGTGTAAATATGACAGATTATAACAAAAACGCTAATTTCCATTTGTAGTCCCAAGGCAGGTAACACCACAAATTTAACTGAAAAAAAACACAAAACAAACAAACAAAAAAAAAAAACAATTACAAGTGACATGTGACAAGTCTAAACTAAAAGTGTCCGCAGGTCTGGTTTTCTGTTTCAAGTGTGATGTGAAAGTGTCCAGTGTTGAAGTTTCTCTTATTGATAATGGGAGAATGTTCCAGAAGTTAGATCCTCCGACTGAGACACACTTTGTCCAGATGTGGAGCTCACAGTTCCCCCGGGCCATGGACCTAGTTCCCATCGTACTAACATCCATCCATTTTCTTCCACTTATCTGGGGACGAGTCACAGGGACTCCCAGACTTCCCTCACCCCAGACACTTCCTCCAGCTCCTCCAGGGGGACCCCGAGGTGTTCCCAGGCCAGTCCAGAGACATAGTCCCTCCAGTGTGTCCTGGGTCTTCCCCGGGGCCTCCTCCCGGTGGGACATGAACACCTCCCGAGGGAGGCGCCCAGGAGACATCAGAACAGACGCCCGAGCCTCAACTGGCTCCTCTCGATGTGGAGGAGCAGCGGCTCTACTCCGAGCTCCTCCCGTGTGACTGAGCTCCTCACTCTGTCTCTAAGGGAGACGCCCAGACGCCCTGCGGAGGAAACTCATTTCGAGCGCTTGTATCCGCGATCTCGTCCTTTCGGTCACTACCCAGAGCTCATGACCAGAGGTGAGAGTAGGAACGAAGACTGACCGGTAAATCGAGAGCTTCGCCTTTCGACTCAGCTCCTCTTCACCACAACGATACAGCGACCGCATCACTGCAGACGCTGCACCGATCCTCCTGTCAGTCTCACGCTCCGTCCTCCCCTCGTACTAACTGTCTTTATTTTAATAAAATCCTGTAACGGAGGAGGGCAAGTCCATACAAAACTTTATATATAAAACATCCATATTTAAAATCAACAAAATTATTAAAATTAAGCAGGTTGTACTTGTCTAAAATAGTGCAGTGGTGAACTGAGAATGTTTCTTGTCCAGTATTTTTAATTAAAAAGTGATTCAAAATATGAAGCTTTAATACATTATATTTTCTTAAACTAATATTCAAATCCATGAATAATCTCGCACCAGAGCCTAAGTCTTTTTATTCAGAGACAAACGAGTCTCCAGTAGATCCTCCAGTAACGACTGTACAATCCCATCCATCCATTTTCTTCCGTTTTATCCGGTTCCAGGTGGTAGAAACAGCAGTTTGAGCAGAGGCCCAGACTTCTCTTTCCTCCAGCTCCTCCGGGGGGATCCTGAGGTGTTCCCAGTCCAGCCCAGAGACACAGTCCCTCCAGCGTGTCCTGGATCTTCCCCGGAGCCTCCTCCTGACGGGACGTGCCCGGAAAACCTCTCCCGGGAGACGTCCAGGAGGCGTCCGGAGCAGATGCCCGAGCCTCAGAGCAGAATATTCTAAACTATGAAGCTCAGTCCCACCTGAAGTGAAACGTAAAAGAGCTTCAGCTGTTCACCTGGAGGCAAAAGTCCTGGTTAAAAACAAACCAAAGTTGTTCCCACCTGTAAATATTGTCTGTCGAGTGTGTGTGTGTGTGTGTGTGTGTGTGTGTGTGTTTGAATGTGGGAACATTGAACTCTTGTAAAAATGTGTTTAAAGTTTGTGTTTTTAAACTTTTCTGAAAGGTTTGCTGCAGGAAAAACACAAACTGTATCTACATGTTCCGTCTGCGTCGCATCAGCTGCTTGTTCTGCCTGTGACTGTGTCCGACTGCAATGTCCCTGTCAAATAAATAAATAAAATAAATAAATAAATAAAATAAAAGGACAGTGCTCAGAAGGGGGAGGAGAGACTCGCACTCGCACGAAAAACTACACTGAAACTCGTCTTTTGCCGAAAATTAATTTGAGTTGATTTCACTTTGGACTTTTACAGACACTTTCTCCAGCCTTTTGTTTGTACTTAAAAAAAAAAAAAAAACAGACTCAGACTCTGGGTCAAACATGTCGGGTTCAAAAATGTCACGTAGACTTTTTTCTACAATAAAATCATGTAAATGTTCTCCTTACAAAGTTTTTTTTTGCTCTTTTCTTTCATTGCAGACGTGTCCGCTCAGCTCTTTGTGTCTTTTCTCTGTCGCTGTAATTTCTGTTTAAATCAAATCTTGTTTTTAAATCAAACCTTGTCTTTTTTTTGTTTCTCTTGTTTTCCACAGGGAGATGCAAACCGCTCGTACTCTGAGGACGA
Source organism: Boleophthalmus pectinirostris (assembly GCF_026225935.1). Classification (NCBI taxonomy): domain Eukaryota; kingdom Metazoa; phylum Chordata; class Actinopteri; order Gobiiformes; family Gobiidae; genus Boleophthalmus; species Boleophthalmus pectinirostris. The sequence continues at coordinate 40,723,897 of NW_026571190.1, read as the reverse complement.
CCACTCCTCCTCCAACTTCGACGAGAGCGAGAAACGTGACTCTATAAAACTCTCAGGTCAGTTACTGTCTGTCCTTTTTATTTTAAAGCTGCACTGTGTCACTTTCTGGTTGTTTCAGACTAAATATTATATTAAACGAAATATTCATTTAGATTTTAGATTTTTCTTTATAATGTCTTAAAATAACTAAGGCTGAAAACATGAACGAAACCAACACCCACAGACAGTAAAGTACTACAGTAATATAGACACGATAAAGTACTGCAGTAATACAGACACAATAAAGTACTGCAGTAATACAGACACAATAAAGTACTGCAGTAATACAGACACGATAAAGTACTGCAGTAATACAGACACAGTAAAGTACTGCAGTAATACAGACACAGATAAAGTACTGCAGTAATACAGACACAATAAAGTACTGCAGTAATACAGACACAGTAAAGTAAGTACTGACAGTAATACAGTAATACAGACACAGTAAAGTACTGCAGTAATACAGACACAGTACTGCAGTAATACTAAAGTACAGTAATACAGACACAGTAATAAAGTAAAGTACTGCAGTAATACAGACACGATAAAGTACTGCAGTAATACAGACACAGTAAAGTACTGCAGTAATACAGACGCAGTAAAGTACTACAGTAATACAGACGCAGTAAAGTACTACAGTAATACAGACGCAGTAAAGTACTGCAGTAATACAGACGCAGTAAAGTACTACAGTAATACAGACACAGTAAAGTACTGCAGTAATACAGACGCAGTAAAGTACTACAGTAATACAGACGCAGTAAAGTACTGCAGTAATACAGACGCAGTAAAGTACTACAGTAATACAGACGCAGTAAAGTACTACAGTAATACAGACGCAGTAAAGTACTGCAGTAATACAGACGCAGTAAAGTACTGCAGTAATACAGACGCAGTAAAGTACTACAGTAATACAGACGCAGTAAAGTACTGCAGTAATACAGATGCAGTAAAGTACTGCAGTAATACAGACGCAGTAAAGTACTGCAGTAATACAGACGCAGTAAAGTACTGCAGTAATACAGATGCAGTAAAGTACTACAGTAATACAGACGCAGTAAAGTACTGCAGTAATACAGACGCAGTAAAGTACTACAGTAATACAGACACAATAAAGTACTGCAGTAATACAGACACGATAAAGTACTGCAGTAATACAGACACAATAAAGTACTGCAGTAATACAGACGCAGTAAAGTACAGTAATACAGACACAATAAAGTACTGCAGTAATACAGACACGATAAAGTACTGCAGTAATACAGACGCAGTAAAGTATTGCAGTAATACAGACGCAGTAAAGTACTACAGTAATACAGATGCAGTAAAGTACTGCAGTAATACAGACGCAGTAAAGTACTGCAGTAATACAGAGGCAGTAAAGTACTGCAGTAATACAGACACGATAAAGTACTACAGTAATACAGACGCAGTAAAGTACTACAGTAATACAGACACAGTAAAGTACTACAGTAATACAGACGCAGTAAAGTACTACAGTAATACAGACGCAGTAAAGTACTGCAGTAATACAGACGCAGTAAAGTACTGCAGTAATACAGACGCAGTAAAGTACTGCAGTAATACAGACGCAGTAAAGTACTGCAGTAATACAGACGCAGTAAAGTACTACAGTAATACAGACGCAGTAAAGTACTGTAATACAGTAATACAGACACAGTAAAGTACTACAGTAATACAGAATACGCAGTAAAGTACTACAGTAATACACACGCAGTAAAGTACTACAGTAATACAGACGCAGTAAAATACTGCAGTAATACAGACGCAGTAAAATACTGCAGTAATACAGACGCAGTAAAATACTGCAGTAATACAGTCGCAGTAAAGTACTACAGTAATATAGACACGTAAAGTACTGCAGTAATACAGACGCAGTAAAATATACTGCAGTAATACAGACACAGTAAAGTACTACAGTAATACAGACGCAGTAAAGTACTAAAGACAGTAATACAGACGCAGTAAAATAACTGCAGTAATTACAGACGCAGTAAAATACTGCAGTAATACAGATGGCAGTAAAAATACTGCAGTAATACAGTCGCAGTAAAGTACTACAGTAATATAGACACGATTAAAGTACTGCAGTAATACAGACACGAGTAAAGTACTGCAGTAATACAGACGCAGTAAAGTATTGCAGTAATACTACAGACGCAGTAAAGTACTACAGTAATACTACAGTAATACAGACAGTAAAGTACTGCAGTAATACAGACGCAGTAAAGTACTGCAGTAATATGAAAGCTCCAAACATAATGAAAACACTTCATACAAGTGACACTGGGTGCAGTCGTCTTGGATTCTATCTCGGAATTCTTCCTCGTTCTCCTCTGAGTTCTTCCAGGTTCCGAGTTTGGGTCGTCTGAGGAAAAGGGGCGTGTCAGTGTCGCGAGGTAACGTCCTCAGACCCCGAGTCAGACGGATAAACGAACGCACCATTAAACTCCACACATCTTCACTAGAATCACTTCAATTTCATCCCTGGAATTGGATTGAACTCTCTACTTATTTATTTGTTAACTGTAGCGTACAATGTTCATTTAAAAAAAAATAAAAATTATACATATCTTTAGTTTGATGCCGTTTTCCAGAAATGCAGCGTATTTTTATCTGACGATGACAGAGTCTTTTCTCAGACCTGACTTTTACTCCGATGCCTTTTCGCCTGAGATCTGATGCTTTTTCATGTGATAACTGCGTCTGATACCTGACGATGTCCTAAAACGAACACCGCAGTAGTGGTTTAACTGGAAAACTACCTCTTCGTGACATCACAACGTGGAACAGAGCACGCTGAGCTTTGGAGATGCATGTGAATGAAACAAAACACGGCTCTAGGATTGTTTTTGAGGACGAAACAACATTACGACACGACTAAAAGCTCAAAAATCAATTCTGTGTCTGATAAAACCTTTAAATAAACTTCTCAAACTAAACAATACGCAAGATTATCGTCCGTAAATGCAAGAATAAATAAAGAATTTGAGAAGCACAGCCCCAAACCACGACCTGTCAGCTTTCTTTTCTTTCTCATCTTTAATTATGCAGACGTTTTCTTTAAGCTCAATGTGAACTACAGCTACAGCAGCCTGAGAGGGTCAAAACTCAAAGGTGAAATTGCCCGAGGACAAAGTGAATACAGCTGGTGTTTTTATACATCCTCCACAAAGTCTTTTTCGTATAAATATTTAAAATCTGAGCAGAACTTTCTCGTGTTTTTGTGGATTTTGTGCAAACTTTGTAGGAAATGTGCTAAGCCTGTCTGTCAAATGAACTCTTCACATTTTCAAAGACTCGCAGCTACAAAACTTTAAAACAAAATACTGAAAATGGTGTGGAAAATGAAGCAGAGATCTTCCCCCGTTTCTCGTCCCGGTTCAGATGAATTAAAAATGGTTTCCACGAGAGGAGATCGGATCTGCTCCGGCTCAGTTTAATTGAAATTGAATCCTTTTGTTGTGTTATCAGTCGAACGGATAATTCAGCTTTAATACAGACGTGTGTCGAAGAAGGAGGGATTTCAGTAGTAACGGTAGAAGTAGAAGTAGTAGCAGTAGTAGGGGCAGTAGTAGTAGTAGTAGTAGTAGTAGTAGTAGTAGTAGTAGCAGTAGTAGGCAGTAGTAGTAGTAGTAGTAGTAGTAGTAGTAGTAGTAGTAAGTAGTAGTAGTAGTAGTAGCAGTAGTAGGGGCAGTAGTAGTAGTAGTAGTAGTAGTAGTAGTAGTAGTAGTAGTAGTAGTAGTAGTAGTAGTAGTAGTAGTAGTAGTAGTAGTAGTAGCAGTAGTAGGTAGCAGTAGTAGTAGTAGTAGTAGTAGTAGTAGTAGTAGTAGTAGTAGTAGTAGTAGTAGTAGTAGTAGTAGTAGTAGTAGTAGTAGTAGTAGTAGTAGTAGTAGCAGTAGTAGTAGTAGTAGTAGTAGTAGCAGTAGTAGTAGTAGTAGTAGTAGTAGTAGAGTAGTAGTAGTAGTAGTAGTAGTAGTAGTAGTCAGTAGTAGTAGTAGTAGTAGCAGTAGTAGTAGTAGTAGTAGTAGTAGTAGTAGTAGTAGTAGTAGTAGTAGGTAGTAGTAGTAGTAGTAGTAGGTAGTAGTAGTAGTAGTAGTAGGTAGTAGTAGGCAGTAGTAGTAGGTAGTAGTAGTAGTAGTAGAGTAGTAGTAGTAGTAGTAGTAGTAGTAGTAGTAGTAGTAGTAGTAGTAGTAGTAGTAGCAGTAGTAGTAGTAGTAGTAGTAGTAGTAGTAGTAGTAGTAGTAGTAGTAGTAGTAGTAGTAGTAGTAGTAGTAGTAGTAGTAGTAGTAGTAGTAGTAGTAGTAGTAGTAGTAGTAGTAGTAGTAGTAGTAGTAGTAGTAGCAGTAGTAGCAGTAGTAGTAGTAGTAGTAGTAGTAGTAGTAGTAGTAGTAGTAGTAGGAGTAGTAGGAGTAGTAGGAGCAATAGTAGTAGTAGTAGTAGTAGTAGTAGTAGTGGCAGTAGTAGTAGTAGTAGGAGCAATAGTTGTATTCGAAGTAGTAATTGAGGTAATAATTGAGGTAGTAGTAGCGGTAGCAGTAACAGTAGTACTAGTTGTGGTTATAGTTGAGGTAGTAGTAGCGGTAGCAGTAACAGTAGTACTAGTTGTGGTTATAGTTGAGGTAGTAGTAGTACTCAGTGTTGGGGAAGTTACTTTAAAAAAGTATTGTTTGCTCGTTACTTGTTACTTCTTTAAAAAGTAATTTTTACTCAGTTACACGCTATGGAAAGTAAAAATGTTTTGGTTACTTGTTACTTTCTGGTGGTAAACTTCATCTGAGGCTGAATACGGCACAAGACCGAGAGTCGACAAGAACAAGAACCGTGAGGGAAAGTTAAAAAAAAAAAACATTTGAAGAGAGATTTGAAGAGGACGTGAAACAGTTCAGAGGTAAACAGGTGAGGTCAGGATCCCCTCGAGGGACCCTTCAGTGAGGAGGTTGCGGGTTAGATTCCTCTCTGTGTTCCTGTGGCAGAGTGGTTATCTTTTTCCGTCTTTGTTTTCAGACCCGAGGATTTGCACTTTGACCCCGAACGGTCACCTGGAGCTGGGCTCACGAGGCTCACGAGGCTCCTACAGCTCCGACCGACGCAGCTGCGGAGAGTCCAGGAAGTCCAGCATCCTGAGCAAAGGCAGCCTGGAGAGGAGGTCCCTGGAGAGGAGGTCCCTGGAGAGGAGGTCCCTGGAGAGGAGGTCCCTGTCTCTGGTGAGGATCTACCGAGTTAAAACCGCAAGCAGCAATAAAGGCCCAGGGTTGTCTCGCACTACACCTGCCCCACAACTGAAACACCGCACTTCATTTTATTGTTGTTGTTGGGGTGTAGTAGTAGTAGTATTAGTAGTAGTAGTAGTAGCAATAGCAGCAGTAGTAGTAGTAGTAGAAGTACTAGTAATAGTAATAGCAGTTGTACAGTAGTATATTAGTAGTAGTAGTAGTAGTAGTAGTAGTAGTAGGCAAGGCAAGGAAAGTTTTCTTTGTATAGCACAATTCATACACAAAGTAATTCAAAGTGCTTTACAGAATAAGAAGTACTTTAAAATCATAATAAAAACAAATCAAAACATAAATAATAGTAGTAGTAGTAACAGTAACAGTAGTAGTAGTAGTAGTAGTAGTAGTAACAGTAACAGTAGTATCAGCAGTAGTAGTAGTAGTAGTAACAGTAACAGTAGTAGTATTAGTAGTAGTAACAGTAACAGTAGTAGTATTAGTAGTAGTAGTAGTAACAGTAACAGTAGTAGTATTAGTAGTAGTAGTAACAGTAACAGTAGTAGTATTAGTAGTAGTAACAGTAGTAGCAGTAGCAGTAGTAGCAGTAGTAGTAGTAGTAGTAGTAGTAGTAGTAGTAGTAGCAGTAGTAGTAGTAGTAGTAGTAGCAGTAGTAGCAGTAGTAGTAGTAGTAGTAGTAGTAGCAGTAGTAGTAGTAGTAGTAGTAGTAGTAGTAGTAGTAGTAGTAGTAGTAGTAGTAGTAGTAGTAGCAGTAGTAGTACAGTAGTAGTAGTAGTACAGTAGTAGTAGTAGTAGTAGTAGTAGTAGTAGTAGTAGTAGTAGTAGTAGTAGTAGTAGTAGTACAGTAGTAGTAGTAGCAGTAACAGTAGTAGTAGTAGTAGTAGTAGTAACAGTAACAGTAGTAGTAGTAGTAGTAGTAGTAGTAGTAGTAGTAGTAGTAGTAGTAGTAGTAGTAGTAGTAGTAGTAGCAGTAGTAGTAGTAGTAGTAGTAGTAGTAGTGGTAGTAGTAGTAGTAGTAGTAGTAGTAGTAGTAGTAGTAGTAGTAGTCAGTAGTAGTACAGTAGTAGTAGTAGTAGTAGTAGTAGTAGTAGTAGTAGCAGTAGTAGTAGTAGTAGTAGTAGTAGTAGTAGTAGTAGTAGTAGTAGTAGTAGTAGTAGTAGTAGTACATGTAGTAGTAGCAGTAGTAGTAGTAGTAGCAGTAGTAGTAGTAGTAGTAGTAGTAGTAGTAGTAGTAGTAGCAGTAGCAGTCTAAAATGCAAAGTATAGTTTTGCGTCGACTCAACGCTCACTGTCAATGTCGTTTTTGGATCTGCGTCAATTTCTGTGCACTGCGATGTAATTCAAAACAGACTCACCATCAGCAGAACACCCCTCTGTCACAGAGAGAACACCCTCTGACACAGAGAGAACACCCCTCTGACACACAGAGAGAACACACCCCTCTGACACAGAGAGAACACCCCTCTGACACAGAGAGAGAACACCCTCTGTCACAGAGAGAAACACCCCTCTGACACAGAGAGAACACCCCTCTGACACAGAGAGAACAGAGAGAACACCCCTCTGACACAGAGAGAACACCCCTCTGTCACAGAGAGAACACCCCTCTGATCACAGAGAGAAACACCCCTCTGACACAGAGAGAACACCCTCTGTCACAGAGAGAACACCCCTCTGACACAGAGAGAACACCCCTCTGTCACAGAGAGAAACACCCTCTGTCACACAGAGAGAACACCCCTCTGACACAGAGAGAACACCCCTCTGTCACAGAGAGAACACCCCTCTGACACAGAGAGAACACCCTCTGTCACAGAGAGAACACCCTCTGACACAGAGAGAAACCCCTCTGACACAGAGAGAACACCCCTCTGACACAGAGAGAACACACCCTCTGACACAGAGAGAACACCCTCTGTCACAGAGAGAGACACACCCCTCTGACACAGAGAGAACACCCCTCTGACACAGAGAGAACACCCCTCTGACACAGAGAGAACACCCTCTGTCACAGAGAGAGAACACCCCTCTGTCACAGAGAGAACACCCCTCTGACACAGAGAGAACACCCCTCTGTCACAGAGAGAACACCCCTCTGACACAGAGAGAACACCCCTCTGTCACAGAGAGAACACCCCTCTGTCACACACTCTGTCACAGAGAGAAACACCCCTCTGTCACAGACAGAGAACACCCTCTGACACAGAGAGAACACCCCTCTGTCACAGAGAGAACACCCCTCTGTCACAGAGAGAGAACACCCCTCTGACACAGAGAGAACACCCCTCTGACACACAGAGAGAACACCCTCTGTCAGAGAGAACAACCCCTCTGTCACAGAGAGAACACCCCTCTGTCACAGAGAGAACACCCCTCTGACACAGAGAGAACACCCCTCTGACACAGAGAGAACACCCCTCTGACACAGAGAGAACACCCCTCTGACACAGAGAGAACACCCCTCTGTCACAGAGAGAACACCCCTCTGACACAGAGAGAACACCCCTCTGACACACACCCTCTGACACAGAGAGAACACCCCTCTGTCACAGAGAGAACACTCATATTCCACTGAGTCGTGTCCTTTAGTCCAACACAAACTGAACCGCAACAGAGACACAATAACGAGCTGTTTTTTTTTTTTTTTTTGAGAGTTTAGTTTATGCAAATGAGTCATGTGGTTTTAAGTTTCATTTCTGTAAAACTTAAACACATATTCTCAAATCTGCATTAAACATATTATTATTCAATGTATCCTGAAAGAAAGGAAAGTGAAGTGCAGTGCCTGTAGAGCGGCGGCGGCGGCGGCGGCGTTGGTAGAGAGGACCAATCACAGCCCTGACTGTCTGCGTCGTTTCCCCGACGTCTGCGTCGTTTCGATGTGTAGTCAGAAAATTTCAGAGGTGCACGTCGGTCGATGCAGAAGCTCTGTGACGACGATTTGATGGACCCTAATTTGGACTTTAGGTGTTGCAGAAGTAGCAGTAGCAGTAGTAGTACTAGTTGTAGTAGTAGTAATAGTAGTAGTTTTTTGTTTTTTGTAAGGTGATTAGATTTAGTAGGTAGTAGTAGTAGTAGTAATAGTAGTAGTAGTAGTAGTAGTAGTAGTAGTAGTAGTAGTAGTAGTAGTAGTAGTAGTAGTAGTAGTAGTAGTAGTAGTAGTAGTGTAGTAGTAGTAGTGTAGTAGTAGTAGTAGTAGTAGTAGTAGTAGTAGTAGTAGTAGTAGTAGTAGTAGTAGTAGTAGTAGTAGTAGTAGTAGTAGTAGTAGTAGTAGTAGTAGTAGTAGTAGTAGTAGTAGTAGTAGTAGTAGTAGTAGTAGTAGTAGTAGTAGTAGTAGTAGTAGTAGTAGTAGTAGTAGTAGTAGTAGTAGTAGTAGTAGTAGTAGTAGTAGTAGTAGTAGTAGTAGTAGTAGTAGTAGTAGTAGTAGTAGTAGTAGTAGTAGTAGTAGTAGTAGTAGTAGTAGTAGTAGTAGTAGTAGTAGTAGTAGTAGTAGTAGTAGTAGTAGTAGTAGTAGTAGTAGTAGTAGTAGTAGTAGTAGTAGTAGTAGTAGTAGTAGTAGTAGTAGTAGTAGTAGTAGTAGTAGTAGTAGTAGTAGTAGTAGTAGTAGTAGTAGTAGTAGTAGTAGTAGTAGTAGTAGTAGTAGTAGTAGTAGTAGTAGTAGTAGTAGTAGTAGTAGTAGTAGTAGTAGTAGTAGTAGTAGTAGTAGTAGTAGTAGTAGTAGTAGTAGTAGTAGTAGTAGTAGTAGTAGTAGTAGAGTAGTAGTAGTAGTAGTAGTAGTAGTAGTAGTAGTAGTAGTAGTAGTAGTAGTAGTAGTAGTAGTAGTAGTAGTAGTAGTAGTAGTAGTAGTAGTAGTAGTAGTAGTAGTAGTAGTAGTAGTAGTAGTAGTAGTAGTAGTAGTAGTAGTAGTAGTAGTAGTAGTAGTAGTAGTAGTAGTAGTAGTAGTAGTAGTAGTAGTAGTAGTAGTAGTAGTAGTAGTAGTAGTAGTAGTAGTAGTAGTAGTAGTAGTAGTAGTAGTAGTAGTAGTAGTAGTAGTAGTAGTAGTAGTAGTAGTAGTAGTAGTAGTAGTAGTAGTAGTAGTAGTAGTAGTAGTAGTAGTAGTAGTAGTAGTAGTAGTAGTAGTAGTAGTAGTAGTAGTAGTAGTAGTAGTAGTAGTAGTAGTAGTAGTAGTAGTAGTAGTAGTAGTAGTAGTAGTAGTAGTAGTAGTAGTAGTAGTAGTAGTAGTAGTAGTAGTAGTAGTAGTAGTAGTAGTAGTAGTAGTAGTAGTGGTAGTGGTAGCAGTAGTAGTAGTAGTAGTAGTAGTAGTAGTAGTAGTAGTAGTAGTAGTAGTAGTAGTAGTAGTAGTAGTAGTAGTAGTAGTAGTAGTAGTAGTAGTAGTAGTAGTAGTAGTAGTAGTAGTGGTAGTAGTAGTAGTAGTAGTAGTATTTTTTGTGTTGAGGTTTGTATCAGTGATTTTTCTGACTGATTATTGTTTCATTTGAACATTTCTGTGATGCAGCGAAGACTTTTGTACGAGATTTTCTATTTAAAAACGCTTTACTGGATCGTGTTATTTTTCTTTTATCAGTAGTTTCAGTTTTCCTGTTTTTCTGTGTGGACGTCTGTAGCCACACACCGTGTTTCGGAGCTTGTATCGTTGCGTGTTTTGGAGCGTGTGTCGGTTTGGAGCGTGTGGAGCGTGTTTGCGTGAGCGTGTTTCGGTGTGTGTTTCGGAGCGTGTTTTGGAGCGTGTTTCGGAGCGTGTTCGGAGCGTGTGGCGTGTTTTGGAGCGTGAGCGTGGCGTGTGAGAGCGTGAAGCGTGTTCCTCTGCTGAGGTGTGTGAGACGGGAGGATTTCAAAAGTCTGAACCCAGAGGCCGAGGGAATCAAAACCAGACAGAATCCAGCGTCCTCCGAGTCTCCGGGGACGAGCTCGAGTTTAACCGTTCTGACTGAAACAACAAAGCCGCCGCAGATAATCTCCTCAGGTGTGAACGCGGCCGCTGACCTCGCTCTCCAGAGGGTGTAACGGGCAGATCCACTGATTTGGATGATCCCACAGAAACTTTTCTAAATGAATTGTGTAACTTTCCTGGTGGAGGGTTCGTCAAACGCTTTTCTCCATGGAGATGTTCATCCTTTGTCTGGAATATTGTTGCCACGTTTACATGAGAGCTTTAATTTTGAATACAAATTTATTCTGCTTTAAAAAGACCATGTAAACGCTTAATTCCTAATGAAAATGATGATTCTGAATTAAACTTAATTCTGAAGTAAGTGGGTGGTTTATTTTGATTTTACAGGTTGTATAGAGGATTTTTTTAAGGGAAGAGAAATACAGCGACAGTCCTTGTGCGCGTTCAGAATCACTGTTGAAGTTTCCTGTCTAGAAGTAATTCAGCGACCGACGCGTCAGTTTTTAGACCCTTCGTCTGCTTCGGTCGCGCCATCGCTGGACGAGATCTCCAAGAATCACCTCAGTTTGTCTTCGCTCCTTTTCCTCTTCTCTTCTTCTTTCAGCGACCTCAAAAACGGACTTTCTTTTGCGGTGAACCGGTCGTGGATTCTCGTCCGCCGTCGCGACAAACTTTGTGCGAAATGCGAGGAAGCGACAGTTCGAAAAAGCCTCTAAGAACCGCTGCGTAAACCACGTAATCCCCGCGCTCCGACGAGTCAGTTATACTAGGGAGTTTGATTGACAACCTAACAGCCAATAGAAAATGAGGCAGCCTCGTTTTCTATTGGCTGATGTTTATCTGGCCTCAACACGTCCACAGTTGATAGATTTTCGTTCTTTTTTTTTTTTGGTCATCATAATTACAAAGCTGCTGCGTCTCTGTAATGGTATTTTAATCTTTCACTGACAGTTTGAAACTAAAAAAAAATCCTCCATACAAACTTTAAAGTCAAATAAATTTATTCCTGGATCCACTGTTGGGCAAGTTACTTTAAATGTGTTATTTATGACTTATTACTGTCATTTCAAAGTAATTCGTTACATTACAATATTACTGTATTTAAAATGTAAGGCATTACATTACTATTACATTACTTTAAGTTAACTGCGAAGATGCTGAACTTTTGCCCCGTATATGGACTGGACCAGGACTAAACCAGGTCTAAACCAGGACTAAATCACAGCTGAACCAGGACTGAACCAGAACTAAACAGGACTCACTGTGGGGACGGGCTCGGGGGTGACGCAGGAGAAAGGAGCGGCTCTGCTCCGCACCTCACGGAGGGAAGAGGAGCTGTCGCCCGATCGTGCTTTACGGACATCGGGCTCCGTGGGCTCGCGGTCCTGATATCAGCAACTGTTTGTGGGGACCAGACCCGGTGCAAGACTCTGCTACAGCGCGTAACTTCTACCTTCCTTCAGCGTGTCCAGAAGTCAACTTTTGTCGAAGAGCGAGCAAGACTTTGTCGACGTCGTCGACGTTCGGGATAACTTGCAAACACAGCACTTCAAACACACAGACAGATCACTTTAAATTTGGCAGCCACGTGTAGTCTAAACCAGGTCTAAACCAGAAACTGACCCACGTCTAAACCAGAACTGTAAAAACCAGGTCTAAACCAGAACTGACCCACGTCTAAACCAGGTCTAAAACCAGAACTGACCCACGACCACGTCTAAACCAGGTCTAAACCAGAACTGACCCACGTCTAAACCAGGTCTAAACCAGAACTGACCCAGGTCTAAACCAGGTCTAAACCAGAAACTGACCCACGTCTAAACCAGGTCTAAACCAGAACTGACCCACGTCTAAACCAGGTCTAAACCAGAACTGACCCACGTCTAAACCAGGTCTAAACCAGGTCTAAACAGAGTGGAGTTCTGTGTCGGTCCTTTTGCTCGTGGTTAACTGAAGGTCTCCACAGCCGCGTCTCTGGCGTTTCACCGCTGCTGATATTGTGGTGATTTTAGGGAATGTGTATGAAGAAAAACCCACCACTTCAATCCAGGTTAAAAAAGCATTGTAATGCGCATTACTCACATTTGTACTGAGTAAAATATTACTACTTTTTCCCTGTAACATTACTGCGTTACAGCTAAATGCAATGCATTACTGTAATGCGTTACTTTTATAACGCGTTACTCCCAACACTGCCTGGATCTTATAAAGGTTTATTCTTCTTAAAAATAATCCCGGTGGTTTGCTTGTGTGCTCGTTGTGTCGCCCTTCTGACACGATCCATTCCTCTCTTCAGACTTTCCTCCACGTCTCTCTGGATTTGTGAGCAGGATGTGGGAGTGGGCTGAGGTAGAACAGCCTCACACTCACTTTGTCTTCTTCCTCCTTCTCCGACACTCTTCCCTTCTCCTCCTCGGCCGACAGACGTAAAGCGTGATGACAGAATTCTCCAGCGGCTGGATTATCATCAGAACCACTGTGGAAAAAGTTTGGATTGCGTTTGTGTCGGCGGCGTAACGACAAACCGAGACGACAGAAAAGCCGGTAGCAGCAGAAGTGTGTGTTTTCTTCCCAAAGACGTAAATCCGTTGGTGTCTTTGTCCAATCAGAACCTTCCCCAGACGCTGAGACACATTAAATAAAGACAATTTAACGAGTTTTCCGTGTAAACCTCGATTTGGAATTATTATTTCCACGGAAACTCAAAGGAGAATATTTTAATTCCGAACTATTAAATTCAACAATTATTTTGGAATGAAAAAAACATCATGTAAATGTTGTAGTTGATCCTAAAGAGGTCGTTACAGATACGATTTTGACGCAAAAGTCAGATTTTTTACAAATAAGCACTAAAATGTCAAAATAAATCCAGGGATAGAGACACGCTTTTATTTTAGACCCATTTACACAAACACACACACACAAACACTATACGCCTGAATGAAGTTGTATCTTTATTTGACGCTTCTATTTTGGACTCGGAGCTCTTTGTTACACACAGTTTGAGTTTGAAAACATTCTACAGAGTTAATTTAAAACCGGTCCGGACGCGGTGAAAGGTCCAGGTCTAATTATGGAGCCACAAACTCTGCACAGACGGTTTAATAAAGTTCATACGGGAGCAGCGGCGGACGGAGGAGGTGACAATTCAAACAGCCAGCGCCTTTCAAAATAAGAGCTGACAGTAAACAGAGCACGGGCCCTTTCACATTAAGAGCGTCTGACAGAAACACGGCTAATTAGAGGCGAGATCAGAGACGGAGGGAGGAGAGGAGACGGGAAGAGTCTGGAAGGAGGACGGCAACGGGAAATAGAAGGAAGAGAGGAGAGAGAGAGGACAGAAAGGAAAGAGGGAGGATGAGAGGGGAGCAATAAACAAAAGGAGAGAGGGAGGAGAAGAGGAGGAGACGACAGAAGGAGACAAGGAGGAGAGGAGGGAAGAGGAGGAGGACAGGAGGAGCAGTAAATGAAAGGAGGAGCAAAGAAGGAGAGGAGGAGACAGGGAGAATGAGAGGAGAGGAGGTGAGAGAGAGGATAAGAAGAGGAGAAAGGACAGAAGGAGACGAGGAGAAAGGACAGAAGGAGAGGAGGAGAAAGGATAGAGGGAATGGAGGAAAGAGGACAGAAGGAGAGGAGGAGAAAGGACCAAAGGAGACGAGGAGAAAGGACAGAAGGAGACGAGGAGAAAGGACAGAAGGAGACGAGGAGAAAGGACAAAAGGAGACGAGGAGAAAGGACAGAGTGAGAGGAGGAAAGAGGACAGAAGGAGAGGAGGAGAAAGGACAAAAGGAGAGGAGGAGAAAGGACAAAAGGAGACGAGGAGAAAGGACAGAAGGAGAGGAGGAGAAAGGACAGGAGGAGAAGAGGGGGGGGGAGGAGAGAGGACAGAAAAGGAGAGAGAAGAGGAGGAGAAAGGACAGAAGGAGAGGAGGAGAGAGGGAGGATAAGAGGTGGAGGAGAGAGGAGTACCAAATAAAAGGAGGAGGAAAGGAGGAGATAGGACAGAATAAGTGGAGGAGAGAGGGATGACGAGAGGACAGAAGGAGAGGAGGAGAGAGGGGGGAAGAGAAGGAAGAGGAGAGAGGGAGAAAGAGAGGAGGCGAGGGAGAGGATGAGAGGAGGAGAAAGGACAGAAGGAGAGGACGAGAGGAGAGAGGGAGGATGAGAGGAGGGAAAAGGAGGAGGAGGAGAGAGGAGCACTGAATGAAAGGAGCAAAGGAGAAGAGAGGAGAGGAGAGGAGGAGAGAGAGAGGAGAGGAGAGGAGGAAGAGGAGAGGAGGAGGGAAGAGGAGAGAGAAGAGGAGAGTTGTGTGCAGACTCCACATGTTGTTCCTGGTGTAACTCTGACCGTGTGTGAAACTCTGCTGCTGATATTTGAATAAAAACATCTGGATTTGGTAAAGAAAACAACAACTAGCATGCTAAGGTGCACTTCCTGATTATCGAAGAGTAAAAAGATTCATATTTAGATGCAGACGTAGGCAGTTCTCGGATCACAGCGTCTCATTTTGTCTCGGACGTTTATGACGATTTTTAAATAAATACATCTGATGGTAAAGGAGACAACTAGCATGCTAACGTGCACTTCCTGATTATTGAAGAGTAAAAAAAAAAACTCATCATAATTCGATGCAGACACAGGCCATTCTCGGGTCACAGCGTCTCATTTTGTCACTGATATTTGTGATGATATTTGAATAAAAACACCTGGAATGGGTAAAGATGCCAATAACTAGCATGCTAACGTGCACTTCCTGATTATTGAAGAATCAAATGCTTCATACTTTAATGCAGACATAGCTCATTCTCATGTCCCAGTGTCTCATTTTGCCCCTGATGTTTGTGAAGACGCAATATTTGAATAAAAACATCTGGATTTGTTAAAGAAAAAACAACAACTAGTATGCTAACGTGCACTTCCTGATTACTGGAGAGTAAAAAGATGTAAACACAGGCCATTCTCGGATCCCAGCGCCTCATTTTGCCCGTGATGTTTATGCTGAGACTAGATTTGAATAAAAAAATAAAACATCTGATGGTGAAGAAAACAACAACTAGTATACTAACGTGCACTTCCTGATTATTGAAGCGTAAAATGTTTCATATTTAGAAGCAGACATGGCTCATTCTCATATCCCAGCGTCTCATTTTTCCCCTGATGTTTCTGAAGATGCTATATTTGAATTAAAACATCTGGATTTGGTAAAGAAAACAACAACTAGCATGCTAAGGTGCACTTCCTGATTATCGAAGAGTAAAAAGATTCATATTTAGATGCAGACGTAGGCTATTCTCGGATCACAGTGCCTCATTTTGTCTGGGACGTTTATGCCGATTTTTAAATAAATACATCTGATGGTAAAGGAAACAACTAGCATGCTAACGTGCACTTCCTGATTACTGGAGAGTAAAAACACTTCATATTTAGATGCAGACATAGCTTATTCTCAGTTTCTAGCGTCTCATTTTGCCCCTGATGTTTCTGAAGATGCTATATTTGAATAAAACATCTGGATTTAGTAACGAAAACAACTAACTAGCATGCTAAGGTGCACTTCCTGATTACTGGAGAGTAAAAGATTCTTGGATCACAGCATCATGTTAATGATGAGGCTAGATTTGAATAAAAAAAATGGTAAAGAAAACAACAACTAGCATGCTAACGTGCCCTTCCTGATTACTGGAGAGTAAAAAGACGCAAACACAGGCAGTTCTCGGATCACAGCGTCTCATTTTCCCCCAATGTTTATGCTGAGGCTAGATTTGAATTAAAAAAAATAAAACATCTGATGGTAAAGAAAACAACAACTAGTATGCTAACGTGCACTTCCTGATTTTTGGTGAGTAAAAGACGCAGACACAGGCCTTTTTCAGATCCCAGCTTCTCATTTTGCCCCTGATGTTTGGGATGAGGCTATATTTGAATAAAAACATCTGGATTTGGTAAAGTAAAAACAACAACTAGCATGCTAAGGTGCACTTCCTGATTATCGAAGAGTAAAACACTTCATAATTAAATGCAGACGTAGGCCATTCTTGGATCGCAGCGTCACATTTTACCCCTGATGTTTATGATGATATAATATTTGTATACAAACATCTGGAACTAATGGTAAAGTAATAATAACTAGCATGCTAATGTGCACCTCCTGATTACTGGAGAATTAAAAAATACACTTCTTCACTTAATTCTATGCAGATATAGGCCATTGTCTGATCGCAGCATCACATTTTGCCCCTGATGTTTGTGACAATCTTTGAATAAAAACATCTGATGGTAAAGAAAGCAACAACTAGCATTCTAATTTGCACTTCCTGATTATTGGAGAGTAAAATGTTTCATATTTAAATGCAGACATAGCTCATTCTCATGTCCCAGTGTCTCATTTTGCCCCTGATGTTTCTGAAGATGCTATATTTGAATAAAAACATCTGGATTTGATTTAAAAAAACAACTAACTAGCATGCTAACGTGCACTTCCTGATTACTGGAGAGTAAAAAGACGCATACACAGGCCATTCTAAGATCCCAGCGCCTCATTTTGCCCCTGATGTTTGGGATGAGGCTATATTTGAATAAAAACATCTGGATTTGGTAAAGAAAAAACAACAACTAGCATGCTAACGTGCTCTTCCTGATTATCGAAGAGTAAAACGCTTCATAATTAGATGCAGACATAGCTCATTCTCAGGTCCCAGCTTCTCATTTTTCCCCTTACATTTGTGATGAGGCTATATTTGAATAAAACATCTGGATTTGGTAAAGAAAAAACAACAACTAGCATGCTAACGTGCACTTCCTGATTATTGGAGAGTAAAAAGACGCAAACACAGGCAGTTCTCGGATCACAGCGTCTCATTTTGCCCCTGATGTTTATGATGAGACTATATTTGAATGAAAAAATACAACATCTGATGGTAAAGAAAACAACAACTAGTATGCTAACGTGCACTTCCTGATTATCGAAGCGTAAATGTTTCATATTTAAATGCAGACATTGGTCATTCTCATATCCCAGTGTCTCATTTTGGCCCTGATGTTTCTGAAGACGCTATATTTGAATAAAAACATCTGGATTTGGTAAAGAAAAAACAACAACTAGCATGCTAACGTGCACTTCCTGATTACTGGAGAGTAAAAAGACGCATACACAGGCCATTCTAAGATCCCAGCGCCTCATTTTGCCCCTGATGTTTGGGATGAGGCTATATTTGAATAAAAACATCTGGATTTGGTAAAGAAAAAACAACAACTAGCATGCTAACGTGCACTTCCTGATTACTGGAGAGTATAAAGACGCAGACACAGGCTGTTCTTGAATCCCAGCGTCTCATTTTGCCCCTGATGTTTCTGAAGACGCTATATTTGAATAAAACATATGGATTTAGTAAAGAAAACAACTAACTAGCATGCTAACGAGCACTTCCTGATTACTGGAGAGTAAAAAGACGCAGACACAGGCCTTTCTCAGATCCCGGCGCCTCCGTTTTACCCCCGGACCTCCCCGCGTCCGTCTACACGCCCGTTCACAAAAGTTTCCCCCCCCCCGTTAACGCCGCCTGATCCCGGCGCGTTTTTTCACACCGCCCGCGCTCGCCCCCGCTCCGTTGCCGTGACGACGCGCGGCGCACAGGTTCCGTTTGGCGGCGTCCCGGGGCGTCTCGCTGCGAGGCATACGTTTCCCCGAGTAAAACATATAATTAGTCCCTGCACGCTGAGAGCATCAAAGAACAGAAACAAACAGAGACTGGTTACGGCGCGAGGACTGAGGCGAGGCCAGAGCCGCCGCCGCCGCCGCCGCCGCCGCCGAGACAACCGGCAATTTATGTGTGAACGGACTCGCGGAAAGTGTGAGAAAGACGAGAGAAAATACGACTTCGAGGTGTAATTTTGTGCGGTTTTGGACGGAGGAGTCGGAGGAGTCGCTGCAAAAAGCAACATCTAAAAATGACTCCACGAAAGAAGGTCTGAGCGAGTGAAAACATCAATGAAAAATACATGTGTTTTTCTTCATTCAAACAACATTAGAATCTGTTTCTTGCTTCTTCTTCAAGTGAAACAAAATTAATTTTTATGTTTTAATCACACAAAGTCTGAGTCCATTAGGAAACACTTTTATTTGTCAAGGGAAATTTACTCACATCCTGATAAAAACTTTCTTAATTTGTGTTGCTTTAACTTGGAGAGAGTTTTGTTTTTGCCCTGAAGAGCCAATCTGTCTGCTCCTGTCTGCACCTGTCTGCTCCTGTCTGCACCTGTCTGCTGTCTGCTACCTGTCTGCACCTGTCTGCTCCTCTGTCTGCCCTGTCTGCTCCTGTCTGCTCTGTCTGCTCCTGTCTGCTCCTGTCTGCTCTGTCTGTCCTGTCTGCACCTGTTGCTCCTGTCTGCTCCTGTCTGCACCTGTCTGCTCCTGTCTGCTCCTGTCTGCACCTGTCTGCTCCTGTCTGCTCCTGTCTGCTCCTCTGGCTCTGCTCCTGTCTGTTTCTCTACTCCTGTCTGTGCCTGTCTGCTCCTGTCTCTGCTCCTGTCTGTTTCTTTGCTCCTGTCTGCACCTGTCTGCTCCTGTCTGCTCCTGTCTGTTTCTCTGTTGCTCCTGTCTGCTGTCTGCTCCTGTCTCCTCCTCTGTCTCTGCTCCTGTCTGCTCCTGTCTGCTCCTGTCTGCTCCTGTCTGCTCTGTCTGTCTCTGTCTCCTGTCTGCTCCTGTCTGCTCCTGTCCTGTCTCCTCCTCTGTCTCTGTCTCCTGTCTGCTCCTGTCTCTCCTGTCTGTTGTCTTTGCTCCTGTCTGCTCCTGTCTGCTCCTGTCTGTCTCCTCCTGTCTGCTCCTGTCTGCTCCTGTCTGCTCCTGTCCTGTCTGCTCCTGTCTGCTCCTGTCTGTCTGCTCCTGTCTGCTCCTGTCTGTCTGTCTACTGTCTGCTTCTGTCTGCTCCTGTCTCTGCTCCTGTCTGCTCCTGTCTGCCCCTGTCTGCTCCTGTCTTCTCCTGTCTGCTCCTGTCTACCTGTCTCTCTGTCTCTGCTCCTGTCTGCTCCTGTCTGTCTGTCTGCTCCTGTCTGCTCCTGTCTCTCCGTCTGCTCCTGTCTGCTCTCTGCTCCTGTCTACTCCTGTCTGCTCCTGTCTGCTCCTGTCTGCTCCTGTCTCTTTAACAGTTCACTTTCTTCCTTTTTCTTTAATCTCCTTGTTCTGTTTCTTTTCCAGCGTCACGGCCGCAGTTCCAACTACCACAACTGGGGGCGCCCTTTACCTCCACACACCGGGTGGAGCCGAAGGTAAAACGTTCTTCTGTTTCTGATCCTAAACGCAACAGTCACGAGAACAAGAACAAGAACAAGAACAGAACAGAACAGAACAGAGCAGAGTGTTTTCAGTCTGAGAGTAGAACTCAGCCTAAATCTGCAGGGTTTTTGTGAATGAATGAAACAAACAACAGAAAATGGTGTAATAAAATGAAAAGTTAAATGAGTATAGACTTTTTTTTGGCCGGAAGTGCTCGCTGTAGGGTAAACGTCACTTCCGGTTAATGTCTTTCTGTGGCAAAATACCGGTGTAAATGTGTGTCATATTCTCCAGCAGCTTCGTAAATCTGACCCATCACCAAATCTTCAACCAAAAAGAAGAATTTATCCACAACTATCACGAGAAGAAAGATGAAAACTTAAAGGAGAACAACGACCAGCGTTAGTGATACACTGAACAAAACTAACATTATGATCATGAATAAAACAGAAGCAACTTGTTCACTCAGACTGATTCTAGAATTAAAATGATAGAAAAATGGATTTCATGATGTCGATATTAACAAAGATTTGTGCAGATCGAAAGCGAGACATCTCTAGGACCATAACGTTTGTGGTAGGGATGGGCATGATTAATTAATTAATCGATAATTGATCATTAAGAATTTCATCGATTACATTCATTTTAATCAACAAACTGAATGTATGTTTGTGTGTCGTGATCAAACAGGTGTGTACATGTGTCTCTGCATCAGAAGGAGCGACACACAAACAGTGGGTCAGTCTGTAACGAACCGAAGCACAAATGTGGATTTAACCAGGATTTGTAGAAGAAATTCCACACTTTCCGTTGCGTTGGGACAAGTGTGAGTCCATGTGCACAGTGGATAAAGCAGCACATATGTTTCTGTGTCCAGTGGGAAAAAGTTTTTCCAGGTGAGAGTCGCTCAATGTGGATGACGAGGCCCCGCCCCCCTCCCCCCGTACGCTGTCCTGGTTTTTGACAAACACAAATCTGGTCACACTGACCTGTATTCACCTGAGTCATGTCTTTTAATCCAACACAAGTTGAACCACATCAGCGACACAAGAGCTGGAGTTTTATCTTCACTTAGTTTATGTAAATTAGTGATGTGGTTTTAAGTTTTGTTTCTGTGAGATTTGAACAAAACTGAATTAAACACATTATAATGTCAAACAGCTGATGTGGATCTAGAGTCGTTATGTTTATATGTCGTAAAGTTGAATTTATTTATGCAGATTAGTGCAGATAGTAATAATAATGATGATCATTTTAATATAAAAACATTAATGATTAATCGATAATCGATCGTTAATTCTTCCAACGATCGATTAAGAAAATTTCATTGAATGCCCGTCCCTAGTTTGTGGACCTTGTTGGTTGAAGATTTGGTGATGGGACAGATTTATGAAGCTGCTGGAGAAAACATGTATTCCGAATTTCGGACTTCCAGTCAGTGGGAAGGATCCTCTGAAAAAGTGAGCATCAAACCTCCATGTTTGTTTTCCCAGTGGGATGAGTCTATTGACAAAGTCGATCTTTTCAAGTCTTTTGAACCATATCACTTTTGTTTCTGGTTCTGATATTGTCATATTTTAGTTTTGGGATTCGGACATCGTAATTTTGTGGTTGTTGGATCCTAAAAGCGGAAAATGGGCTTCGGAAGTTTGTGAACTTCATAAATACAAAAGTGAATCAGATGTGTGTGACTCAAACCTCTGTTCACACTGTTTCTCTTCCCAACGGAATTGAAAAATAGTGAAAGGTGAAGGTGATGGGCAGGATTGATCCACAGGAAGAACCAACAAGGAAACATTTGTCTGACTAAGAAATCATCCTGAGTTTACAGAGAACATTTTGTATGTGGAGCGACGACAAAACAAAATCGGGTTTGTTAATGTAGAGGAGCAGAAGACAAACAGACTGAGCTGCACTTTCTTGTTCTTGTGGTTTTACACAAACATCACGTCTTGGTCTTTGCAGTGGAAGGTGTTTCTTGGTGAACAGTTGGAGCCTTTCACTTTGGCGTTGACTTTTTAAATTCATAACCGAGGTTGAGCGACGGATCAGGATTTTGTTTTGTTGTCGCTCCACATACAAAATGTTCTCTGTAAACTCAGGATGATTTCTTAGTCAGACAAATGTTTCCTTGTTGGTTCTTCCTGTGGATCAATCCTGCCCATCACCTTCACCTTTCACTATTTTTCAATTCCGTTGGGAAGAGAAACAGTGTGAACAGAGGTTTGAGTCACACACATCTGATTCACTTTTGTATTTATGAAGTTCACAAACTTCCGAAGCCCATTTTCCGCTGTTTGGATCCAACAACCACACAATTACGATGTCCGAATCCCAAAACTAAAATATGACAATATCAGAACCAGAAACAAAAGTGATATGGTTCAAAAGACTTGAAAAGATCGACTTTGTCAATAGACTCATCCCACTGGGAAAACAAACATGGAGGTTTGATGCTCACTTTTTCAGAGGATCCTTCCCAGTGTGAATTGCACGATGACCAGAAGTCCAAAATTCGGGATTCATGTTCACAACAGACATTTACAGAGACATTTTGCCACAGAAAACCATTAACCAGACGTTCTTCAAACCTATATCGACACACTTCTGGATGTTGTCAAAAAGGTCTATTGTACTAAATCAACTTTTTTGAGGTTTCTACCGTGTTATAAAGTTCCCTCAACAAAATGTCCATGTCTGAGTGTCAGTTTTCCTCCTCGTCGTCGTCGTCGTCGTCGTCGTCGTGTGTTTGAGCGTCTCTTTTCTCTCTGTGCAGGTCGAGCTCCAACAGTCTGGGCAGGAGGAGTTATGGTCTGGTGGGGGGCAGCCTGCGCATCCACAGCAGCCGCTCCCCGCACCCCTTCCCCTTCGCCCCGGAGCAAGAGTCCCTCCTGTCCCACCCGGCCTTACCCCACCACAACACCTACCACCACCCCCACTCTGGCCAGCCCCCGCCCCCTCCGCTCGCCCGCAACTACGGCACCAGGCGGGACCGGCGGGCGCTGTCCCTGGAGCTGCCCGAGAACCTGCTGAGAAACGCCAACGTGGGCAACGCGGCCAACGTGGCGAACGCTCCTCCTCCTCCGGTCGGACTCGCCCACGGCCCGCAGGACTCGGGGCGGAGGAGCGGCGGGTCGGGGGCGGGGTCGGTCACGGGGGGGTCGGTGTTGGGGTACGGGGCGGATCACAGGGACTGTAACGGGAAAGCGCCGCACACGACGCTCATCGCCGACGTTTATCCTCAAGTGAACGCTCGCAAAGACCGAGCCGACCTGGACGAAGAGACGGACTACGTAAGAAAATGAAATATTTACAGAATGAATAATCAAAATACAGGACAGACAGATTTTCAGGTTTTTGTTTTGCAGATTTTTGTTTTTAGATTTTCAGGTTTATGTTTTGCAGATTTTCGTTTTTTGTAGATTTTCGGATTTTTGTTTTTCATATTTTCATGTTTTTGTTTTTCATACTTTCAGGGTTTTTGTTTTTCAGATTTTTTTTTTTTTTTTATTCAGATTTTGGAGGTTTTATTTTTGCAGATTTTCAGGGTTTTGTTTGTGCAGGTTTTCTGGTTTTTGGTTTTCAGATTTTCGGGTTTTTGCTTTTCGGATTTTCAGGTTTTGTCTTTACATTTTCAGGTTTTGTTTTTTACATTTTCAGGTTTTTTTTCTTCAGATTTTCTGTTTTGTTTTGCAGATTTTTGGATTTTTGTTTTGCAGATTTTTGGGGTTTTGTAGATTTTCGGGGTTTTGTTTGTGCAGGTTTTCAGTTTTTTGTTTTTCAGATTTTCAGGCTTTTGATTTTTAGATTTTCGGGTTTTTGTTTTGCAGATTTTCGGTGTTTTGTTTTGCAGATTTTTGGATTTTTGTTTTTCAGATTTTCAACATTTAGTTTTTCAGATTTTCGAGTTTTTGTTTTTTGGGAGATTTTCGATTTTTGTAGATTTTTTTATTTTATTTTTCAGATTTTCTTACTTTTACGATAATGGCTTGAACTTTCTAAACCTGAAAATTCCGTAAAGTTTGTGTAAAATAACGGAGCGGAGGAGCAGATGTTGGAGTCAGGTGTTCTGCAGCTCGGGCAGGAGGCTTTTTTTGGCCCCAGTTCCAGGAGTTGTTTTTCCGACTTGTGTGAGCGTTTTCGTGCGTTTTTGTGCATTTTTGAACTGGGAAAAACATGTTTCCGGATTCCCCGAGGAGCACTGGAACGCGGCATTATTCCGCGGTGTTTACGTTGGGTGTTGTTGTGTCTGTGCAGAGCATCTGTTTCCGGGTGCAGAAGATGATGGAGGCGTACAAACCCGACTGGTGCGAGAGCCGAGAGGACTGGTCTGTTTACCTCTTCTCCCCACACAACAAGTCAGTACCACATTCATTTATTCATTGATTGATTGATTGATTGATTTATTTATTTATTTATTAGTCTATTTCAAACAGTGTTGGGGAGTAACAGATTACATGTACCAGAGTAATCAGAGTACAAATGATGAGTAACTGTATTCAGTTACAGTTACTGTTTCAGTGAGTGGGAATTGGATTACAGTTACTTTGTTGAAATAAATGGATTACACAGAGGGATTTTCCTGTTTTCCTAACCCCACCCCTTTTTTTTGTTGTCTTTTTTTCGGTAATTTCACTCATTGCCAGAAACTAAACTAGATCTAAACCAGGTCTAAACCAGGTCTAAACCAGGTCTAAACCAGGACTAAAACCAGGTATAAACTAGATCTAAACCAGGACTAAAACCAGGTCTAAACTAGATCTAAACCAGGTCTAAACCAGGTCTAAACCAGGTCTAAACCAGGTTCTAAACCAGGAAACTTAAACCAGGTCTAAACCAGGTCTAAACTAGATCTAAACTAGACCTAGAACAGGTCTAAACTGGGACTAAAACCAGTCTAAACCAAGTCTAAACCAGTTCTAAACTAGTTCTAAACTAAACTAGTTCTAAACCAGGTCTAAAATAGATCTAAACCAGGTCTAAACCAGGTCTAAACCAGGTCTAAACCAGGACTAAACCAGGACTAAAACCAGGTCTAAACTAGATCTAAACCAGGTCTAAACCAGGTCTAAACTAGGATCTAAACCAGGTCTAAACCAGGTCTAAACCAGGTCTAAACTAGATCTAAACCAGGTCTAAACCAGGTCTAAAACCAGGTCTAAACTAGATCTAAACCAGGTCTAAACCAGGTCTAAAAGTCTAAACCAAGGTCTAAAACCAGTCTCTCTAAACCAGGTCTAAAATGAGTCTAAACCAGGTCTAAACTAGATCTAAACTAGACCTAAATCAGGTCTAAACCAGGACTAAACAGGTCTTAGTCCTGTTCTAGTCCTGGTCTCAGTCCTGGTTTTGTTATTTAGATTTTATTTTGAAAAACGAATAACAATACATGGATTTGACGTTTGTGTCTTGTTGATAACGTGTAGGTGGATGAATGAACTTTGACCGTTCAGACTGAAGTCACATGTTAAAAGATCAGATATGTATCAGTTTCAGGAGCACATGTCCAAGGCTGCGTTCAGTCTGCAGGGCTTAATGGTCAATTCGAATTTTTTTTTGTGAAATCCCAAATTTTTTGCGATGTTTTTTGTATGTGATCTCCAGTGTGAACATTAAATGGTCCAAAAGTGTCCCGCATGTGCACTGGAGACACGACGATGACGTCACACACACAGTGAGTGTGTTCAGTGTTGACGGAAATCACCTAAACTTTGGGCTCATCTCCCAAAATCTGGTCCAGTTCTTGGTAAAATATTCAGGTTACACGTCCACGGCCGCTTCATTTGTTTGAGTCTTTATCCTCCTTGTGTTTGACTCACAGGTTCTTTATTTTTGGTTGACTTTGGAGGCAGGTCCTTTGACGCTCATTTCAAAAAACGCCCAGTTCCGATAAGACCCCTCCAGTCCTGAATACAGAGATCCCCCCAAATATGAATAAACTCTCTAACCTCGCTTTCCCTCCATCGATGAGACTCTGAGTCTAACGTGTAGGTGGATGAATGTGACCTGACTGTTCAGACTGAAGTCACATGTCAAAAGATCAGATATGTATCAGTTTCAGGAGCAAATATCCAAGGCTGCGTTCACACTGCACCTGAAGTGACCCAAATCTGATTTTTTGTCTCTATGTTCCTGTATCTGATCTTTTAATGTCAGTCTGAACCACACAGATCTGATTTTTTCAAACATGACCCAGGACACTTGGATCTGTGCTCCTGAAACTGATACATATCTGATCTTTTGACATGTGACTTCAGTCTGAACGGTCAAAGTGCATTCATCCACCTACACGTTATCAACAAGACACAAACGTCACTATTCTGCACTGAAGTAGGAGAAAATTGTTAATGAACTCTGTGTGACTGAAGTGAAGCACATCTCCACTCACCACAAAACACCACGACCAAAAACCTCGTCCTTCTCCTTCTCAATCTCCTCCTTAAAACAAGTAAGTTGTTCATGTTGTGGCTCCGGTACGAGAGGAACTTTAAAATCTCCAGGTGCTCGATGCTGCGTCCATGTTTGTTCAACTTGTGTAAACACAGAGACGCTCGCTGCGGTTGACGTCGTCGTGTCTCCAGTGTCACATGTGGGACACTTTTGGACCGTTTAATGTTCACACTGGAGTCACACACAAGCAGTGTTGGGAAGGTGACTTTTAAAATGTAATCCCCTACAGATTACAGATTACACACACCAAAATGTAGTTTGTAACATAATCCACTTACTTAAAGTGAGTAATGTAATCTGATTACTTTGGATTTGTTGTAGAGAAACAAAGACGAGGAAATCTTCACATAAGAAGTTTTGTCTGATAAAAGAAAATGAAAACTCCAGACTGAACCAAATAAAAAATATTATTGACCTGGACCTGGTTTAGACCTGGTTTAGTCCTGGTTTAGTCCTGGTTTAGACCTGGTTTTAACCTGGTTTTAGACCTGGTTTAGTCCTGGTTTAGTCCTGGTTTAGACCTGGTTTTAGACCTGGTTTTAGACCCGGTTTAGTCCTGGTTTAGACCTGGTTTTAGACCCGGTTTAAACCTGGTTTAGTCCTGGTTTAGACCTGGTTTTAGACCTGGTTTTAGACCTGGTTTAGTCCTGGTTTAGACCTGGTTTAGTCCTGGTTTAGACCTGGTTTAGACCTGGTTTAGTCCTGGTTTAGACCTGGTTTTAACCTGGTTTTAGACCCTGTTTAGACCTGGTTTAGTCCTGGTTTAGTCCTGGTTTAGACCTAGTTTAGACCTGGTTTAGTCCTGGTTTAGACCTGGTTTTAACCTGGTTTTAGACCCAGTTTAGACCTGGTTTAGACCTGGTTTAGACCTGGTTTAGACCTGGTTTAGTCCTGGTTTAGACCTGGTTTAGACCTGGTTTAGACCTGGTTTAGTGTCCGGCAATGAGTGGAATTACCGAGAAAAACCCCCCAAAAAGGTTTAGCCCAAAATGTGAAAACAGGAAAATCCCTCTGTGTAATCCATTTATTTCAACAAAGTAACTGTAATCCAATTACCTGTAACTGAATACAGTTACTCATCATTTGTACTCTGATTACTCTGGTACATGTAATCTGTTACTCCTCGACACTGTACAAGTCCCATGTAATTGGTTGTTTTTCAGTTTGTATTTAGTTTTACTTTTTCACTCTGAGGTTTCTTGTCTCTGTCTTTCACCTGGAAACCATTTTCAGCGCTATTTTTACAGTTTCTCCGAAGCGAGTTATGAAAGCTCCATAGAAAAAACCCTTTGGTGACAGAATAAGAGCCTGACCGCCGCCGCGCTCCCTCCTGCCTCAAACTCACACCTGGTTTTTAAAGCCCTCGGAGTGGAATGCATTGACCTTTTTCCTTTTAGCGCGGCTCCACTCGGTTCGTTTCAAAGTGCGCCGCCGTTTGGCATTTGGTCCCAGGTAACCGAGCCCGAGCGTCCGGGTCAGAGGTCAGGAGCGGTCAGGAGGAGCCACGGCGAAGAGTCAAAACATTTAAGATTTTCATGGCCTGATTTCCCAAACTGAGCTTCCCCAGATACTCAGGTTTCTATGGTAACCGCGATTAAAGACAAATGTCAGTTTTGAAATTGACTTTGTTTTCTGATCTGTGTTCCAATGCAGTTTCCTCATCAAACGTGCACGATTATCTGGAGTTGTCTTTTTGTTTCATTCACACACGTTTAACGCACAAACCCTGCAGATTTAGGCCGATTCTCTCAAACTGAAAACATCTTCACACTGCACAAAAGCTCAGCCAAAAATGAAGATATAAACACTTAAATCTATCAGAAAATGACGTCAACTGTTCATGCAGCAAGATCATTTTTAAACTAAACGACCTCTAGACTCGAGTGAAGCGTCTCAGAACTGGACCCGGTCAAGCAGAAGTAAACAACAAGGCCAAAAATTCAAGTTCATTGATCTGATATAAAAATGTATTGAACAGATACATATGTTCTCTAGTTTATCAAACTGTTGACCTTTTTTCTGTACCATTTTTGGTTCTAAAGTTCCATATGTTTTAAACAGACCATGTATGAAACATGGAACAAAAACTATTTCCCAAATTTCAAAAACCCAAAAATCATGTAAATAAATGGATGTATTTCATCATATCTTGTGTTATTCCATCTTTGAACTGTTGATGAAGGGACATGATTTAAAAAATATATATTTAAAATGATAAAAATGTTCTTGGAAGGACTGACATATTTTATAGAAATAGTTTCTTTCATTTTGAAGTAATATTAAAGTATTTGGAAGAAAAAAGTGACAAATGATGTAAAATCCTGCACCTTCTACTTGTTTGCACAATTTTCCCTCCGTTACTTTTCCCTCCGTTACCATGAACTTTCTTAATAAAAAATCTCATGAGTCAAAAAGTAAGAGGTTTTTCAACCTAATCTTGTACCATATGGTAGAAAACTATATGAAGCAAATATTCAAACCAGTTTGTTAAGGATATGTAAGTGAGAACCAAGAGTTATCACTGTTTGGATTTATTGACCAAAAAGTGCTGCATATTTCATTCCCTCTGTTACCGACATGAGTTTTTAAATTTTTTGTCTTGAACTTGAAAGAATCTCACAGGTTTAACTTGACCCTGTTGGAGTGTAACTCTTTCCTACATTCTGATACTTTACTTATTTCAATAGTTCCTCTAGTTTCTGAATAAGAGACATTTGAATGTCAAAAATCTGACCCTGTTTCCCTCCGTTAACACTTGACCGGAAGTCGAAAATAAATCTGAAAACAACTCTTTCCAGATCAGGGAAATCTGCAGCGTAATAGAATCGTTTGGATAATTTCAGACCTGGAATTACCAAACTCTACTCAACTAAAGGTAAAAAAAAGGAGATGTTCACTTGTAAACTACCGCTTCATGATGACGTCACAAGTTGGACCAGAGCGTTTTGAGCTTTGAAGATGTAGACAGACTAATAATAAAGGATTATCTTATCTTATCTTATCTTATCTTAAAGGAAAACTCAAACATGTGTGAATGAAAAACTCTGCTAAACTAAACTAAACTTTAAACTCTGTGAATAAAGCTGTTCTATTGGACGTCGATAAATCTGAGTCAGTTCTCCCGAGCTCGTTCCACTGCAACATTCGGCGCCTGAGAAAGTTTAATGTGTAATGCTGATGTTTACCATGGTCACGGCTGAACATTCCACCGTAGACACACATGCAGAACACCCCTAAGCGGGACATCAGTTGGATTCCTGGCGTTTTTGACAGAGCGTTTGTTTTTTGGGGGCTCCTCTGGCTTCCTCTGTCAACGACAATAAAACAGCTCCAGACTCGCCGCCGCCGCCGCCGCCGCCGCCGCAGCTGTAAATACCTCCGCGCGTTTGATGGAAAAGTGTCTCCCGGGAAACAGAATCGTCACAAACAAAAGCCCCGATCCGCCGCGGTGGCCCGGTCGATACGAGACGACAGGGTTGCCAGATAAAAGGGGGACGGGGGTTGCCAGGTCGGCGGAAAAGCGCTCAGATTAGCGGATTGATTTGCACTTCGAGGCGGAGACAGTGACGGGGACGAGCGGCGCCCGGGGACAAAAGCGGATCTGCGTCTGGGAGCTTTGGACAGCGACGTCGAGACTGAAAACCCGGCAGATCGTTGCTGATACGAGACCGTTTCAACTTTTCTAATCCTGTGACAATTACAATCCCGTGAGCGCGACACGTTTTCACCTGCTCGGCCAAGACCGCTCGTTTTTTTTTTCCTTGTCTGCTGATCGCTCTGGGGGTGTTGTACGTGTATCTCGTGGATCTATTATAAAACCTGCCCCTCTGTCCTGGTTCTGTAGATGCTGTAAATCCCAGGAGAGAATTGGCCCATAGAGCGAAGTGCTTTTTGTGTGAAATCAACCTGCAGATGTTGTAGGATTCGTCTGTGTTCTTACAAAATGAACTTTAGAAATCCTAAAAATCAGGTTTGTAAAGGTTGGTTCAGACCAGGAGCCTCGACCAATCAGGGACGAGTGTCCAGCGTCGACATCACCCCAAAAAAAAGGAGAAGAAAGAGAAAGAGGAGGAGCCACAAACATCACCAAGATGATGACCAGGACTGAACCAGGACTAAACCAGGACTAAACCAGGACTAAACCAGGACTAAACCAGGACTGGACCAGGACTAAACCAGGACTAAACCAGGACTGGACCAGGACTAAACCAGGACTGGACCAGGACTAAACCAGGACTAAACCAGGACTAAACCAGGACTGGACCAGGACTAAACCAGGACTAAACCAGGACTAAACCAGGACTGGACCAGGACTGGACCAGGACTGGACCGGGACTAAACCAGGACTGGATCAGGCCTAAACAAGGACTGGACCAGGACTAAACCAGGACTGGACAGGACTAGACCAGGACTGAACCAGGACTGGACCAGGACTGGACCAGGACTAACCCAGGACTAAACCAGGACTAGGACCAGGACTGGACCAGGACTAAGGACCAGGACTAAACCAGGACTAGACCAGAACTAGGACCAGGACTGGACCAGGACTAAACCAGGACTAAACCAGGACTGGACCAGGACTGAACCAGGACTGGACCAGGACTGGACCAGGACTGGATCAGGCCTAAACAAGGACTGGACCAGGACTGCACCAGGACTGGACCAGGACTGGACCAGGACTAAACCAGGACTGGATCAGGACTGGACCAGGACTGGACCAGGACTAAACCAGGACTGGACCAGGCCTAAACAAGGACTGGACCAGGACTACACCAGGACTGGACCAGGACTGGACCAGGACTAAACCAGGACTGGACCAGGACTGGACCAGGACTGGACCAGGACTACACCAGGACTGGACCAGGACTAAACCAGGACTGGACCAGGACTAAACCAGGACTGGATCAGGACTGGACCAGGACTGGACCAGGACTACACCAGGACTGGACAAGGCCTAAACAAGGACTGGATCAGGACTACACCAGGACTGGACCAGGACTAGACCAGGACTGGACCAGGCCTAAACAAGGACTGGACCAGGACTGGACCAGGACTAAACCAGGACTGGATCAGGACTGGACCAGGACTAAACCAGGACTGGATCAGGACTGGACCAGGACTACACCAGGACTGGACCAGGACTACACCAGGACTGGATCAGGCCTAAACAAGGACTGGACCAGGATTGGACCGGGTCTAAACCAGAAATGAACTGGGACTAAGGACTGAAACAGGACTAAACCAGGTCTAAGCCAGGATTGATCCAGGACTAAACCAAGATTGAAACAGGACTCAGCCAGGACTCAACTGGGACTAAACCAGGACTCAACTAGGACTGAAACAGGACTAAACCAGATTAAAACCAGGACTGAACCAGGACTAAACCAGGACTGAACCAGGACTAAACCAGGACTGAAACAGGACTAAACCAGGATTGAAACAGGACTAAACCAGGTTTAAACCAGGACTGAACCGGGACTAAACCAGGTCTGATTCAGGACTAAACCAGTGTGATTCGCGGAGTATAAATATAAACACACCACAGTCGTCGAATCTCCTCCGCTGATGGTTTTATGCAAAAAAAAAACAAAAACACAAAAGTCTCCCTCAGCCTGGTCCATCGTTCTGGGAAAAGACCGGGACCAGGCGCTTGTTTCCACGGCAACAGACGCCCTGGACACACGTCAAGTATTTGTCCATTTGTCCACGACGTTCAAGACGTGCGTCGGGGCGTCTGAACTCAAAGGTAAAGACGTCCAACTCGAGGCGTCCAGGGCGTTTTTGACTCTCTGGTCTGAACACATCAGTGTTCAGGAAGTAACGCACAAGGAAATATATTTTTTGGACCCATGCGCCAATGAACACAGACCAATGAAAACAAAACAACACCATCTTGGATTCATCTTCCACAGTTTATATTTTATTTTAGTTCTGTGTTGTGTCTCTGCTGTATGTTGGACTGTTCAGCCGTTACCATGGAAACACGATGCACAAAGACACATGATGAGCAAACGCTGTTAAAAAAAAGTTGTTTTACGATGGTCTGAAAACTCAAAATATAAAATAGATTTAAAGAGCACGTTTTCAGGAGGCTGTGATCTCTGTTTATGAGTTTCTGTTTCGTTTAGTGGAGACTGGAAATGATCCAAATGATTCTAGTGAAAGTGTGTGGAGTTTAAAAACACAGTGGAGCACTTTCTCTGTTACCTGGTAATGGTAATAGAGAAATAATGATAATAGGGCCGGGCTCGTTAACGCGTTAACTTTGTGTTAACTAATTAAGTCAATTATTTTAACGCCGTTTTTATTATTTATTTATTTTATTGTAAACGTCTGTTTCTCACTGGCTTTTATTTTGAAAAAGTTCACCGCGAGCGTTTCTTTAAGTTTGACGTCTTTTCTTTACACTTTTTTCACTTTTTTCTGACCACGAGAGATGCAACATGTCCGAGCCTCCGCGAGCCGCGGCTCCGGCCGCAGGTTCAGCCTCGGGCTCCGGCTCTGAGCTGAGCTTGTTTCTTTAGTTCAGTGCTGGAGTCACTGATTGACCCAGACACAACTGGAAGAACAAATGTGATTGGTCCATTTCCATTTCATTATATTAACCCTTTGTTTCCTAAGAAATATCAGTCCAAGTTTATAACACTGATCTAGAAATTATTACTCGTGTCGTGTTCATTACTCACAGCATAAAAAATATTCAATAAATATATTAGTACAAACGTCCATTCAATATTTTTCTTGAGCCTTTCCTGAAAACCTCGAAGACTCTGAGGTTCAACTGTGAAAGAAATGTTCTGTTTGTACAACAAATGTTTGACTCTTTCATTTACATTTCCATAAAAGTGCAGCTATACTCTACTTTGAATTCATTAATTGGTTTTGCGTATAACAAGCGATTAATCACGATTAATCGCTCAAACTCATGCGATTAATCACGATTAAAACATTTTATTTTTGCCCAGCCCTAAATAAAACATCAGAAGACCAGAGGAAATGTCTTTGGACTATATAGTAGATCTGTTGGTGGAGCGTTTGTCCACTGATGCCACAGAAACATCACTGGTTGAGCAAAAACAACACAATTAAAGTTTTATGTGTGGAAGAAACAACATTATAACATAAACTAGAAAACAGTGCACTAATGTTTCTCTTTGGTCTCTTTTCGGTGTTTGAGTGAAAAAAAAAAAGCGAGACAAACTGTAAAACTGTTATTCGAGGGGGAATTATTTAACAGCACAAATCAGCTCCTCTGTTGCGCTTCACTTCTGCGTCTTATTGTAAAACAAAACTCGGATTAAAGTCTAACAGACCTGCAGACGGCTCAGTGCCTCCGGTTAGCGCCACAGCCCGAGAGAATCTGACGACAGCGGCTGCAAAGTGCCAGAATCTCCGTCCGTCCGTCCTTCGTTACAGCGGGTCCCTGGGCGCGGCCGAGCGGCGCTGGAGACTGTGACATTTCCTCTGTCGAACCTCCTGACCTTTATTCACACAAGAAATCAGCTCCTCTCACGGTTTAAACAGCTCTCGTTGGCCCTTTACACCGGAACCGCTCGTCTCTCGGCCCGTCTCTGCCTTCACAGCTCATTTTAAAGGTCTTCACAAACGGAGAACGACGTGGGTTTAATACAGTTTTATCGTAAAAAAAAAACCAACACAAAAGTAAAGGTCTGCAGTGTCAGGATTGTGCGTCTGTTTGTCGTCTCAGCTCAGTTACGACGTTAATGTCACCAGCTTTTCTTCATTGAAATGTCGCCTGGAATGTTCCGCAGCACGGCATTACGCTTACACTGGGCTGAGTTACACGTCAGATCTGTGGAGAGGCGAGCCCACGCACAGCAAGAATGCAAGTTTTTACGTCAATAAAAACTCATTATTTCCTCATTATTTATTGAGTAAATGCTAATGTCCTTGTGTAGTCCTTGTTTAGTCCTGATTTAGTCCTGGTTTTGTTCTTGTTTAGTCCTGGTTTAGTCCCAGCTTAGGCCTAGTTTTAGTCTTGGTTTTAGACTTGGTTTTAGTCTTGGTTTAGTCCTGGTTTAGTCCCAGCTTAGGCCTAGTTTTAGTCTTGGTTTTAGACTTGGTTTTAGTCTTGGTTTTAGGTTTGGTTTAGTCCTGGTATAGTTCTGGTTTAGGCCTTGTTTTAGTCCTAGTCTTAGCACAAGGTTTAGTCCTGGTTTGGTCCCAATTTAGTCCTAGTTTAGTCATTGTTTAGTTGTGGTTTAGGCCTTGTTTAGTCCTGGTTTAGTCCCATCTTAAGCCTAGTTTTAGTCTTGGTTTTAGTCTTGATTTTAGGCTTGGTTTAGTGCAGATGTAGTCCTGGTTTAGTTCCTGTTTAGGCCTGGTTTTAGTCTTGGATTTAGTCCTGATTTAGTCCAGACTTAGTCCTGTTTGGTCTCTGTTTAATCCTTGTTTAGTTCTGGTTTAGTCCCAGATTAATCCTTCTTTAGTTGTAGTTTAATCCCGGATTTGTCCTTGTTTGGTCCTGGTTTAGTCCTGGTTTTAGTCCTAGACTTAGTGCAAGGTTTAGTCCTTGTTTAGTACCGGTTTAGTCTTGGTTTTAGTCTTGGTTTTAGGCTTGGTTTAGTCCTGGTTTAGTCCTGGTTTAGTCCTGGTTTTCGTCCTGGTTTAGTCCTTGTTTAGTCCTGGTTTAGTCCTTGTTTAGTCCTGGTTTAGTCCTGGTTTAGTCCTGGTTTAGTCCTTTTAGTCTGGTTTAGTCCTGTTTAGTCCTTGGTTTAGTCCTTGGTTTAGTCCTGGTTTAGTCCTTGTTTAGTCCTGGTTTCGTCCTGGTTTAGTCCTTGTTTAGTCCTTGTTTAGTCCTTGTTTAGTCCTTGTTTAGTCCTGGTTTAGTCTGGTTTAGTCCTTGTTTAGTCCTGGTTTAGTCCTTGTTTAGTCCTGGTTTAGTCCTTGTTTAGTCCTGGTTTCGTCCTGGTTTAGTCCTTGTTTAGTCCTGGTTTAGTCCTTGTTTAGTCCTGGTTTAGTCCTTGTTTGTCCTGGTTTAGTCTGTTTAGTCTGGTTTGTCCTGGTTTGTCCTTGTTTAGTCCTGGTTTAGTCCTGGTTTAGTCCTGGTTTAGTCCTTGTTTAGTCCTGGTTTAGTCCTTGTTTAGTCCTGGTTTCGTCCTGGTTTAGTCCTTGTTTAGTCCTTGTTTAGTCCTGGTTTAGTCCTTGTTTAGTCCTGGTTTAGTCCTTGTTTAGTCCTGGTTTAGTCCTTGGTTTAACTTGATTGGATGTGCAGTGTTTCTGTTTGCTGGACTCACGCTGCTTGTGTTGTGATCGCGCTCTGAAGGGGGAGTGACTCAGCACAGGGTGAAAAGGGAAGGCGGCATTTAGAGGAAAAGCGTTCAGGGTCAAATAAAGTTGTGGATGGACACGTTTAATGCCACACCGGGACATTCCAGACAAAGCAATAACATCTCGATGGAGACAAGCAGAAATGTTACGCAGTGCAGCTTTAACTGCACTGAGTGAACCAGCTTTGATATTTGTGGCTGCTACTATTTCTAGACTAAATATAAATGGACTTTTTGGAGAGTTTTGCGCTGTTCCCTCATCAAAAACCTGCCTGAAGAGGTTTAACGGTCATCCATGCATGTTTAAGTAATCTAGTGATCTCTCCCGGGTCCTAAAACCCTCCGTACGAGGCTCCGCCCACAAGCTGAACCAGTAGTTTCATTGGCGGGATACGCACTGATTGTGTTGTGATAGTGCTCTGAAGGGGGAGTGACTTAGTCCTGGTTTGGCACAAGGTTCAGTCCTGGTTTAGTCCTGGTTTAGTCCTGGTTTTGTCCTTGTTTAGTTGTGCTTTGGTCTCGGTTTAGTCCTGGTTTGAACCTTGTGTAGTTCTTCTTTCTGGTTTAGGCCTTGTTTTAGTTCTAGTCTTAGCACAAGGTTTAGTCCTGCTTGGGTTCCTGTTTAGTCCTGGTTTAGTCCCAATTTAGTTCTAGTTTACTCCTTGTTAAGTTGTGGTTTAGGCCTTGTTTAGTCCTGATTATGTCCCAGCTTAGTTCTGGTTTTAGTCTTGATTTAAGGCTTGGTAAAGTCCAGGTGCAGTCCTGGTTTGGTCCCCGTTTAGTTGTGGTTTAGTCCTGGTTTGGTCCTTCTTTAGTCCTGGTTTAGTCCTGGTTTAGTCCCATCTTAAGCCTAGTTTTAGTCTTGGTTTTAGTCTTGATTTTAGGCTTGGTTTAGTGCAGATGTAGTCCTGGTTTAGTTCTTGTTTAGGCCTGGTTTTAGTCTTGGTTTTAGTCCTGATTTAGTCCAGACTTAGTCCTGTTTGGTCTCTGTTTAGTCCTTGTTTAGTTGTGGTTTAGTTCTGGTTGGGTCCTTGTTTAGTTCCAGTTTAGTCCTTGTTTAAGTCCTAGTCTTTTAGTCCTAGATTTAGCGCAAGGTTTAGTCCTGGTTTGGTGCTTGTGGAGTCCTTGTGTAGTCATTGTTTAGTTTCAGTTTAGTCCTTGTTTAAGTCCTAGTCTTTAGTCCTAGATTTTGCGCAAGGCTTAGTCCTGGTTTGGTCCCTGTTTAGTCCTGGTTTAGTCCTGGTGTAGTCCCAGATTAATCCTTCTTTAGTTGTAGTTTAATCCTGTTTAATGGATTGGTCCTTGTGTAGTCCTTATTTGGTCCTGGTTTAGTCCTTGTTTAGTAGCGGTTTAGGTTGATTTAGTCTTGATTTTAGTCTTGATTTTAGTCTTGATTTTAGTCCTGGTTTAGTTCCTGTTTAGGCCTGGTTTTAGTCTTGGTTTTAGGCTTGGTTTAGTCCTGGTTTAGTCCTGCTTTAGTCCTTGTTTAATCCTGGTTTAGTCCTTGTTTAGTCCTGGTTTAGTCCTTGTTTAGTCTTGGTTTAGTCCTTGTTTAGTCCTTGTTTAGTCCTGGTTTAGTCCTGGTTTAGTCCTTGTTTAGTCCTTGTTTAGTCCTGGTTTAGTCCTTGTTTAGTCCTGGTTTAGTCCTTGTTTAGTCCTGGTTTAGTCCTGGTTTAGTCCTGGTTTAGTCCTGGTTTAGTCCTGGTTTAGTCCTTGTTTAGTCCTTGTTTAGTCCTGGTTTAGTCCTTGTTTAGTCCTGGTTTAGTCCTTGTTTAGTCCTGGTTTAGTCCTGGTTCAGTCCTGGTTTAGTCCTTGTTTAGTCCTGGTTTAGTCCTGGTTTAGTCCTGGTTCAGTCCTGTTTTGCTGTAAGACACAAATCTGTACACAGCAGCTTCCCAGACCTGATTCGATGTGCGGTATTTCTGTTTGCAGGACTGATTGTGTTGTGATCGCGCTCTGAAGGGGGAGTGACTCAGCACAGGGTGAAAAGGGAAAGCGGCATTTAGAGGAAAAGTCTGCGGGGTCGAATAAAGTTAATTACACGGTTAAAAGCTCGAAAAGTTTAGGACCAAACTTGAGTCATTTACTTCCCTCCCCTTCGCAAACCGTCTGTCTGTTCACCGCTAACCCTGTCGTTTGTCCCTGTCCTGCCCCCTGGTGGCGGCAGGCGACATCCACTGGAGTCACACTTTGCTGCGACATCGTGCTGGGGGTGTTCTACATGGATCTCTAGCAGTTACACAGCAGCAAACATGCTCAAAAATGTGTCAAAACAGCTTAAAAACTCAAGAAAAACGGACAGATTTGTAGAGTAACAGAGCGTGAGACAGAGCAGTGCCCACAGTTAGCGTCGGTGTTCTGACCGTTTGTTTGTTTGTTTTCGGGCGCAGGTTCCGGGGGCTGTGTCAGTCCATCATCGCTCACAAACTCTTCGATTACGTGGTGCTGGTTTTCATCTTCTTGAACTGCATCACCGTCGCTCTGGAGAGGCCCCGGATCCTGCAGGGAAGTCTGGTACGACCAGTCTTCTGTCCTTTATTCTGTCCATCATTCTGTTATTCTCTCTGTTATTCTGTCCATCATTCTGTCCATCATTCTGTCCATCATTCTGTCCTTTATTCTGTCCATCATTCTGTCCATCATTCTGTCCATCATTCTGTCCATCATTCTGTCCATCATTCTGTCCTTTATTCTGTCCATCATTCTGTCCATCATTCTGTCCTTTATTCTGTCCATCATTCTGTTATTCTCTCTGTTATTCTGTCCATCATTCTGTCCTTTATTCTGTCCATCATTCTGTTATTCTCTCTGTTATTCTGTCCATCATTCTGTCCTTTATTCTGTCCATCATTCTGTTATTCTGTCCTTTATTCTGTCCTTTATTCTGTCCTTTATTCTGTTATTTATTCTGTCCATCATTCTGTCCTTTATTCTGTCCATTCATTCTGTCCATCAATTCTGTCCATCATTCTGTCCTTCATCATTCTGTCCTTTATTCTGTCCTTTATTCTGTCATTCCATCATTCTGTCCATCATTCTGTCCATCATTCTGTTGTTTTATTCTGTCCATCATTCTGTCCATCATTTCTGTTGTTTATTCTGTCCATTCTGTCCATCATCTTTATTCTGTCCATCATTCTGTCCATCATTCTGTCCTTTATTCTGTTATTTATTCTGTCCATCATTCTGTCCTTTATTCTGTCCTTTATTCTGTCCTTTATTCTGTCCTTTATTCTGTCTGTTTCTGTCCATCATTCTGTCCATTCATTCTGTCCATTTATTCTGTTGTTTATTCTGTCCATCATTCTGTCCTTTATTCTGTCCATTATTCTGTCCTTTATTCTGTCGTTTATTCTGTCCTTTATTCTGTTGTTTATTCTGTCCATCATTCTGTATGTTATTCTGTCTGTTATTTTGTCATTTATTGTGTCGTTTATTCTGTCTGTTATTCTTTTTATTCTGTCGTTTATTCTGTCGTTTATTCTGTCTGTTATTCTGTCTGTTGTTATTCTGTCTGTTTATTCTGTCTGTTATTTTCTGTCATTTATTCTGTCTTTATTATTCTGTTGTTTTTCTGTCTGTTATTTTTGTCATTTATTCTGTCATTTATTCTGTCGTTTATTCTGTCTGTTACTCTTTTTATTCTGTCTGTTATTCTTGTTTATTCTGTCATTCTGTCTGTTTTATTCTGTCTGTTATTCTGTCTGTTATTCTGTCTGTTTTATTCTGTCTGTTTATTCTGTTTTTTATTCTGTCATTTCTGTCTTTTCTGTCCATTCTGTCTTATTCTGTCATTTATTCTGTCGTTTATTCTGTCTGTTACTCTTTTTATTCTGTCTGTTATTCTGTCTGTCTTTTTATTCTGTCTGTTATTCTGTCCATGTCTATTCTGTCTGTTATTCTTCTTTATTCTTCTGTTTGTTTTATTCTGTCCATTATTTTATTATTCTGTCTCCTTCATTCTATTTGTATTCTGTTTATTCTGTTTATTCTGTTTTTCTGTCTGTTTATTCTGTTTTTATTCTGTCTGTCGTTTATCCTGTCGTTTATCGTGTCTGTTGTTCAGTCACTCTGTGTTTCGTTTTTGGAGACAGATTTAAACGACTCTCACTGTGATGTTTTTCAGGAGCGTCTCTTTCTGACCATCTCCAACTACATCTTCACCGCCATCTTTGTCGCTGAGATGACCCTCAAGGTTTGGAGCTTTAGTTTATTTTTAAAAAGTGTTTAAAAAAAAGTGACTATAAACACATTTCACACTGCGAGAGAACGCTGGCGGGTAAATACAACGAAAAAGTGCCTTTCGTTTAGACGGTGACGGTGATTTTGGGGCTTAAAAACACAAAAATCTGAAACCACCTCCAGAGTGTAAAAGTTGAACACACTCCACTGTAGTGTTTCTGTTTACACGGACCAAGACGCAAAACTCTGGTCAGATCTGCTCAGGTCACGTTTACATCAGAAACAGACAGAACACAGAAACAAACGTGGGATCATTTCAAAAAATCAACTTTTCAGAGCTTTTTACCTTCTCAGAGTGAAGTGAAGTGTGGCCTTGGATTTGTCGCTGAAGTGGTTTTTAGATTGATTCAGTGTTTTTTTTTAAACAAATTGCAGCGTATTTGTGCCTCCCTCCCACGTGACGACGAACTAAAGCTGCGACAACGATGACGCGGCAGATTCACCTGTGACGCGTTTGACGTAGCAGAAAGAACTTTACAACCCCCCCCCCCCCACCAGTGAACACGATATAATAACTTTAAACTTATCTCCTCGTGTTTATTTATACTTTACAAATCTGTAGTGTTCAGCTGATGTGGATCAGCCCGTCCGGACCTGTAGTCCACAGAACATTCTCGCTTTCCCCGCACGGAACCAATCTGGTCCCAGTCTGGTCCCAATCTGGTTCCGCTCTGGTCCCGTCTGGTCCCGCTCTGGTCCCAGTCTCAGTCCCTCTGGTCTCTGGTCCCTCTGGTCCCGCTCTGGTCCCGCTCTGGTCCCGCTCTGGTCCCAGTCTGGTCCCCCGCTCTGGTCTCTGGTCCCGTCTCGGTCCCGCTCTGGTCCCGCTCTGGTCCCGCTCTGGTCCCGCTCTGGTCCCAGTCTGGTCCCTCTGGTCCAGTCTCAGTCCCACTCTGGTTCCGCTCTGGTCCCGCTCTGGTCCCGCTCTGGTCCCGCTCTGGTCCCAGTCTCAGTCCCGCTCTGGTCCCTGCTCTGGTCCCTCTGGTCCTCTGGTCCCACTCTGGTCCCGGTCTGGTCCCTGCTCTGGTCTCTGGTCCCGGTCTCTGGTCCTGCTCTGGTCCAGTCTGGTCCGCTCTGGTCGCTCTGGTCCGTCTGGTCCCGCTCTGGTCCGCTCTGGTCCCGCTCTGGTCCCACTCTGGTCTCTGGTCCCGCTCTGGTCCCGGTCCCGCTCTGGTCCCGCTCTGGTCCGGTCTGGTCCCGGTCTCTGGTCCGCTCTGGTCCCGCTCTGGTCCCGCTCTGGTCCCGCTCTGGTCCCGCTCTGGTCCCGTCCCGCAGTCTCAGTCCGCTCTGGTCCCGCTCTGGTCCCACTCTGGTCCCGCTCTGGTCCCTCTGGTCCCAGTCTGGTCCCTGGTCCTGCTCTGGTCCACTCTGGTCCCGGTCCCATCTGGTCCCGCTCTGGTCCCGGTCTCAGTCCCGCTCTGGTCCCTCTGGTCCCGGTCCTGGTCTCTGGTCCCGCTCTGGTCCCACTCTGGTCCCAGTCTCAGTCCCGCTTGGTCCCGCTCTGGTCCCAGTCTCAGTCTGGTCCCGCTCTGGTCCCTGGTCTGGTCCCGCTCCGCTCTGGTCCGTCTGGTCCACTCTCTCTGTCCCGGTCCCACTCTGGTCCCTGGTCCGCTCTGGTCCATCTGGTCCCGGTCTCTGGTCCCGCTCTGGTCCCGCTCTGGTCCCAGTCTCAGTCCCGCTCTGGTCCCGCTCTGTCCCGCTCTGTCCCGCTCTGGTCCCACTCTGGTCCCGCTCTGGTCCCGCTCTGGTCCCGCTCTGGTCCCGCTCTGGTCCCGGTCTGGTCCCAGTCTGGTCCCAGTCTCAGTCCCGCTCTGGTCCTGGTCTGGTCCCTCTGGTCCCGCTCTGGTCCCGCTCTGGTCCCGCTCTGGTCCCAGTCTGGTCCCAAGTCTCAGTCCCGCTCTGGTCCTGCTCTGGTCTCTGGTCCCGCTCTGGTCCCGCTCTGGTCCGGTCCCTCTGGTCCCAGTCTCAGTCCCGCTCTGGTCCCGCTCTGGTCCCGGTCCCGCTCTGGTCCCGCTCTGGTCCCAGTCTGGTCGTCCTCTCTGGTCCCGCTCTGGTCCCGCTCTGGTCCATCTGCTCTGGTCCTGCTCTGGTCCTCTGGTCCTGCTCTGGTCCCAGTCTGGTCCCGGTCTGGTCCCGCTCTGGTCCCGGACCTGGATCAGTCCTGGTTCAGTCCGTACGCGGTGCAAAAGTTCGGCATCACAGTCACTGAAGTCACGTAAACGGGAAACGGTCGTTATCCGTTTTTTTCCATTCTTCATTTAAACATAAAATCGAAAACTGAAAAAACGAATCGTTATCCGTTTTTTCATTTTGGTTTTGGAGACAAATAATAAAGAAAACTGTTGTTTTTTTTTCGTTTTCTTATTTTTGGTTTTATATTGAAAAACGAATGAACGAACGACAAACAGATTATTTTACATCAGACGGGACCTTTAAATTCCCCAGTTCTTTTCTTTGGTTTTAGAAAAGTTACTGTTTTGTGAACAAGGCGTCGATCTGATAATGGTATTGGATATTAGCGCCGATACTGAAAAGTTTGCTAGATCAGATATCGGCCTCTAAATATCGGTCCAGTCGATATCCTGGTTGGACCGATAAATCGATGTAATAAGACGTTTACTGGTCGTAGTAAATAGAAAGTCTCACAGTGTTTGAGTTTTCAAGGTGCACTATGTAACTCCAGAAAAAGAAAAAGAGGTAAAGCGCTTCACTGGGTTATAAAAATAGTTAAAAAAAATAGCAGTACAGGTGCTTCCGCGATGGGTTAAAGTTTGTATGGAGGATTTTTTTTTGTTTCAAACTGTCAGTGAAAGATTAAAATACCATTACAGAGACGCAGCAGCTTTGTAATTATGATGACCAAAAAAAAAGAACGAAAATCTATCAACTGTGGACGTGTTGAGGCCAGATAAACATCAGCCAATAGAAAACGAGGCTCCCTCATTTTCTATTGGCTGTTAGGGTTGTCAATCAAACTCCCTAGTATAACTGACTCGTCGTCGGAGCGCGGGGATTACGTGGTTTACGCAGCGGTTCTTAGAGGCTTTTTCGAACTGTCGCTTCCTCGCTTTTCGCACAAAGTTTGTCGCGACGGCGGACGAGAATCCACGACCGGTTCGCCGCAAAAGAAAGTCCGTTTTTGAGGTCGCTGAAAGAAGAAGAGAAGAGGAAAAGGAGCGAAGACAAACTGAGGTGATTCTTGGAGATCTCGTCCAGCGATGATGCGACCGAAGCAGACGAAGGGTCTAAAAACTGACGCGTCGGTCGAATTACTTCTAGACAGGAAACTTCAACAGTAATTCTGAACGCGCACAAGGACTGTCGCTGTATTTCTCTTCCCTTAAAAAAATCCTCTATACAACCTTTAAAACAATAATCTTTAAACAGAAAGTTGCCCTTACTGAAAAAATGTAAAAGTGGGCGAAGTACAAACCCGAGGCACTCGAGCGAATATATCAAAAGTTCTTTACTTCACGAAAGGACGCCGACGCATTTCCACCAACAAGATGGTCTTCGTCAGGGCAAAGTGATTTACATTTTCCAGTAAGGGTAATTTTCTTTTTCTGTTTTCTGTGTAAATTGTTATTTAAGGGGCTTGAATGTTCCACGGTGCGACTTTAAACAGCTTTACGTTACTTTTATTCAATTACAGGTGGTTTTATAGCTCAAAAATACCTAGATAAACAGGTATTCTGGCTGTGGGCGGGGTCGCCTCTCCACAGATCTGACCTGTAACTTGGTCTGGTTTGGTCTCCGTGAAG
Organism: Boleophthalmus pectinirostris; assembly: GCF_026225935.1. Taxonomy (NCBI): domain Eukaryota; kingdom Metazoa; phylum Chordata; class Actinopteri; order Gobiiformes; family Gobiidae; genus Boleophthalmus; species Boleophthalmus pectinirostris. The sequence goes on along the minus strand of NW_026571190.1, from coordinate 40,680,703 downwards.
ATAGAAAGGTTTTCCATGCACCTTTAACACTCTGGATCAGTTTTGTCTCATTTTATTTCAGTTTAAATGAAATAAAAGCTGTTTTCAGTCTTGGTTGATGTCGAGTTTTGGCCGATACTTCCAGCCGCGGTATCGGAATCGGTATCGGAACTCAAAATACTAGATCGGTTCGTCCATAATCGTGAGTTCCAGCAGTTCCCGGAGTCTCTGTTCCGTCTGGACCTTGGGACGTGACTTTGTTTGTGTTTTTAAACCTCATTGATCTCTGCTCCTCCGGTTTCTCTCCGTCTCATTTCACTTCTGTTACTCCTCGTGAAACCCCGTGGTCCTGCTGCAATCTGAACTCTCTACAACCTTTTGTTTTGGATTACGGAGCTGCGTCTTACAACGCGCCGCGAGCTTCATGTCTGGTGGCACGGCGCCTCACAGCAACAAGGTCCCCGGTTCGATTCCTGGGCCTTTCTGTGTGGAGTTTGCCGGTTCTCCCTGTGGCTGCGCTCAAATCAAAACATGAACAGGTCAAATCCTCCAGCTAAAGTCCTGACCAAGACCAGCTCAGGGTCTGGAGATGTTTCCCACTGCTCCTGACACTGAAGGACGGGTCAAATGCAGGTTTAACCCAGAGTCTATGTGCTTTTATACTTATGATTAAGCTCAAGATTGTTTTAAAGCTGTTCAGGAAAGGTTCATTTTTGTCCTGTGAGTGTGATTTTTTTAGTATTGATTCCTGCTCAAAAGAGTTTCAGTACTATGCTGCTGAAAAAAATTAAAGAACTTTGAAAACACGTCAGATCTCAGTGTGGATATCTGTACAAAATCTGGACAGGGAAATGTCTTAGAAACAAGAGGATGCCACGTCTTTTAATGGAAATGAACGACAGGTCGACTAGAGCGGCAACAGTGAGACGACCTCTAAATGTGGACGTCTTTTCATGGTTTTCCACTCGTGCTGCTTTGGCCGCAGTGATGATCACCACTGGGAGAATGAGGTGATTCCTTCACTCTACAGAAGATGCACAGATTCTCCCACTTCTCCAGGATGCCACATGTGGACGTGCTGTTGTAAAGGAACTTGAATGTGTCTCCAGCTCAATCTCCAGAACATGGAGGAGAGTTCAGGAGACAAGCAGTTCCTCTTGGACAGGAGAGTCAAACTCAAATCCACAGAGGCCGAACTTAAAAACTGGGACTAAGTCTTGGACCAAACTAAATATTTATAAAGAAATTTCAACATCTGCATGTTAAGCCAATGATGTTCATTTTGTCTTCTTATATACTTTAACTTCTTAGGTTCTTTTTAAAGACAATACAGTAAAGTGTATTTACCTTGTTGACATGTTTCGGCTGCTGCTGCATCTTCAGAACTGTCCTGGTGTTGGTGGTGACGTGTCGGATATCAGATGTCGTTATGGAGCGTTCCTCCTTTCACACACCTGGGACACCCTCCTCCAGAGACACCGGGCGACGGGAGGCGTGGCGCCTACAGGAAGTAACAACAGCTGATATACGACACGTCACCACCAACACCGCTGACAGTTCTGAAGATGCAGCAGCAGCAGCCGAAACATGTCAACAAGGTAAACACACTTTACTGCATTGTCTTAAAAAAGAACCCAAGAAGTTAAAACATCTGCATGTTTCCTCTTCTTTCAAAATTTTTAATGTTAAACTTTTCTTATTAAAATAAATATTTAATAATAGTTTTGCTTAAACCTTGAATCCAGAACAAGCAGAATATAAAATAATAACAACATTTTAAATAAATAATGTCTCTATAGTCTATAATCTGTGTGCGGTGGGCAGCTCTAACACAGATTC
>NW_026571190.1:40633885-40673885 GCF_026225935.1 Boleophthalmus pectinirostris | reverse complement strand
GACTCATTTAGAATCACAAAATAAACATATTTTATCATTTGAATTCATGCCTGGACTAAATCTGCTTTGCTTTTATTTTCGAAGTGTTTTTAAATGACATATTTTTGTTTGGCAGCTTCATTTTTCAATTGTTTAGACGTAAAATAAACTCTTCCCGGTCTGAGCAGCTCGTCAAAACAATGAGATTTATTGATTTTTATAAAGAAACACAATTAATATTCTGCAGAATTGAGTTCAGCTTTTTGGCCTCCACAAATATTTTCTGTTTCTCATGTGGCTCCATGGAAAAAAAAAAACTGCCAGTTCCAGTCGCTGTGTTCAGTTTTGTGTCGTGTTTTTGTGTATTTACAGCACAGGTGTCAAACATACGGTCCCCGGGGGCCAGATCCGGCCCTCCAAGACCTTTAATCTGGCCCTCGGCTGATTTTCTACTCAAATATTGTAATGATATTTTCTATTAAAATGTTGTTAATTTTCTGTGGTGTTTATCACAGCAGCGTCTCCAGCGTCTCTGTACGTGGCCCCTCCCACCAGAGCAGCACAAATGAAGACTTGTCTCTTTCCAAACGCTCTTAAAGGACGATCGTTTTGACTGTTGACCGTGACACCCTCATCAGAAAAATGTCCAACATGAGAAAAGTGGAGCCGAGTGCAGGATTTTACAACAAAAATGGACTTAGGCTGCGTTCAGTCTGCACCTGAAGTGACCCAAATCTGATTTTTTGTCTCTATGTTCCTGTATCTGATCTTTTAATGTCAGTCTGAACCACACAGATCCGATTTTTTCAAATGTGACCCAGGACACTTGGATCTGTGCTCCTGAAACTGATCCATATCTGATCTTTTGACATGTGACTTGAGTGTGAACAGTCAGGTCACATTCATCCACCTACACGTCATCAACAAGACACAAACGTCACTATTCTGCACTGAAGTAGGAGAAAACCGGAACTTTAAAATCTCCAGGTGCTCGATGCTGCGTCCATGTTTGTACAACTTGTGTAAACACAGAGACGCTCGCTGCGGTTGACGTCGTCGTGTCTCCAGTGTCACATGTGGGACACTTTTGGACCGTTTAATGTTCACACTGGAGTCACACACAAGTCACATTTAACTGGAAATGTGAACGACCTCGAAAAAACATCGGATTTCACAAAAACATTGGAATTGAGCGTTAAACCTGCAGTCTGAACGAAGACTTAGTTACAGACAAGTTCATGTTAAAACTTTGTGTTGAAATTGTATTTTTCTTAAAGTTTCAGGTTGTTCATAATATTATAATATTTTGTAAAAGAAAGAGTTCATCAATTCAAAAAAGATTTCTGTAATAGATTTGTGTTTCTCTGCACAAATATTTGAACTTATTGTTATTTTTGGGGTTTATATGACATGAGTTTTCTGATCCGGACACTTTGGGATCAAAGTCGGTTGGACACGACCCCCGGAACAAAATGAGTTTAACCCCCCTGGTTTATGGAGTTATGGTGTTGTGATGTAGGTTTGTGGGCGGAGCCTCGTACAGAATCTGACTGTATGAAACTGCACAAATGCAACACGTTTAATATGACGTGTGTTTGAGTGTGAAGCTCGGATCAGGAGCAGGTTGAAGTTTTTCTTTAAAACAGTGAATCTCCACAGACTTTTATCCTCTCCTCCTCCTTCTCTCTCTCCACCTCTGTCTCTCCTCCTCCTCTTCCTCCTTCTCTCTCTCCACCTCTGTCTCTCCTCCTCCTCTTCCTTCTTCTCTCTCTCCACCTCTGTCTCTCCTCCTCCTCTTCCTCCTTCTCTCTCTCCACCTCTGTCTCTCCTCCTCCTCTTCCTCCTTCTCTCTCTCTCCACCTCTGTCTCTCCTCCTCCTCTTCCTTCTTCTCTCTCTCCACCTCTGTCTCTCCTCCTCCTCTTCCTTCTTCTCTCTCTCCACCTCTGTCTCTCCTCCTCCTCTTCCTTCTTCTCTCTCTCCACCTCTGTCTCTCCTCCTCCTCTTCCTTCTTCTCTCTCTCCACCTCTGTCTCTCCTCCTCCTCTTCCTCGTCTCTCTCTCTCTCTCTTCCTCGTCTCTCTCCCTCTCTTTCCCCTCATCCTCTCCCTCCCTCTCTTCTTCCTCCTCCCCCTTCTCTCCCTCCCCTCTCTCTCTCTCCTCCTCCTCTCTCTTCTCTCCCTCCCCTCTCTCTCCTTCTCCCTCTCTTCCTCGCCTCTCTCTCTCTCCCTCTTTCTTTCCTCCTCCTTCCCTCTCTCTCTTCCTCCTCCTCCTCCCCCTATCTCCCTCTCTTCCCCCCTTGTCCCCTCCCCCCTTCCCTCTCTCTTTTCCTTCTCATCCCTCTGTCCTCCCACACCCTCCCCCCTCTCTCCCTCTCCTCCTCTCTCTCTTCTCCCCTCTCTCCTCCTTTTCCTCTCCCCCTCCCTCTCTCTTTTCCTCGCCTCTCTCTCCCCATCTCTCTCTTCTCTCTTCTCTCTCCTCCCTTCCTCTGTTTTCTCCCTCCTTCTTGTCTGTCCTCCACACCCTCCCTCCATTTCTCTCTTCCTCCTCTCTCTCTCTTCTCCTCTCTCTCTCTCTCTGATCCTCCGTTTCCCTCTCTTTCTCCCCCTCCTTCCATCTCTATTCCTCACCGCTCTCCCTCGCTCTCTTTTCCCCTCTCTCCCTCTTTCCCCTCATTCGCTCTCTTTCCTTCTCCCTCTCTTCTCCCCTCTCTTTATCCTCTCATCCCCTTCGCTCCCTCCCTCCCTCCTGTTCTCTCTTCCACCTCCTCCCTCTGTCCTCCACTCCCTCTCTTCATCTCTCGCTCCCTCTCTCTCTCTTCCTCGCCTCTCTCTTTGTCTCCTCCTCTCTCTCTCTCTCTCTCTTCTCCCCTCTCTCCTCCTTTTCCCTCTCTTCTCAATCCCTTTATCCTTCCCTCTCTCTCTTCCTCACCTCTCTCCCCCCTTTTTCTCTCTCTCCTCATCTCTCTCTCCTCCCTCCCTCTGTCTGTTCTCCACACCCTCCCTCCGTCTCTCGCTCCCTCTCTCTCTTCTCCTCCCTCTCTCTCTGATCCTCCCTTTCTCTCTTCCTTCTCCCTCTGTCCTCCATTCTCTCCCTCTCCCTCTTTCTCATCCTCATTTTCCCTCTCTTCCCCCTCGTCCACTCCCTCTCTCTCTCTCTCCTCCTTCTTCCTCTCTTCTCCCCCCTCTCCCTCTTTCCCCTCATTCCCTTTCTATCCTTCTCCCTCTCTTCCTCTCTCTCTCTCTCCTCCTTCCCTTTCTCTCCATCCCCTCCCTCCTGTTCTCTCTTCCACCTCCTCCCTCTGTCCTCCACTCCCTCCCTGCATCTCTCGCTCCCTCTCTCTCTCTTCCTCGCCTCTCTCCCCCCTTTTTCTCTCTCTCCTCCCTCCCTCTGTCTGTCCTCCACACCCTCCCTCCATTTCTCTCTTCCTCATCTCTCTCTCCTCTCTCTCTTCTCCCCTCTCTCTCTGATCCTCCCTTTCCCTTTCTTTCCCCTTTTCGCTTCCCTCCCTTTCTCTCTTCCTTCTCCCTCTGTCCTCCATTCTCTCCCTCTCTCTCTTTCTCATCCTCATTTTCCCTCTCTTCTCCTCCTCCCTCTCTCCCTCTCTCTCTCTCTCTCTCTCTCTTTCTCTCCGTGCCTCCACGTCTTTTACATTCGTCCTTTAAACTTTTTTTTTATTTGAAGTTTTCGCCCTTTCGTTGCTCTGACTCTCTCCGTTTCTCTTCCGCCCACCGGATCTGTCACTCGGAGCCCAAAACGAGACGATGGCCTCTCCTCCCACTCGTCTTCCCCTCTCCCTCTCTCCTCTCTCTCTCTCTCCCCCTCCTCTCCTCTCTCTCTCTCTCTCCCTCTCTCCTTCTCTCCTCCCACTCGTTTTCCGTGCCGTTTGAGTCTCTAACCTCCTCGCGTCTTATCAAAAGAACCGCGTTTAATGTTTTTAATGGTGAGAATTAGAACCCAGAGGAGCGAGGGAGGAGGAAGACGAGGAGAGAGAGGAAGAAGAGAAGGAAGAGGAGGAGGGAGTTTGTGAATTAGAGAAATGTGTAATATTTGAGAAAACATCCCGTAATGACCCACAGACAGGAGACAAACATTTTTATCATTCTGAAAAGTTTGCGAGGATCATTTCAACAAACTGTAGCTCCAGAAATAAAACAAAAAAACAACAAAAACAAACTATGATCTGATCTGAGTGGTAAAGGAACACTGTGGAACTTTTCTGACCCCTGCTTGTTTCCATGGAGATGACGTTGCTTTAAAAACGGTTTCTAATCGACCTAAAATCGTGCGTTGGTGCTGTGAGTGGGCTTGCCTCTGCGCAGATCTGACATGTAAACTACAGGCTTCACACGGTCATGGAAATCCTGGAAAAGTCATGGAAATTGAAGCGTTCTGTTAAGTTCTCGTGAGGCTGTTGTGATTATTGCTGAACGTCTGCGTCTTTTGTTTCAAAGAGACGACAATAAATAAAAGCACTGACGGGATTTAAAATGTTAAAAAAAACTATAATCCCAAAAACATAAAGTGAGTGGAAAGATTTTACATTTCAGATTTAGACCTAAAAGTCTGATCAGTTGTACACATGCAGGTGCCGTAAAGTCATGAAAACGTTTTTTAAAGTTGCACATCATTGTTGTGTGATCGTTTTTTTTTTTTTTAATATTCTGTTTTCTTCGTGGTTCATGTAAACGCAACATCCCTGGTTTCAGTCCCGGTTATTAGAGACCAGGACACTGCAGCTGGTTTATTCCTGGACACTGTGTCATGTAAACGCAGTATCCAGAATACTGCGATCTAAAGAGTGAGTGCACATGCGTCCAAAAGACAAACACTTTTCAGTCTTTTCATCACAACAGTAGTGACCAGGGACGGGCATGATTAGTCGACTAATCGATAATTGATCATTAAGAATTTCGTCGATTACGTTAATGTAGGTTTCTGTGTGTAGATATGAAGCTGCGTGTGACAGACCAAACTCTGGAGTTGAGGCCTCAGTCCTACGTTTTGGGCTCTGGGCTCAGACACTGTGCCCCTCAGTGAGTGTGTTTACATGTACATGAGTCCCACTGTCGTCATGGTGCATGTAAACACTGCAGCAACATGAAGAGCTGCACTAAACCTGCACACGCCTCAGGGAGAACACCCCTCTGACACAGAAGAACACCCCTCTGACACAGAGAGAACACCCCCACTGTCACAGAGAGAACACCCTCTGACACAGAGAGAACACCCCTCTGACACAGAGAGAACACCCCTCTCTGACACAGAGAGAAACACCCCTCTGACACAGAGAGAACACCCCTCTGTCACAGAGAGAACACCCCTCTGACACAGAGAGAACACCCCTCTGACACAGAGAGAACACCCCTCTGTCACAGAGAGAACACCCCTCTGTCACAGAGAGAAACACCCCCTCGACACAGAGAGAACACCCCTCTGACACAGAGAGAACACCCCTCTGTCACAGAGAGAACACCCCTCTGTCACAGAGAGAACACCCCTCTGACACACACAGAGAGAACACCCCTCTGTCACAGAGAGAACACCCCTCTGTCACAGAGAGAAACACCCCTCTGTCACAGAGAGAGAAACCCCTCTGTCACAGAGAGAACACCCTCTGACACAGAGAGAACACCCCTCTCTGACACAGAGAGAAACACCCCTCTGTCACAGAGAGAGAACACCCCTCTGACACAGAGAGAACACCCCTCTGACACAGATCTGACAGAGAGAACACCCCTCTGACACAGAGAGAGAGAGAGAACACCCCTCTGACACAGAGAGAACACCCTCTGACACAGAGAGAACAGAGAGAACACCCCTCTGTCACAGAGAGAACACCCCTCTGTCACAGAGAGAACACCCCTCTGTCACACAGAGAGAACACCCCTCTGACACAGAGAGAACACCCCTCTGTCACAGAGAGAACACCCCTCTGACACAGAGAGAACACCCCTCTGTCACACAGAGAGAACACCCCTCTGTCACAGAGAGAACACCCCTCTGACACAGAGAGAACACCCCTCTGTCACACAGAGAGAACACCCCTCTGTCACAGAGAGAACACCCCTCTGACACAGTAAGAACACTCATATTCCACTGAGTTGTGTCCTTTAGTCCGACAGAAACTGAACCACATCAGTGACACAAGGAAAGAACTGTTTTTTGCAGCTCTCAGTTTTTGCAAATGAGTCATGTGGTTTTAAGTTTTGTTTCTAATAAACATAAACAAATGTGCTCAAAGCTCAAAACGACGTGTCTGGACACAGATCGTTTTGGACGCAGATCGTGTCTGGACGCAGATCGTGTCTGGACGCAGATCGTGTCTGGACGCAGATCGTGTCTGGACGCAGATCGTGTCTGGACGCAGATCGTTTCTGATGCGGTGAATCGTTTCAGTGTAAACGTAGTTTCAGTTAGAGCTTCACTTACAGAACAGGTTTATGAAAGGAATGATTCATTTCACTAAATAGATTTGATCATTTGTTTGATTTTAAATCAGAGGTCAGGAGTTACCAGCAGATCTCCACCTCCTTCCAAGAAGCTCGCCAAGAGATTTCTGAATTATACATATTGTGCTGAATAATACATTTGATTAATTCAAATAAGTGAATTAAATTGACCATTGTACATGTATCATTTTGATGCTTGACTTTACACACTAATAAATGGAAAATGGTTTATGTTTTATAGTCGTCTTTACTTCGTCTAAGACTCACTGTGGCTCTTATATTTGTTCAGTTTCTTGTGAGCTTTAACACTCGCAGCTTGTTGGTGTTTTCACTTTGTAAAAGAAGCTCACTGGAGGAAAAAGGTCGGAGTCGCTGTTTTAAATGTTTTTCGCTTCTGTTCTGAATCACAAAGCCGAGGTCAGACTCTGGTCCAGGCTCCTTCAGGACGTCCAGAGTTCACATATTTGAGTTTAGAGTTTAATCCACAGTTTGTCCCCTCGAGCTGCTCCTGTTCAGCTCTCGACCTTTTGAAGACTCCGGTTTGATCTGGAGGTGCTCGGAAAAGTGAAAAAGTTTGAACCACTGGTACAAAGTTTCCTGTTTCTTTTTTTTCTTTTTTTGTAGGGATGCAACATTTCCAGCTGTTTCATTTCCAATGTTGATATTCATAGTATCTGCCAATATCCAATATTAAGTGTAGAGATTGAAAATGTAAAGAGTCTCATTAGATTTAATGAAAGACCAACCAGAATATCGACTGAACCGATATTTTGGAACCGTTTACCGATCCAGCACATTTCACTGGATTGGTGTCAACATTAGATTCCAGTATCGGTGCATCGCTGGTTTTTTGTTTGTTTGTTTGTTTGTTTTGTTTTTGTAACATTGAGTCCTGGTATAAAATATAAAATGTAAGTAGTTGGTGACATCACACAGCACTGCCCTGAATACAGACAGGTGTTTCTGATACAAACACCGAGCTGCAGGGGCGGAGCCAGACCAGAGCGTCAGAAACAAAACTGAACCTTTAGCATTTTCAAATGTATAAAACGCGATCTAAATGTGATGTGTTAGCAGTTCATACCCCACAGAAGTAAAATGCTCCCTCTGTCTAAAGAGTTGTTGCTGTTCCCTGGGCGACCTGCAGGTGGTGTCCATGGGTCTGTACCTGGGGGAGAAGGCGTACCTCCGCAGCAGCTGGAACATCCTGGACGGGTTCCTGGTGTTTGTGTCGCTCATCGACATCGTGGTGTCCATGGCCGGAGGAGCCAAGATCCTGGGAGTCCTGCGTGTGCTCCGACTGCTCCGGACGCTCCGCCCACTCAGGTGAGACACAGCCACGCCCACTCAGGTGAGACACAGCCACGCCCACTCAGGTGAGACTATAGCCCCGCCCACTCAGGTGAGACACAGCCACGCCCACTCAGGTGAGACTATAGCCCCGCCCACTCAGGTGAGACACAGCCACGCCCACTCAGGTGAGACTATAGCCACGCCCACTCAGGTGAGACTATAGCCACGCCCACTCAGGTGAGACACAGCCATGCCCACTGAGACAACACAGCCACTCTCACTCAGGTGATACTATAGCCCCGCCCACTCAGGTGAAACTATAGCCCCGCCCACTCAGGTGAGACACAGCCCCGCCCACATTGACAACAGCCCCGCCCACTCAGGTGAAACTAGGAGGAGAAAAAAAGAAGTAAACCCCACACAGTGCTCCTATTGTGAAACACTGTGTGGGGACCGTGACACAAAAACAACACCACACTCTACCACAGGCATGTCCAAACTATGGCCTGTGGGCCAAATGCGGCACTCAGACAAATTTTCTTGGCCCTCAGACTTGCAGGTGAATTGGTCCAAATTACATAGCATTAATTAGACATGAACGTTTAACTGCAAGTTCTTTGAAAATCTACTTTGATAAGGCTAATATTTAATATTTAGTGTTTGGTTTTAAGGATCTTTGCATGAATAAAGACTGATGGCTCATTCTAACATGTTAAACATGCACATATTTCAGTTATTCGCTGTATAGGTGAGTTTCATTGTTGACAAAAGTGCGCGTTGCATTCTGGGAATTATTTTGGTCGGCGGCAAAAAACACTAATTCAACATGATGGACGGAGCGAGAAAGCACGTAAAGGGTATTGATCCCGGTTATTTATCCACTCTAACGGCAGAGGACCCAAGACCATTTGACCAGAAATTGGTCATAAGCATCGACGGACGACAAATCACCCTTTTCAACCCCGACAAAAGGTGGAACAAACCAAATTTCTGGTCAGAATCTCCAACTACCTGGACAAATATTCACTTGGGCGACATCCACAATGACTTGGTGGAAACTCCTGGGCCATTCACAGCAGAAAAGATGAAAACCTCCAAGAGTCTCGATGTGTTGTTGAACTTGTTGAGTCCACGGTTTGTTAGGATCTTCTACGTTTGCTCTGCGAATGTTTGAAAGTCGTTTAATTCACCGTTAGCGGTTCTTTTCACTCAGAATACGAAAAAGACATTTTCCTTCTTTCGTGCTTCTATTTGTGCATCCGATAATGCAGCAGGAATTTACCATTATCGAGGAGAAAATACGCGAGGTTACGCACTGTGTTTGACGCTACCGTGTTTCTTGCCTCCGACCAAAATATTTCCCAGCAGCAACGCGGACTTTTAATAACAATGACGTCAGCTGAAACTCGTCTATAGGTGATTTGATTAACAGATTAATTATATAATGTTGTTTACTTTTGGTATGATGCACACTGCAAAAACCAAACAGCACATCTTTATAAGAAAGAGTCAAATGGGATTAGAAGTTGCGTGTATGTTTTACGAATTCTTTCTGAAAACACACAGAGTCTGTGCTGGTCCAAATAAGTGAGAGGTGGTTTAAATTTTCAGTTTGTGTCCGTTGTTCTTCTAAGATGATTCTTCAGCGGAAAACAGCGATGTCGAAGTTTGTAGCAGATTTCCATTTCCTTGTTAGTGATGAGATATTTGTGAGGTCATGTCCAAACATTTTTCCATGGAATATTGTCAGTAGAGTCGGGGTCTCAAGTTATTTTTGAAAAGTTTATCAAGTTTTGGTGCGCAGCGTCTTCACTCGAGCCGTCGTCTTCAGGCGCTGGTCGAAAAAAGGCCGATGAGGAAAGGCCAATAACATCAGATTTGGCTTGTTCGGGTTTAGGCTGAGCAGCTGCAATCCAATTTCCACAAACTACTCGCATTGTCCATATTGGTCTGAAGCTCCGCTCTGCTCCTCTTTGCAGCTTTTCAAGTCGAGTTAATTTAGATTTGGAGAGCAGAGCGGAGAGTCTCTCAAAAGTATACGACACTAGAATAGACGAGACAAAGAAGCAAAGCAGGAAAGAAAAAAGGAGCAGGAGAGGAAAGAAAAGACGCCCGCCCTCACCGAGAGCCAACACAAAAAGGCTCTTCATAGGAGGATTTTGTCATGTATTTTGATTCTTTTAAGGGAATAAGAGTGAAGATGCAGGTCAAGGTAGAAGTAGTAATAGTATTTGTTATATATTTGTTTATTTCCAGGGTTATCAGTCGAGCTCCGGGTCTGAAGTTGGTCGTAGAGACTCTGATCACGTCTCTCAAACCCATCGGAAACATCGTCCTGATCTGCTGCGCCTTCTTCATCATCTTCGGCATCCTCGGAGTCCAGGTACAGCCCCCGGACGAGCGCCATGGTCCCCGTCTCTCCCCTGTGTGTCTCCATCAGGGTCGACAAAAGTATCCAAAATATAAATGTGTCTTTATATCTGTGTAATCCCTCCACGAGCGTGTACTAGTCTCTGCGCTCTTACATTTGATCAAGTTCATTCTAAAAACACTCAGGAATCGTTCATTTCTGTTCTGTCAATGGGACTTTTTCCAATCCACTTTATTTATATTTTTATTTACATGACAGTGAAATGCTGCACAGACAAATTAATCCAGTAAAAGACAGTAAATCACGAATAAAAACAGTAAATAAAAAGTGTTAAAATGCGTTTTAAAAAAGCTAAACATGATTTAAAAATGAATAAAAAAAATGAATAAATAAAAAATAAATGTAATTAAATAAATTAAATGTAATAAAATAAAATATAAACAAAAGACACAGAGGACCACACAACTGACCTTAAATATTAAATAAATAAAATAATATAAAATTTAATTAAACACAATTTAATTAAAATAAAATGTAATAAAATAAAATAAAAACAGAAGACACAGAGAACCACACAAGTCACATTAAACATTAAATAAATAAAATAAAATAGAATTAAATGAAAATAAAATGTAATAAAATAGAATTAAATTAAAGTAAAATGTAATAAAATAAACACATAGGACCACAAAGTCACCTTAAAAATTAAATAAATTAAATAAATAAATAAAATTTAAATAAAATAAAATAACATAAAATAAAATAAAATGTAATAAAATAAAAACAAAAGAAACAGAGAACCACACAACTGACACTCAACATTAAATAAATAAAATAAAAATCAAATGTAATAAAATAAAATAAAAACAAAAGAAACAGAGAACCACGCAACTGACACTCAACATTAAATAAATAAAATAAAAATAAAATGTAATAAAATAAAATAAAAACAAAAGAAACAGAGAACCACACAACTGACACTCAACATTAAATAAATAAAATAAAAATAAAATGTAATAAAATAAAATAAATCAAAAGACACACAGGACCACACAACTCACATTAAATATTAAATAAATAAAATAAAATAAATTTAATTCAATTAAATACAATTATAATACAATTTTATAAAATAAAAACAAAAGACACAGTACTACACAACTCATGCAGTGTTAAAAGCCAGAGAGTAAAAATGATCTTTTTAGTATCGATATCTGCTCAAATGAGTCTCTAGTTTGGATACTAGTTTTAGAATCGATTAATGTCTGAATTTTGACACTTTTGACAACCCCAGTCCTTAGTTTTTATTTCATTCCTGTGTAAAAAAAAAAAAAAGGAGGAGATAGAGAAAAAGTTGAAGGCTTTTACATTTATTACAGTTCCTTCGTATTCATTTGTAAACCTTCATGTTTTCCTCAATCTCCAGGTTTTCTTTCTCCGGTCTGGTCCGTGCTGTCGTGTAATTATCCCTCCCGTCTCCAGCCCTGTTTTCCAGCTCGTCTTCTGATGGAGAATTAGCGTCTGCGTGTGAAGCGGAGACGTGTTTTAGACTAATTATCACGTGCTGTCATTCATCTCCGTGTTTCTGTCTCCTCCCAAGCTTTTCAAAGGAAAGTTCTACTACTGCGTGGGTCTCGACGTCAAAAACATCACAAATAAATCCGACTGTCTGGCGGCGAGTTACCGATGGGTGCATCACAAGTACAATTTTGACAATCTGGGACAGGTGAGTGCGTCTGATGAAGGAGGAGCTGTGGGGGAACGTAATTAAAGAGACGCAGATGACAGAGACTAAACCAGGACTAAAACAGGACTAAAACCAGGACTAAAACAGGACTAAACAGGACTAAAACAGGTCTAAAACAGGACTAAACCAGGACTAAAACAGGTCTAAAACCAGGACTAAACCAGGACTAAACCAGGACTAAACCAGGACTAAAACCAGGACTAAACCAGGACTAAACCAGGACTAAACCAGGACTCTAAAACCAGGACTAAAACAGAACTAAAACCAGGACTAAACTTAATCAGGACTAAACCAGGACTAAACCAGGACTAAACCAGGACTAAAACCAGGACTAAACAAGGACTAAACCAGGACTAAAACAGGACTAAACCAGGTCTAAAACAGGACTAAACCAGGTCTAAACAAGGACTAAACCAGGACTAAACCAGGACTAAACCAGGTCTAAAACAGGACTAAAACCAGGTCTAAACAAGGACTAAACCAGGACTAAACCAGGACTAAACCAGGACTAAACCCAGGACTAAAACCAGGACTAAACAAGGACTAAACCAGGACTAAACCAGGAGGACTAAACCAGGACTAAAACAGGACTAAAACCAGGACTAAAACAGGACTAAACCAGGACTAAAACAGGTCTAAAACAGGACTAAAACAGGACTAAAACAGGTCTAAAACAGGTCTAAAACAGGTCTAAACCAGGACTAAACCAGGTCTAAAACAGGACTAAACCAGGACTAAAACAGGACTAAAAGGACTAAGGACTAAACCAGGACTAAAACCAGGTCTAAAACAGGACTAAAAACAGGACTAAACCAGGACTAAAACAGGACTAAACCAGGACTAAACTAAAACAGGACTAAACCAGGTCTAAAACAGGTCTAAAAACAGGACTAAATAAAACAGGACTAAACCAGGTCTAAAACAGGACTAAACCAGGACTAAACCAGGACTAAACAGGACTAAAACAGGACTAAACCAGGTCTAAACAAGGACTAAACCAGGACTAAACCAGGACTAAAACAGGACTAAACCAGGTCTAAACCAGGACTAAAACAGGACTAAAACAGGACTAAACCAGGAAAACCAGGACTAAAACAGGACTAAACAAGGACTAAACCAGGTTAAAACAGGACTAAACCAGGTCTAAACAAGGACTAAACCAGGACTAAACCAGGTTTAAAACAGGACTATAAACCAGGACTAAACAGGTTTAAAACAGGTCTAAACCAGGAACTAAACCAGGTCTAAAACAGGACTAAACCAGGACTAAAACAGGACTAAACAAGGACTAAACCAGGTTTTAAAACAGGACTAAACCAGGTCTAAAACAAGGACTAAACCAGGACTAAACCAGGTTTAAAACAGGACTATAAACCAGGACTAAACCAGGTTTAAAAACAGGTCTAAACCAGAACTAAACCAGGACTAAAACAGAAAAACTAAACCAGGACTAAACAAGGTCTAAACCAGGACTAAAACAGGACTAAACAAGGACTAAACCAGGACTAAACAAGGACTAAACCAGGACTAAAACAGGACTAAACCAGGACTAAAACAGGACTAAACAAGGACTAAAACAGGTCTAAACCAGGACTAAACCAGGACTAAACCAGGACTAAAACAGGACTAAACCAGGACTAAAACAGGACTAAACAAGGACTAAACCAGGTTTAAAAACAGGACTAAACCAGGTCTAAACAAGGACTAAACCAGGACTAAACCAGGTTTAAAACAGGACTAAACCAGGTCTAAACAAGGACTAAACCAGGACTAAACCAGGACTAAACTAAACCAGGTTTAAAACAGGACTAAACCAGGACTAAACCAGGTCTAAAACAGGTCTAAACCAGGACTAAACCAGGTCTAAAACAGGACTAAACCAGGACTAAAACAGGACTAAAACAGAACTAAACCAGGACTAAACCAGGTCTAAAACAGGACTAAACCAGGTCTAAAACAGGACTAAACCAGGACTAAAACAGGACTAAACCAGGTCTAAACCAGGACTAAACCAGGTCTAAAACAGGTCTAAACCAGGACTAAACCAGGTCTAAAACAGGTCTAAACCAGGACTGAACCAGGACTAGTCTCAGTTCCGGTGTGGTCCCGATCTACGTCCTGATCACCCGACAGTCTATGCACCTCTGGGCCCGTCCCGACACTCAGTCCTGTTTATTCCTGGTTTAGTCCTGATTCAGTCCTGGTTTAGTCCTAGTTTAGTCCTGGTTTAGTCTTGGTTTAGTCCTGGTTTAGTCCTGGTTTAGTCTTAGTTTAGTCCTGGTTTAGTCCTGTTTAGTCCTGGTTTAGTCCTTGTTTAGTCCTGGTTTAGTCCTGGTTTAGTCCTGGTTCAGTCCTGGTTTAGTCCTGGTTTAGTCCTGGTTCAGTCCTGGTTAGTCCTGGTTTAGTCCTGGTTTAGTCCTGGTTTAGTCCTGGTTTAGTCCTGGTTCAGTCCTGGTTTAGTCCTGGTTCAGTCCTGGTTTCCTGGTTTAGTCCTGGTTTAGTCCTGGTTTAGTCCTGGTTCAGTCCTGGTTTAGTCCTGGTTCAGTCCTGGTTCAGTCCTGGTTTAGTCCTGGTTTAGTCCTGGTTCAGTCCTGGTTTAGTCCTGGTCCAGTCCTGGTTTAGTCCTGGTTTAGTCCTGGTTTAGTCCTGGTTAGTCCTGGTTTAGTCCTGGTTTAGTCCTGGTTTAGTCCTGGTTTTTAGTCCTGGTTCAGTCCTGGTTTAGTCCTGGTTTAGTCCTGGTTTAGTCCTGGTTTAGTCCTGGTTCAGTCCTGGTTTAGTCCTGGTTTAGTCCTGGTTCAGTCCTGGTTTAGTCCTGGTTTAGTCCTGGTTCCAGTCCTGGTTTAGTCCTGGTTCAGTCCTGGTTTAGTCCTGGTTTAGTCCTGGTTTAGTCCTGGTTTAGTCCTGGTTTAGTCCTGGTTTAGTCCTGGTTCAGTCCTGGTTTAGTCCTGGTTTCAGTCCTGGTTTAGTCCTGGTTTAGTCCTGGTTTAGTCCTGGTTTAGTCCTGGTTTAGTCCTGGTTCAGTCCTGGTTTAGTCCTGGTTTAGTCCTGGTTCAGTCCTGGTTTAGTCCTGGTTTAGTCCTGGTTTAGTCCTGGTTTAGTCCTGGTTTAGTCCTGGTTCAGTCCTGGTTCAGTCCTGGTGTAAAATAACCCAGTACAATGATGTTGTTGGTATTAAAACCTGAAAAGAGGCTGAATGGGAGTTTTGTCGTTCTACAGTCTGTTCAGTTTGTAGAGATTCATGTAGAAAACCCCCAGACTGATGTCACTGCAAAGTATCAACACGAACTCATGGGATTAGAATCAGCCTGAAGGAAGTTAATGTCACTCAGTATAAAATAGTGTGTGTGTGTGTGTGTGTGTGTGTGTTTGGTTGTGTTTTTTTTGTTTTTGTTTGTGTGTTTATTTGATTTATTGTTTGTTTGTGTTTATTTATTTGTGTGTGTGTTTGTTTGTGCGTTTGGTTTTATTTGTTTGCATGTTTATGTGTTTGTTTCAGTGTTTGTTTGTTCGTTTGTGTGTTTATTTGATTGTTTTTGTGTTTGTGTTTGTGTTGCCCCTTTCAGACTTCGTGTACATAAAGAATCACATGTTTCCTGTGCTCCTCAGGCTCTCATGTCTCTGTTCGTTTTGGCGTCTAAAGACGGTTGGGTGAACATCATGTACCACGGCCTGGACGCGGTGGGCATCGACCAACAGGTAACACACACACACACACACACACACACACACACACAAACACACAAACACACACAAACACACACACACACAAAATGTCATATATCACACAAAATGGACTCTTGAGAGATTTAAAGGTTGTATAGAGGATTTTTTTAAGGAAAGAGAAATCCAGCGACAGTCCTTTTTCAAATGCAGTGCATGTGTGACACCACCTTCCTCCTCCACATTTCCCTCTAGACATAATTTAGAGACCGACACCATCGCTGGAAGGAATCTCCAAGAATCACCTCAGTTTGTCTTCGCTCCTTTTCTCCTTCTCTTCTTCTTTTCGTTCTTTTGCGGCGAACTGGTCGTGGATTCTCGTCCGCCGTCGCAACAAACTTTATGCGAACTGCGAGAGCCACAATTAGAAAAAGCCTCTAAGAACGGCTGCATAGTTACCTTAGAAATGTAGGGAGTTTGATTGACAACCTGACAGCCAATAGAAAATGAGGCAGCCTCGTTTTCTATTGGCTGATGTTTATCTGGCCTCAACACGTCCACAGTTGATAGATTTTCTTTCTTTTTTTTTTTTTTTTTTGGTCATCATAATTACAAGGCTGCTGCGTCTCTGTAATGGTGTTTTAAACTTTCATTGACAATTTGAAACAAACAAAAAATCCTCCATACAACCTTTAAGTCATGTTTTAATGTTGTTCCCTCCTCAAAAACAGACCTGGACTTGTGTTTTGTCTCATTCACATGTTTGAGTAACTCTTTATTATTAGTCTGTTTACATCTCCAAAGCTCAAAATGCTCTGTTCCACCTTGTGATGTCATACAGTGGTAGTTTTCAAGTGAACAGCTCCTTTTTGCCTTTAGTTCAGGTGGATTGTTTGGATTATTTCAGATCTGGAACTGCCCATTTCAACAAAACAAAAGCTAAAAGGAGATGTTCACTTGAAACCAGAGGTGGGACCAAGCCGTCGTTTCTCAAGTCTTTGACCTCAAGTCCGAGTCGAGTCCCAAGTCAAATACAGTCAAGTCCAAGTCAAGTCCAAGTCGTCTGCTTTGAGCTTCAAGTCATTTCCGATAAATAAAATAGAAAATAAATGAAGAAAACTAAAAAATAAATACAAAATAAATAAAAATAAAAAATAAAACAAACCAAAAAATGAATGCAAAAAATAAATAAATAAATATAAAAAACAAAACAAATAAAAGAAAAAATAAAACAAAAAAAAAAAAAAAAAAAAAAAAAAATTGACATGATATGACATAAGAAAAGAAAAGTCTCAGAGGACCACACAACTTTTTTTTTTATCAATACCTTCTCAAATGAGTATCTAGTTTCGTTCTAGTTTTAGCATCGATTAGTGTCTGAATTCCGAGACTTTTGACAACCCCAGTCCCTAAATTCCTACTTCATTCCTGTGCAGAAAAAGAGAAGATACAGAAAAAGCTGAAGTTGGCTTCTATCTTCATTACAATTCCTTCGTATTAATTTATAAACCATCGTGTTTTCCTCAATCTCTTGGAAGCTGTGAACATGACATCATGAGGTGGAACAGAGCATTTTGAGCTTTAGAGATGTAGACAGACTAATAAACCGGGGTTACTCAATCTTGTGAACAGTGTTGGGGAGTAACAGATTACATGTACCGGATTTATGTAATCAGAGTACAAATGATGAGTAACTGTATTCAGTTACAGTTACTGTTTCAGTGAGTGGTAATTGGATTACAGTTACTTTGTTGAAATAAATTGATTACACAGAAGGATTTTACTGTTTTCACATTTTGGGCTATATTTTGGGAATAAACCAGGACAAAACCAGGAATAAACCAGGACTAAAACCAGTTTTAAAACTAGGTCTAAACTAGACCTAAACCAAGTCTAAACCAGGACTAAATCAGGACTAAAACCAGGACTAAATCAGGTCTAAACCAGGAATAAACCAGGACTAAATCAGGACTAAAACCAGATTTAAACTAGGTCTAAACTAGACCTAAACCAAGTCTAAACCAGGACTAAATCAGGACTAAACCAGGAATAAACCAGGACTAAAACCAGATTTAAACTAGGTCTAAACTAGACCTAAACCAAGTCTAAACCAGGACTAAATCAGGACTAAAACCAGGACTAAAACAGGACTAAATCAGGACTAAACCAGGTCTAAACTACGTCTAAACTAGACCTAAACTAGACCTAAACCAGGACTAAATCAGGACTAAAAACAGGACTAAATCAGGACTAAACCAGGTCTAAACTACGTCTAAACTAGACCTAAACTAGACCTAAACCAGGACTAAATCAGGACTAAAACAGGATTTAACAGAACTAAGTCATGCCGTGCGGACCGTGTTTCCTCGTCTTCTATCAATAATATTTTTAATTTGGTTCAGTAAAGTCTGGGCTTTTTATTTTCTTTTATCAAACAAAACTTCTTATGTGAAGATTTCCTCGTCTTTGCTTCTCTACAGCAAATCAAGTAATCCAAAGTAATCAGATTACGTTACTCACTGTAAGTAATTTAATGGATTACGTTACAAACTAACTTTTGGTGTGTGTAATCTGTAATCTGTAGGGGATTACATTTTAAAAGTCACCTTCCCAACACTGCTTGTGAATGAAACAAAACACATCTCCAGGTTTGTTTTTGAGGAGGTAACAAGATTAGAACACGACTTAAAGCTCAAAAGAGTCAATTTCACCCACTGTAGGACCTTTAAAAAGCTCTATATATGATCTTTCTAACCTGTGCCCTCTGCAGCCGGTGACCAACCAAAACCCGTGGATGCTGCTGTACTTCATCTCGTTCCTCCTCATCGTCAGCTTCTTCGTGCTGAACATGTTCGTGGGAGTGGTGGTGGAGAACTTCCACAAGTGCAGACAGCATCAGGAGGTGGAGGAGGCGCGGAGGAGAGAGGAGAAGAGGCAGAAGAGGCTCGAGAAGAAGAGACGCAGTAAGAAAACATACGACACGTGATTTATTTTTACGTTGGACTAGTTTGGATCGTCTTTATTCTCCGGTATTCAAGGCTTTCCTTCCCCAGTTTGATACTCGTAGAATTGAGCGTCGTTGCGTCGTCATTTTGGTCCAAATGTTAAAAAAAAACCTCTCTGCTCTAGTGTGATGTGCAGTTATCCACAGCAGGGACCCACAGCCTGCGGCGCTTTGTTGTCCCGACGTTTACGGCCACTCCAGCTCCCACTGGACTCCACATTTAATTTGTAACTTAATAAGACAGAATCTGGTCCAACCCAAAGGACAAAACACCGAGCCACAAACAAAGCTATGTGGTCTACTCCATTCAGTGCAGTGAAGACTGCAGTGAGAAACGGAAACAGACACTTCACAAGAGGATGGACCAACACAGACGAGAGAGCAACACAGGACCTCAGTCTGATGTCCATCTCCACTTAAAAACCACGGGACACTTGTTTGAGGACAGTGAGGTACAGATTTGAACCAGAGAAAAGAATTGGTTTGAGAGGGGAGTGAAAGAAGACATTTTTGTTAAGAAAGAGAATCCTTCTTTAAACAGAAATGGACTCAGACACCATCTACCTCCTATTTACAACTCCATCCTCAAACCTAAATCAAAACAAGAGAACAACAGGTGTAGTCAGGTCAGGTCCAGAGGTGTGAAAGCTCTATTATGCCCTTGAATTTTTCTGCTAATTAGACCCCACACCCTGTACAAGTCAACAGGCCGAACTAACATACAGAAACTGTAAACAAGCGTGCGTGTTAGTTTCAGAGTACCGTATTTTCCGGGCTATTAGACGAGCTGTTAAACCTCCAACCCCATCAAAAAACGACCGTGCGCCACAATCCAGAGCGCCCCATACACGAATCCACTTGGGTGTCCAGGAACGACTTAGTAAACACACACGGAGCAGACAGCGACCGCACCGCGAAACACACCCACAGACACACTCATCACTTCACACCGACGAGGAAGAGAACGGAGGAACGAACCGAAAAAGCGACGAGCGCGACGTGCCGCTTCTAGACACGACTGAACAACTGAGTCACTGCGAACACGCCGACAATCCAGTGGTCGACAGACACTACCCTCCCTACACGCCACAACTGAACAAACCCAGAGTCACCGTGAACGAACAAACAAACAAAACCACTCACCCATCACACTGTTGGGTTTCATTTAAAGTCCCACGAGGTTTATTTGTGAAAAAAAGTTCAAAAATAGACAATTAGACTTATAATCCAGAGCGACTAATAGTGCAGAAAATACGGTAGTTATTTAGCTCCTCCCTGCAGATAAAAGGAAGTGTCACCAGCGTCTGACCATCAATCAATCAATCAAACTTTATTTATAAAGCACTTTTCATACAAAAATGTAACACAAAGTGCTTTACACAGATTAAAAACAATCCCACATTTCCACCCACCACCCACTAACCCAACCCCCACAGCTGCCCGACTCGACACAACCAAACATCACAGACACCCAAACCACCAAACCCCCCCCCCACACACACACACACACACACATTAACCTGCTAAAATACATAAAACGACACATAGTAAAATGTGAGGCTGAATACAGGCGAACCAGTTGAGAAAGCATCATCAGAGGAGCCGTCTACACCAGGAGCAGAGAGACGTCCACCACCACCAGGAACCACCACAGGAGCCAAGGGAGAGATGAAGCCCAAGCTCCAACTCTCCACCAGGAGCCCACGGGACAGAACCCGGCAGCCACAGCCGACCTCCGCTCCCGATGCAGAGGCTCCTACAGAGGAAACACTGCATATCCTAAAAATAAGTCTAAAATAAATAAATATAAATTAAAATGTGTATAGTAGAAACAAGTAAAAAATATGATATTTCATTCAAAAGCTAAGCTAAAAAGGTGGGTCTTGAGCCTACTCTTAAAAACATGAACGTTCTCTTTGGCCCTGAGCTCCTCCGGCTGCAGTTCCATAGACGAGGGCCACAGTACTGAAAAGACGCCTCCTCTCCGTGAGGCGTGTCTTGACTTTGGGAATGACCAGGAGCTGCTGCTGGAGGAGCGCAGGGTCCGCGAGGGTTCGTAAGGTAAAAGCAGTTCTGAAAGATAAGAAGGCCCAAGACCATTAAGACATTTAAAAACCAGTAAAAGAACTTTAAAATCGATCCTGAAACTCACAGGAGCCAATGCAGTGATTTTAAAACCGGTGTAATGTGGTCCCGCCCTCTGGTCCTCGTCAGGACACGCGCTGCTGAATTTTGTAGTAATTGTAAACCTGAAATACTCTTTTTGGGAAGACCAGAGAGCAGGACATTACAGTCTATTCGACTGGTGATAAAAAAGCACCAGAAAAGACCAGAACTAAAGAAGCAGCTTGGATGAGCCGCAAAACGTCTTCAACCAAACAAACTTTTGTCCAGTCCACAAACTGTATTTTTCTCCTCGCCACGTGACTTAATAAGTAATTTACATAAACTTGCAGATCTTTGGGAAAAAAACGATATTTGTTATGTGAAGTAACTTGAAACATCTTCCCTTTGGAGGGTTCGCAACCTGCTTGTTTACATAGAGTTATTATTGCTTTGTTAGAATGTTCCACAGTATGGCATTAAACTTACATAGTGATAGAGAAGTGTAGTTGGCGCCACAGGTCGAGTTATCAGTCGTATTTGTGGAGAGGTGACACGGCGCACAATAAGAACGCATTTTTTTTAAAGTAATACTGAGTAATTAAGTAAAAAACAACAACAACAACAAAAGCTATATACTCTAGATCAGGGCTGCTCAGACCTTTTCAGTATGTGAGCTACTTTTAAAATGATCGTGTCTGAAAGATCGACCACCTAATACAAAAATGTTAAACATATATTTATTTGTAAATTATGAATTCTTACATGTGCAACACATTTTGAGGTATCTTGCATAACGTCATGAGATAAAACTGCACAACACAATTCAACTTTTTACATGTTCGTAATTACTTGAATCAGGGGTGCATACGCTTTTTCAGCATGCGAGCTACTTATAAAATGTCCAAGTCAAAAATGATCGACCGACTACAAAGTCAAGTAAACTGCACTGGACTTCAGAGAACTTTCAATAGCACTTTACAGAAAACTGAAAAAAGTGAAGACAGTGATTAGGATTTTTAAACCTGTTTTTTCAAGTTCCTAACTGGAGTTACATGGTTCGTACGAGTTTTACCGTGGGATTCAGCCTCTGCACATTTACCAAACCAAACCCAGATGTATTTGTGCACGTTTATTAGGCAAACTTTAGCCACATGTCGCGGTAGATCGGCTCTGTGCTGTTGGCTCCTCTGTGCCAACACTCTAACGTAAATTTTGATCAGTTTTTGCTTCGCGTTTTGTCTTGTCCTTCTAATCTGCGCATTGTGGCAGGAGCCTGTGCGCTTTACGCGGGAAGGAGCGAGAGCGTGAAAAGGCGAGGGGCGGCGTGCTGACGTGAGGCAGGTGGACAGGTAGGATGTTTAGGAAGTTGAACCTGCCCTGTGATGCACGCTGGTACACGAGGGCACACGCTGTCGCAGACGAGCCGTGCATAGGGAGCGTGTGTGTTTGTGATGCGCCGTAGAGTCTCCGCGGGTTTCAAATGAGCGCACAGGCTGCACTGAGACGCCCCACACGCTCCTGCACCCGCTACAAGTTTATTACCAACAGCAGCGGCCGGAATGAAACATGATCACACTTGTTGAGTGTCAGACCTCGAGTGAGAGACAAGACCGAGTCCAAACACGAGTCCGAGACGAGACACGACGATCTACCCACACGACCTTGGCCATCGACTGGTAGATCGAGATCGACGTATTGAGCACCTCTGGTCTAGGGGGTGTGCGAAAATACTGAAATATCGATATATAGTATTGTTTAATGTGATGATACAGTATCGATATCATGGGCTGCTGTATCGATATATCACCAAGAGTATTTTTTGGTTTATTTTACTCATTTATGCGACACATTTGACATTTTCACTGTTTTGATGATGTAAAATGTTTGTGTTTCATATGAACTTTGCACAAGAAGAAGTGGTTTAACAAAGACTTTTAGAATCGCAGACATGATTTAGACTTTATTTTTATTGAACCACATCAAATCGATTTGAAATATATCGTATTGAACCAAAAGTGCACTCTATTCTGATATGTATCGTATCGGCAGTTTCTTAATGATACTCAGCCCTAGTATACATGCTTAATGACAAACTGTGGAACATTCCAGACGAAGCAATAACACGTCCATGCAGACAGGCAGGTGGCTTCTCCTCCGGCAATATTGTTACACGGGGCAACTTTAATCAACGATCAATATAATGTGAAGTGAGGTTAAGTAGTTTGAAACGGGTTGAGATGAAGAGTAATTTCCAGCTCGTCTTCACACAGTCTCATATTAAAGTGTGATCAGGAGCTGGAGCAGAGCCAGTGGAGCAGAGCCAAGGGGAGTCGTCTGAATCCACGTCGTCTCTGTCTGCTGCTGCTGCGCGAGGGACTCGACTCTGCCCGTTCATTCTGATCATTAAAGCTTTAGTTATTCACAGACGCATTAGTCGACATCCAGCCCCGTAATTAAACCGGCAATTTATTAAAAAGACCTTATTGTACGAACTCTTTTTTTATATTTAGCTTTCTCCCTTGTTATCACGCTGTTCCCTCATCAAAAACACGCCTGGAGAGGTTTTAGAGTCATCCAGGCGTGTTTGAGTCATCCAGCTCCCATTCACACTAGTTTATATTCGAGTCGTGTTCGTTGTGGGTGCAGTGTTCGTTTACACTAATCTGATGGAAAACGGCTCCAGAGACGGAACGATCTGGTGCCTCCAGCTTCCACCAATTCATGTTCGTACAGATCTGATCCTGCACCGTGTGGACGCCTGAAAACTCTGATACTCTGACGTAGGAGCTCGAGTCTCGTTCTTATTGGACACGTCACTGTGACTCGCTCCTTCCTGATTCTCTGGGTTCGTGACATTGATCATGTTGATTGATTGATTGCATTTATAAAGCGCCTTTCAAGATCCCCAAAGCGCTTTACAGTTCATTATTCAGTCACTCCACACTCAGTGGTGATAAGTTACTACTGTAGCCACAGCTGCCCTGGGGCAGACTGACGGAAGCGAGGCTGCCAATCTGCGCCATCGGCCCCTCCGACCACCACCATCACTCACGCTCACACCACTTTCATACTAGGCAATGTGGGTGAAGTGTCTTGCCTAAGGACACAATGACAATGAGTTTTTTACCACTGGCGCCTCCTGTGGCTCCTGGAGTTCCCAGTGTCTCCATCCAAGTACCACCCAGGCCCAACCTGCTGAGCTTCTGAGATGTGACGGGATCAGACTTTGACAAGCTGGTCTGGCCACACAGCATGTGACGCTATTGAGGAAAACAGTTTAACTCTTTCCCCCATGAAGAGGACATTTGACGACCCTTCCTTGTTTCCTTAATGACGTCTTTTGACACCTCCGCTGTTTCACTAAAGACGTGATTTGACGACCATTACAAATGGTTTTTCATATGTAAACAGAGGCTGTGATTGGTGGGGCCACTACAACCCAGACATACTAATATATGTATGAGTTGTTCCAAGTAGATGTCCAAGGGGGAAAGAGTTAAACAAACCAGAGACAAACGTCTTAAAATCCAGTGTTACGTTCAGTAACAACTGAACCTCGTCGTCAGTTCACGAAAACTGTTTTCACGCTCACCGTTTTCCTCGGCTTGAAATCGTCCGCTGCAACTTCAGACACGGTGCTCCACTTCCTTGTTTTTACCGCCCTCATGACGTCGTGATGACATGACGCCAGCCGAGTCACGTGACCAGTGTTTCAGGCCGTTTCGAGGTTTCTGTGTGGATAGGAAGCGGACACAGAAACGACGTGTCTGGATGCAAATCGTTTCTGATACGGTGATTCGTTTTAGTGTAAACATAATCCTACAGGTGAGTTTCATTGTTGACAAAAGCGTGCGTTGCATGCTGGGAAGTATTTTGGTCGGCGGCAAGAAACACTAATTCAACATGACGGACGGAGCGAGAAAGCACGTAAAGGGTATTGATCCCGGTTATTTATCCACTCTAACTTTGGTCTGGTCTTTGACCAGAAATTGGTCATAAGCATCGACGGACGACAAATCACCCTTTTCAACCCCGACAAAAGGTGGACCAAACCAAATTTCTGGTCTGAATCTCCAACTCCCTGGACAAATATTCACTTGGGCGACATCCACAATGACTTGGTGGAAACTCCTGGGCCATTCACAGCAGAAAAGATGAAAACCTCCAAGAGTCTCGATGTGTTGTTGAACTTGTTGGAGTCCACGGTTTGTTAGGATCTTCTACGTTTGCTCTGCGGATGTTTGAAAGTCGTTTAATTCACCGTTAGTGGTTATTTTCACTCTGAATACGAAAAAGACATTTTCCTTCTTCCGTGTTTCTATTTGTGCATCTGATAATGCAGCAGGAATTTACCATTATCGGGGAGAAATACACGAGGTTACGAACTGTGTTTGACGCTACCGTGTTTCTTGCCTCCGACCAAAATATTTCCCAGCAGCAACGCGGCTTTTAATAACAATGACGTCAGCTGAAACTCGCCTATAAATCTCTCCCGGTCTGTATTCAAACCCTCCTTAACCGTACCGGCCATATCGGATTATCAAAGTCTGATCCCGTCAGATCTCAGAAGCTCAGCAGGACAGGGTCTGGTTAGTACTTGGATGGAGACACTGGGAAAATCAGGAGCCTCAGGAAGAACCAGAGGCAAAAAAAATTGGCAAGACACTTCACCCACATTGCCTGGTGTGTGGTGAGTGCTGGTGGTGCTTCCAGTAGTAGTACAATAGTAGCTCACCACCACCGGGTCTGGAGAAAAAGAATAATGAATCTATCAAATGCTCTGTAAAGCGTCTTTGTGACATACGTCTGTGAAATGCGCTATAGAAATAAAGACTTACTTAACCAGGAGCAAAAAGACAAAACCTCGCTTGATCTTGATTTTCAGTTTGACTACAGACCGTGAAAGCAGCGCCTCACGATCCTTCTGACTCTTTGGGTTTTAAGCAGGAGGTGTCAGAAAAGTTACCACAGGAAAAACTGTCTTGTGGCGGCCAAGCGTTCAGAGCGACGTCGCTTTTTGATCCTTCGTATGACCCGTGTGCCTTAAATGCAACTTACAGTCCAAAAAATACGGTAACGGGGCAGCTTTTTAAATGCGTTGTTTATTTTAAAGCTGCACTGTGTACCTTTTCTGGTGTACGGTTTGTCTACTGACTGCCTCCGTGGCGATGTTACAGTTTTTTCTGTACTGACATTAAGCTAATCAGTCTTTCATTTTTTCAATTACGTGTGATTCTATGGAAAACATGGACTCTCACCGAGGCTTTAATTGCCCCATTCACTCAAATCAGTGACTCCTTCACCTTCATTATCTCGAACGCGACGACAGGAACGGGAGCTGCGCATTTCACTATATACACAGAACATTAATGTGAGTGCGGAACATTCTCATTATTTGTTAGAAATTGGCCCCGGGGGTTTATGTGACGCTATTTTCTGATCTATGTTCTAATGTAGTTTCCTCATCACAAACACACCTGGAGTTGTGGTTTTTTTGTTTCATTTACACATGTTTAACACAAAAACCTGCACATTTAGGCTCAAAACACTCTGTTCTACCTCGTGTGGTGATAGAGGAAGAGCTCCACTGTGTTTTTAAATCCCTTTCAACCCTGGAATTGGCTCTGTTCACACGGGAAGACGTTTGGAAACATACGGATGACGACTTCTTCTGACAACTTCGTCTTCAAGAGCTGGGACCAGGTTGTTGTTTTGCAAGTCTCAAGTGAGTCTCAAGTCTTTGACCTCAAGTCCGAGTCAAGTCCCAAGTCAAATACAGGCAAGTCCAAGTCGAGTCTCGAGTCACTGGCCCATAAGTCCAAGTCAAGTCCAAGTCGTCTGCTTTGAGTCTTTTGAGTCATTTCAAGTCTTAAAATCATTTAGATTTTTGCAATTTATATGAATTTTAAACTAAATTGTACTTAAAAAGTCAAGATATATTTATATATGAGTATTTATATAAGAGTTGTAGAAATTAATGTAGTTATTCTTTCTTTTTTAAATGTCTTGACAAGATCTTGGTGTGAATCATTGCGGTCAGAATAGAAACAATTCTGATTTAAAAGTGCTTCTCAAGTCACAGGGCTCAAGTCCGAGTCAAGTCCCAAATCTTAGTCAGTTTTGTCAAGTCAAGTCTTAAGTCCTAAAAATAGTGACTCAAGTCTGACTCGAGTCCAAGTCACGACTCGCAAGTTCCACCTCTGGCGTTTTCACGGGATTCTAATCGTGTCTTCGATGTCGCTTACAAAGTTGGATGTAACTGTTGATTTGACGAACATAACGGAACACTACAGTGACACTTTTTTCTTTTTTTTTTATATTAAATTTGACAAATTATAACACACAAATCAATAGGCAATGTGTAAAAGGAAAAAAGAAAGAATACAACAACATCTAGATGAAGCAAACTGTTCTATTTTCTCAGTTTTCCCAGATTTTGTCAGAGTTCCACATAGTGCCTCCGCTCAGTCTCGTGACACATTTGTCTTCAGCAACTAAGTCAGGAATCAGAATACACTAGATCACAGGTGTCAAACATGCGGCCCGGGGGCCAGATCCGGCCCTCCAAGACCTTTAATCTGGCCCTCGGCTGATTTTCTACTACAATATTTTAATTATATTTCTTATTAAAATCTTGTTAATTTTCTGTGGTGTTTATCACAGCAGCGTCTCCAGTGTACGTGGCCCCTCCCACCAGAGCAGCACAAATGAAGACTTGTCTCTTTCCAAACGCTCTTAAAGGACGATCGTTTTGACTGTTGACCGTGACACCCTCATCAGAAAAATGTCCAACATGAGAAAAGTGGAGCCGAGTGCAGGATTTTACAACAAAAATAGACTTATTCCTGTTTATACAAGTTAATGTTAAACAAGTTCATGTTAAAACTTTGTGTTGAAATTATATTTTTCTTAAAGTTTCAGGTTGTTCATAATTTTATAATATTTTGTAAAAGAAAGAGTTCATCAATTAAAAAGATTTCTGTAATAGATTCGCGTTTCTCTGCTCAAATATTTGAACTTATTGTTATTTTTGGGGTTTATACGACATGAGTTTTCTGATCCGGACACTTTGGGATCAAAGTTGGTTGGATACGACCCCCGGAACAAAATGAGTGATCCAATCAGCTGTGAGCTGTGAAGTCATGACGTCAAACTCGTGGCCTGTGTTTCTGTGTCCCTTTTGTGGAACAGCACAACAGTAAACAAAGCGTCGAGATGGATGTAGACGAAGAAAGACATTCTGTGTTGGCGACGATTCCCCAGATTGAGGATTTAAAGACGGAACAAAGAGAATGTTTGGTGAATTTTATCAAGAGGAAAGACGGTATTGTCCTTCTTCCTATGGGATTTGGAGCATTACAAACGTCACGACCAAACAGCAGCGATTGGTTAAATAAAAAAAGTACCTGCCTACCTTCAAGTGAACAAATCCTAATGCTGCCAGATCAGACGGTTTCCACCAAGAGAAAGTGGCTGATGAATCAGACTAATCGCCGACAGAACCCAAACGAAGTCATCATCCCCATGTTTTCAAGCATCTTCTGTTTTTGTCTCTACTGAAGGAAAGATAAAAGGAGCTCTTCACTTAAACTACCGCTTCATTACAAGGTGGAACAGAGCGTTTTGAGCTTTGGAGATATAGACAGACTAATAATAAAGAGATACTCAAACCCAACACAACTCCACGTCTGTTTTTGCCGATGTAACAACATTTTAACATGGTTTAAAGCTTAAAAACGTCCATCTTGCGTAATAAAAGGAGCTTTAAAAGTCCTTTTAACTGACAACGCTCACGTCTTTGGGGTTGAAAAATGGCACGATGTTCTGAAGCTATTGTGAAAAAAAAGATTCTACTTTTGTTTATTTATCCTGACAGAGATGTTGAGCTTTAAGACACTTTTTGTTTCACGTGGATAGGCCCAGGAATGACAAAGATATGAACCATAAACCAGGTCAACAAATCTGCAATCTGACAGTTAAAGCATTAAGTGCATTGTGTAACTTTTTTGGTGGTGCGTTGTCTGGAATGTCCCACAGTATGGCATTAAACCTTTCTATCTTCACGGAGACCGAACCAGACCAAGTTACAGGTCCGATCTGTGGAGAGGTGACCCCGCTCACAGTCAAAATCCCTGTTTTTTCTCTGTATTTTTGAGCAATAAAACCACCTGTAATTGAATAAATATAGTAAAGTAAAGCTGTTTAATGTCACACTGTGGAACATTCCAGGCAGAGCGATGACGTATCCATAGAAACAAGCAGGTGACGGGACCCCAAACCAAAAAAAATGGCATAGCTGCACCTTAAAACTACAAACTCCACCTGAGAATTCTGTCTGTATCTGTTCATTATGTCCCCGCTTACAGTCTTTTGTCAATGTCCCGCAGTGTGGCTTTACTCTCTGTTTCTCTACTGTCTCTAACTGGTCCCGGTGGGAGCAGGATTAGACTCGCTATTCTCCCGTAACAGCCTCTGAGCTCCGAAACTCTTCTCTCATTTTTCACTTTTGAAAATGTCACTGAACCGTCGTCCCATTGTCCCCGTCCAAAACACAGACGGGATTAAGTCCACTGGATCTGACTGAGTTTTTGAGTGATTGTTTTACGAGAAAAATCGGCTTTCACGGAGTCACTGTCCCCGCCTCATTACAGAAAATACGTTTTTGATTTATAATATTACACTATATCTGTACTGGGGCTTTTTTCCTCAAAGGAGCGCTGAGTAACGATTTATTTTTCTTGATTTTCAATTCGATCTTCTTCCATCTTATTGAAAACACAGACAGTTGTAAAGATCAGTGCGTCAGGAGTTTTTATGTCGTGTTGACAGGACTGATCATTCTGGACAATTTTACGTTTGAAGTTTGGATTCAGTTTGTGGGTCAAGTGGTAACGGAGGGAAACGGGCAGATTTTTGACATTCAAATGTGTCTTATTCAGAAACTAGAGGAACTATTGAAATAAGTAAAGTATCAGAATGTAGGAAAGAGTTACACTCCAACAGGGTCAAGTTAAACCTGTGAGATTCTTTCAAGTTGTTGACAAAACATTTTAAAAACTCATGTCGGTAACGGAGGGAATGAAATATGCAGCACTTTTTGGTCAATAAATCCAAACAGTGATAACTCTTGGTTCTCACTTACATATCCTTAACAAACTGGTTTGAATATTTGCTTCATATAGTTTTCTACCATATGGAACAAGATTAGGTTGAAAAACCTCTGACTTTTTGACTCATGAGATTTTTTATTAAGAAAGTTCATGGTAACGGAGGGAAAAGTAACGGAGGGAAAATTGTACAAACAAGTAGAAGGTGCAGGATTTTACATCATTTGTCAGTTTTTTCTTCCAAATACTTTAATATTACTTCTGGTTGCTCCGGTTTCCCAATCAACCCAAAACATGTTACAGGTCTCCAAGAACAGTTGATCGTCCAGGTCAGTTAAATACAATCAATCAATGAACCTGTCCAGGGACGACAGGTGGAAATTAGCACTGATGCTACAACCTGATGTACAAACATCTCTCCTGTCAAGGTTAATGCAAAAATTGTGCACTGTCCCTGTCTCAAATACATAAATAAATACATAAAAATAAAATGAAAGGAAACTATTTCTATAAAATATGTCAGTCCTTCCAAGCAAATTTTTATCATTTTAAATAATTTTTTTTTTTAATCCTGTCCCTTCATCAACAGTTCAAAGATGGAATAACACAAGATATGATGAAATACATCCATTTATTTACATGATTTTCGGGTCTTTGAAATTTGGGAAATAATTTTTGTTCCATGTTTCATACATGGTCTGTTTAAAACATATGGAACTTTAGAACCAAAAATGGTACAGAAAAAAGGTCAACAGTTTCATAAACTAGAGTAAATATGTATCTGTTCAATACATTTTTATATCAGATGCATTAACTTGAATTTTTGGCCTTGTTGTTTACTTCTGCTTGACCAGGTCCATATGGACAATATATTAAACCCAAACGCTCTACCAACTGAGCTACTGTATTTTTTGGACTATAACTTGCACTTTTTTCATGGTTTTGGTGCCTCCTGCGACTCATACTCAGGTGTGACTTATATATTACATCATTATTTCCCAAAGACCCTGTGACCCTCAGATTGGTCACAAGAAACTTTTTTTGGTCACCTTGTCTACATATAAATTTGCAGTGTACAGTTCTGACACATGAGAAAGTGAGTCAGTGAATCCTCTCTGTCTGCCCTGAATGAACTAAAGTTGAGAACTGCTGCTTGGTCGTCCAAAAAGACGGGAGATAAATCAGCAAAAGTCAGAGCACTTCAGGACACTTATGGATCCTTTTATTGCTGCTTCAGTGACTGATTTCATTGTTTAAAACTTGAGTAAAACTAACTGTTCAGAGACACGATCACTCAGTCGACAATAAAATATCCTCATCAATGTTCAGTAACACTGTTGGGCAAGTGACTTTAAAACTGTAATGTGTTTTTTTATGACTTGTTATTGTCATTTCAAAGTCATTTGTTAAATTACAATATTACTGTGTTTAAAATGTAAAACATGACGCGACTATTACAGCATTTTTAAGTTACTCTCACCAAAATAACTGAAGATGCTGAACTTTTGCGCTGTATATGGACTAAACCAGGACTAAACCAGGACTAAACCAAGGACTGAACCAGGACTGAACCAGGACTGAACCAAAAGTGAATCAGAGCTGAACCCGGACTGAAACAGGACTAAACCAGGTCTAAACCAGGACTAAACCAGGACTATACCAGAGCTGAACCAAGACTGAATCAGGACTAAACCAGGTCTAAACCAGGACCAAACCAGGACTAATCTTGGACTTGAACTTGGAAGCTCCTTGCAGACAGGGTGTTTGCGAGGCGCGATCAGGCATCAGCTGCGTTTAGCTCGGTGGAGCGAGTTCTGTGTCGGTCCTTTCGCCCGCGGTCACCTGACGGTCTACGTGGGCGTGTCTCCGGCGTTTCACCGCTCCTAATATCACCGTGATTTTAGCGAATTTGCATGAAGAAAAACGAAAAACCCACCACTTCAATCCAGGTTAAAATGCATTGCAACACACATTTGTACTGAGTAAAATATTAAATGTTTTCCCCTGTAATGCCGTAACATTACTGCGTTACAGCAAAAATGTCTATTGACTTGGGTCACGAAGGTTTGTGACTTTTAAAATATGACTCCCCAGAAAAAAAGTTTGGGAAACACTGTATTATTATGTGTTATTTTCACGCTGGTTCTTGTCTTGTGTGTGAGGATCTGCTGCTTCTGTTCCTCCTGCTCCACTGTCACTTCACTCTACTGCGCATGTCTCCTGCAGAAAGAGCCTCTGTCCTGTTGCAAGTAGCTGGCGCCACCTAGTGCCTCCCCTCAATTTCATTTCTCTTCAGCGACTAGGTCAGGAATCGGTATACACTAGTTCGCAAAAACCCCAGAAGTGCGAGTTCAGGCATCAGCCAATCAGTGAAGAGACAGACATTCTGTGTTGATAACGATTCCCGAGATCGAGGATTTAAAGCCGGAACAAAGAGAATGTTTGTTGAATTTTATCAAGGGGAAAGACGTTATTGTCCTTCTATCTATGGGATTTGTGAAAAGTTTAATATACCAGTTAGTCCCGTTAGCCGAGCATTACATACATCATGACCAAATAGCCGCAATTTTTAAAAATAAAAAAGTACCCACTTACCGTCGAGCGAACGAATCGTAATGCTGCGAAGTGAAACCGGCTGATGAATCAAGGTCGTAAGTAGTGAAATATGCATCCAAAAACTGTAATCGAGCAGCACAAAGAAAGTTTGGAGTGAGTGAGAAACTTGTGAGGAACTGGCAAAAAACAAAGGATACTCGAACTGCAATGAAGAAAACAAAAAAGCTCATCGCAAACGAAAAGTAGAGTCGGTGAAGTTGCTCAGAAGTGACACCGAGGATGAAGAACTGGTGTGAGATTGGAGCGGTCTCTGATTTTATATAAAAAATATTCCCTTTATATATTACTTACTTACTTATATATGTTTTTTTTCTTCTTCATTACACATTTTTTGGTTGGTGCAACTCATAGTCTGGAAAAAAAGGACCAGAAAACATTGTATTTATATAAAAAAAACAGATTACACTTGTGAATCCTGAGTTTAATCTGACTTTTTACAGAGAAATGTTTGCTGTTCTCCCATAGAAATCCTAATAAGAAAATGATTGTTCGACAAATATCGCTGGACGTGATTCGATTCAGACTGATCAGTTTCATTTGTTCTTTTGCAGAAGCTCAGAAGACTCCGTACTACGCGTCGTACGGCCCGGCCCGGCTCTCCATCCACTCCCTGTGCACCAGCCACTACCTCGACCTCGTCATCACCTTCATCATCTGCATCAACGTCATCACCATGTCCCTGGAGCACTACAGCCAGCCTCTGGTAAATACAAGACACTAAAAATACACAAAACTATATGAATAAATACATAAGAGTGAATAATCTACAGCACTACAGCCAGTGTTTGGTAAATATAAAACACTAAAAATACACAAAACTCTCTGCCCAGACGCATCGGAGACTCATCCACACTCCCCGTGTTTAAATAAGCCCTGAAACTCGTCTCTTTTACTTTTTTATTTCTTTTGTTTGTCTCTTTGTGTAAAGCGTCTTTGAGTATTTTGAAAAGCTCTGTACAAGTGTTATGTTTTATTATAAATATATATGAGTGTGTAATCTACAGCCTCTGGTAAATAAAACACTAAAAATATATAAAACTATATGAATAAATAAATGTGAGGAATCTACAGAGCTACAGCTTCTAAATATACACTAAACAATACTAAATATAAATATACACTAAACAATACTAAATATAAATATACACTAAACAATACTAAATATAAATATACACTAAACAATACTAAATATAAAATATACACTAAACAATACTAAATATAAATACACTAACAATACTAAATATAAATATACTAAACAATACTAAATATAAATATACACTAAACAATACTAAATATAAATATACACTAAACAATACTAAATATAAATATACACTAAACAATACTAAATATAAATATACTAAACAACTAATCTGCACAGCCAACCTCTGTCATTTTTAACATTTTCTCAGGGTTTATATGAGTCCAATCTGTTCTAGAGTTAATTTAACATTTTTGGAAATGTTAATTAAGTAACACTGGACCAAAGTTCCTGTTTAACTACAAAATCAAGAGTTATATTAAAGTTTTGAGAGTAAACAGATAACACTTTGTAGAGTTCATGGGAGTTTGCCCAACCAGTCCACATGTGTTTTGTGGATCTGGAGAAGGCGTTTGACCGTGTCCCTCGTGGTGTCCTGTGGGGGGTGCTCTGGGAGTCTGGGGTCCGGGGCCCTTTGCTAAGGTCTGTCCGGTCCCTGTATGACCGGAGCAGGAGCTGTGTTTGTTGCCGCAGTAAGTCAGACCTGTTCCCGGTGCATGTTGGACTCCGCCAGGGCCGCCCCTGTCACCGGTTCTGTTCATTGTTTTTATGGACAGAATTTCTAGGCGCAGTCAGGGGTCGGAGGGGTCCGGTTTGGGGACCACAGGATCATCTCTGCTGTTTGCAGATGATGTTGTCCTGTTGCCTTCATCAGACCAGGACCTGCAGCACTGGGGCGGTTTGCAGCCGAGTGTGAAGCGGCTGAGATGAAGATCAGCTCTTTCAAATCCGAGGTCATGGTTCTCGACTGGAAAAAGGCATCTTTTCCTCTCCGGGCTGGTGGAGAGTCTCTGCCTCAAGTGGAGGAGTTCAAGTATCTCAGGGTCTTGTTCTCGAGTGAGGGGAGGACGGAGTGTGAGATTGACAGGAGGATCGGTCCAGCATCTGCAGTGATGCGGTCGCTGTGTCGGACCGTTGTGGTGAAGAGGAGCTGAGTCCAAAGGCTCTTGATTTACTGTCAGTCTTCGTTCCTCCCCTCACCTCTGGTCATGAGCTCTGGGTAATGACCGAAAGGAGGAGCTCGGAGTAGAGCCGCTGCTCCTCCATGTCAAGAGGAGCAACTGAGGAGACTCGAGCATCTGTTCTGATGCCTCCTGGACGTCTCCCTCGGGAGGTGTTCCAGGCATGTTCCACTGGGAGGAAGACCCAGGACACTCTGGAGGGACTGTGTCTCTGGGCTGGCCTGGGAACACCTCGGGGTCCCCCTGGAGGAGCTTGTGTGTGAAGAAGTGTCTAGGGCAGGGGTGTCCAAACCTTTTTCATCAAGGGCCACATATCTAAACACAGACTGAGCGGAGGGATGATCGAGGGCCGTAGACATGTGCTCAATACAGTGAATAACTGAAATATGTGCATGTTTAACACGTTAGAATGAACCATCAGACTTTATTCAAGCTGAGATCCTTAAAAACACACACTAAATATTAAATATCAGCTTTATCAAGACTTTTTCAAAACCTTGCAGTAAAAAAATATTTTTTAATTGACGCAAAGTAATTTGGGCCAATTCACCTGGAAGTCTGAGGGCCAAGAAAAATGTGTCTGAGGGCCGCATTTGGCCCCCGGGCCATAGTTTGGACATGCCTGGTCTAGGGTGAAGGAAGTCTGGGAGTTTAGACTACTGCCCCCGTGACCCCGGATAAGTGGAAGAAAATGGACAGACGGTTTTGGAGACAAATAATGAAGAAAATAGTTGTTTTTTCATTTTCTTATTTTTGGTTTTATATTGAAAAACAAATGAACAAATGACACACGGACTGTGAACACTGAGGATGTTCTGAATGTTTAAGTGAGAAATGACTTTGGACAAACTGTTTACAATGAACCCACTCTGTTTTTTCACGTTTTAAAACAGTAAAAATCATGAACAGCTCCTTAAATGATCCTCACCTCCACCTCTTCACTTATTCCATCGCTCCAGACTCCATTTTCAAGGTCAGATGAACCGAGCCTGTGTTTCAAATCCCTTCGATACATTATGATTATGACGTTCATGTCTGCTCATATATTAACCGTATCCTGCTCATTCAAACAGCATTAACGAGGCCTGAGCTGGACCGACGCGCCGGGACACGAGACGCCCCGATGTTCTTTAACACCGAGCTGGAGGAAAGGACACATTTATGTGGTTAAAACAAAAGCGCTGGACCTGATTTTTACCGTCTTTAACTCATGAAAAACAGAACGAGTTCATCTGAAACAGTTGCAGAGCTCCAGAGTTCTTCAACAGTGTGACTTTAAACAGATTTACTTTAATTTTATTCAATTACTGATGGTTTTATAACTCAAAAATACCTAAAAACAAACATTGTGACTGTGAGCGGGGTCGCCTCTCCACAGATCTGACCTGGAACTTGGTCTGGTTTGGTCTCCAAGAAGATAGAAAGTTTAATGCCACACTGTGAAACTTTCCAGACAGTGCAATAACATCTCATGGAGAAAAGTATTTGACGAACCCTCCAACAGAAAAGTTACACAGTGCAGCTTTAAATTACTCTTACTTGAGTAACTTAAAGCTCCAAATACTTTTTTTACTTTTACTTGAGTCATTTCTTACACCAGTACTTAGTATGTCTAGTTGAGATATATTATTTTGAAGTAACATTACTTTTACTTGAGTACTACTTTTCCCAAATACTTTTTTTTTTAACTTTTTACTTTGTACTCCTACGTGAGTAATACATATATATTTTTGGAAGTAACGTTACTCTGTCTTGAGTAGTACATTTCCCCAATACTTTTTTTTTACATTTACTTGAGCCATTTCTTGAACCACTATTTTGTACTTCTACTTGAGTAATAATATTCTGAAGTAACATTACTCTTGTCAAGTAGTACCTTTCCCAAATACTTTTTAAATTTGTACTTCAACCACAACTTTGTACTTCTGCTTGAGTAAAATTAGTTTGAAGTAACATTCTTATTTAAGTAATACTTTTCCCCAAATACTTTTTTTACTTTTACTTGAGTCATTTCTTACACCAGTACTTGTATTTCTACTTGAGATATATTATTTTAAGTAAACATTGCTCTTATTTACATAGTACTTTTCCCAAATACTTTTTTACTCTTGAGTAATTTCTTGGACCACTACTTCGTACTTCTACTTGAGTAATATTAGTTTGAAGTAACATTACTCTTACCTGAGTAGTACTTTTCTCAAATACTTTTATACTCTTGTACTCTTGGACCTCTACTTAGTACTTCTACTACAGTAATATTATTTTGAAGTACCTTTCTTCGTGTTTGTTTACAGTGTTTTGCTCTTCTTCTTCTTCTTCGTCGTCGTCGTCGTCTTCTTCTTCTTCTTCTTCTTCTTCTTCTTCTTCTTCGTCTTCTTCTTCTTCTTCTTCTTCTTCTTCGTCTTCTTCTTCTTCTTCGTCGTCTTCTTCTTCTTCTTCTTCTTCTTCTCCTCCTCACGAGGTTTAATCCGAGTGTTTCATAATTCCTTCTTTTTCGTTTCCCTGCGTTTTGTTCTTCGTCCCCAGAGTCGTGCATTTTTCTCGGCGTCTGCTCCAATTAAGCTGATTTTTATTAGAATCCCTCCTCGGGCGATTCGTCATCTTCAGCGACAGATGAATCCCGACCGGCTCGAATCTCACATAACACGCCGTTCACCGGAAAAATGGAAAAGTAAACAAATGATTCAAGGGCTTCAGTGATGATTTTCTCACATTTGAAATAAGTTATAATGTTTTTACCTCATCAAAAATAAGACTGTGTTTTGTTTCATGTGTTTATGTTTGTGTGATTCTGTAAAAACTCCTCTGGGTTTTTGAAGAGGCGGAAAATCTGTTTATCATTCGTTCATTTGTTTTTCAATATAAAACCAAAAATAAGAAAAAAAAAAATAATGATTTTTTTTTTCAGTTTTCGATTTTGTTTAAATGACATGGAAAAATGTAGAAGGTTTCCTGTTCATGTGACTTAAACTGCAAAGCCGGACTGAACCAGGACTAAACTGTTTTCCCTGGTCAGTCAGTCCCGGTCCTCCGTCGTCTCTCAGTCCCAGTTCCCAGTCTCAGTACCAATTTGGTCCCGGTCTGGTCCTGGTCTGGTCCTGGTCTCAGTTCTGGCCCTGTTCCCAGTCTCAGTCCTGGTCTCAGTTCTGGTCTGGTCCCAGTCTCAGTCCTGGTCTCAGTTCTGGTCTGGTCCCAGTCTCAGTCCTGGTCTGGTGTCAGTCTCAGTCCTCGTCTCAGTTCTGGTCTGGTCCCAGTCTCAGTCCTGGTCTCAGTTCTGGTCTGGACCCAGTCTCAGTCCTGGTCTCAGTTCTGGTCTGGTCCCAGTCTCAGTCCTGGTCTCAGTTCTGGTCTGGACCCAGTCTCAGTCCTGGTCTGGTGTCAGTCTCAGTCCTAGTCTCAGTTCTGGTCCAGGTTTCAATCACGGTCTGGTCCTGGTCTGGTCTCGGTTTCAATCCTGGTCTCAGTTCTGGTCCTTGGTCCCAGTCTAAGTCCTGGTTTCAGTCCTGGTTCAGTCGTTATCCGTTTTTTTTTTTTTTTTGCATTTTTCATTTAAACACAAAATCAAAAACTGAAAAAACAAATCATTATCCAGTTTTTCATTTTGGTTTTGGAGACAAATAATGAAGAATTTTTATTTTTTTTTTTTTCGTTTTATTTTGAAAAACAAATGAACGAACGACGGATTTTCGAAGGTCAGACAGAAAAATGAGACAAACTAAATCAGAAACACAAACGTCCAAATCAATTCATATCGTCACGTGAAGTTTTTGTCACTTTACACTAAGAGTACAATTACTTCAATA
This sequence comes from Boleophthalmus pectinirostris, assembly GCF_026225935.1. Lineage (NCBI taxonomy): Eukaryota > Metazoa > Chordata > Actinopteri > Gobiiformes > Gobiidae > Boleophthalmus > Boleophthalmus pectinirostris. Next base: position 40,635,530 of record NW_026571190.1, on the reverse strand, counting down.
CAAATATTATAAAAGTATTCTGCTGGAAAAATACTCTGAAAAGTACAATTTCTTTCCTTTTTCTTCTCCTCTAACCCTGGTCCTTGTTTCTCTCTCAGTCCCTGGAGACGGCGCTCAAATACTGCAACTACTTCTTCACGTCCACGTTTGTGATCGAGGCGTCGCTCAAACTCGTGGCGTTCGGCTTCAGACGGTTCTTCAAAGACAGGTACGAGACAAACCGCACAAAACCACTCGCCGTATTTATGTTTTGTTTTATTGTGAAACGCGGCGTGTTTACAAGATGAGTTAAAGGTTGTATGGAGGATTTTTTTTTGTTTCAAACTGTCAGTGAAAGATTAAAATACCATTACAGAGACGCAGCAGCTTTGTAATTATGATGACCAAAAAAAAAAAAGAACGAAAATCTATCAACTGTGGACGTGTTGAGGCCAGATAAACATCAGCCAATAGAAAACGAGGCTCCCTCATTTTCTATTGGCTGTTGGGTTGTCAATCAAACTCCCTAGTATAACTGACTCGTCGGAGCGCGGGGATTACGTGGTTTACGCAGCGGTTCTTAGAGGCTTTTTCGAACTGTCGCTTCCTCGCATTTCGCACAAAGTTTGTCGCGACGGCGGACGAGAATCCACGACCGGTTCACCGCAAAAGAAAGTCGGTTTTTGAGGTCGCTGAAAGAAGAAGAGAAGAGGAAAAGGAGCGAAGACAAACTGAGGTGATTCTTGGAGATCTCGTCCAGCGATGGCGCGACCGAAGCAGACGAAGGGTCTAAAAACTGACGCGTCGGTCGCTGAATTACTTCTAGACAGGAAACTTCAACAGTGATTCTGAACGCGCACAAGGACTGTCGCTGTATTTCTCTTCCCTTAAAAAAAATCCTCTATACAACCTTTAATGTCGCTTATCTCAAAGGTTTTCCAGACCTGAGGGTAATTTTCGTACATTTGTCTTCGCCTGGATTCTTTTTTCTTAATTTTGCTTTTAAAACTCCCCCTTTTACCGCCTAATGAAGTGTTAAACGTCTTTTTTTTTTTTTTTTTTTTTGCACCTGTTATTTCACAATCTGCTGCTTTAATTATGTCATATGGCTGTAATAAAAGCTCAAGGACCAAAAATACACAAGAAATAATTCACACTTTTTTATACAAAACACTTTTTTGACATAAAAAAAAGCTTAATTTAGGCCCTTAGTTATAAAAGTGCAAATTATGAAGTCTGTAAATAAACTAAAAATATCATTATTGCCTCAAAACAAAACAAAAAAAGTGCAATTGCCCCATGATTTTCCGTGGTCCAGTCCGTGGTCCAGTCCCTGGCCTAGTCCGTGGTCTAGTCCGTGGTCTAGTCCCTGGTCTAGTCCATGGTCTAGTCCCTGGACTAGTTCGTGGTCTAGTCCGTGGTCTAATCATTGGTCTAGTCCCTGGTCTCTAGTCTCTAGTCTCTAGTCCCTGGTCTAGTCCATGGTCTAGTCCGTGGTCCAGTCCCTGGTCTAGTCCCTGGTCTGGTCCCTGGTCTAGTCCTTGGTCTAGTCCCTGGTCTAGTCCCTGGTCTAGTCCCTGGTCCGGTCCCTGGTCCGGTCCCTGGTCCTGTCCCTGGTCCAGTCCTTGGTCTAGTCCCTGGTCTAGTCCCTGGTCTGGTCCCTGGT
>NW_026571190.1:40618885-40628885 GCF_026225935.1 Boleophthalmus pectinirostris | reverse complement strand
TGTCACTACTACTACTACTACTACTACTACTACTACTACTACTACTACTACTACTACTACTACTACTACTACTACTACTACTACTACTACTACTACTACTACTACTACTACTACTGTCACTACTACTACTACTACTACTACTACGTCACTACTACTACTACTACTACTGTCACTACTACTACTACTACTACTACTACTACTACTGTCACTACTACTGCTACTACTACTGTCACTACTACTACTACTACTACTGTCACTACTACTACTACTACTACTGTCACTACTACTACTACTACTACTGTCACTACTACTACTACTACTACTACTGTCACTACTACTACTACTACTGTCACTACTACTACTACTACTACTACTACTACTACTACTACTACTGTCACTACTACTACTACTACTACTACTACTACTACTGTCACTACTACTACTACTACTACTACTACTACTACTACTACTGTCACTACTACTACTACTACTACTACTACTACTACTACTACTGTCACTACTACTACTACTACTACTACTACTACTACTACTACTACTACTACTGTCACTACTACTACTACTACTACTGTCACTACTACTACTACTACTACTACTGTCACTACTACTACTACTACTACTGTCACTACTACTACTACTACTACTGTCACTACTACTACTACTACTGTCACTACTACTGTCACTACTACTACTACTACTACTACTACTACTACTACTACTACTACTACTGTCACTACTACTACTACTACTACTACTACTACTACTACTACTGTCACTACTACTACTACTACTACTACTACTACTACTACTACTGTCACTACTACTACTACTACTACTACTACTACTACTACTACTACTACTGTCACTACTACTACTACTACTACTACTACTACTACTACTACTGTCACTACTACTACTACTACTACTACTACTACTACTACTACTACTACTACTACTGTCTACTACTACTACTACTACTACTACTACTACTACTACTACTACTACTACTACTACTGTCACTACTACTGCTACTACTACCAATGATAATAATAATAATGAAATATTATTGTTGTAATTATTGTAATTAATAGTAGAGATAATAATAGGTATTATGGATGTAATAATAATTAATAATAATTAAAATAGTAATAGTGATAAAGGTAGTGGAAATAATAGTAGGAATAATAGTGATAATAATAACAGTAATAATAAATAATACAAAGAAAAGCCTTTAGGGTTATGTTTTTTGAGATTGTGACAGATGGTGAAAGATGATGAAGGGAACTGATGATGGTGAAAATAAATATTAGTTTGAGTATAGGGATTAATACATTTAAAAAATTATAATAAAAAAATAAAAATAAAAAAAAAAAAAAAAGGAAGGAAGAGAGACAAAAGAACTTCAATTATAAATTGGCCGCAGTGTATCAGTGTTGGGGAGTCTCGCGGTGTATTTATGTTGCACTATCACATTTATTTTGTTTTGACTTTGTGTCGTGTGGGCGGTTGGGGGAAAAGGGGAGGATTTTTTTGTATTTGTTGTGGTGTTGTGGTTGTTGCTTTATGTTTTTGTTTTTATGTTGAATATTGCAATTGTTAAACGTTGATGTTTGTTTTGTTTTTTGAATGTTATGTTCTGTTGTCTTTAATAAAAAAAAAAAAGTCAGAGTCAGACATTCTGTGTTGGCAACGATTCCTGAGATCGAGGATTTAAAGCCGGAACAAAGAGAATGTTTGGTGAATTTTATCAAGAGGAAAAACGTTATTGTCCTTCTTCCTACGGGATTTGGGAAAAGTTTAATACACCAGTTAGTGGTGCGTTACATACGTCACGACCAAATAGCAGCAATTGGTTAAATAAAAAAAAGTACCCGCCTACTGTCGAGTGAACGAGTCCTAAGCTGCCAGGTCAGACGGTTTTTACAAAGTGAAACCGGCTACTGTTTCCTTGTCTTGTCTTGTCCTGTCGATCTCACGCTCCACCCTCCCCTCACTTCAGAACAAGACCCCGAGATACTTGAACTTCTCCACTTGAGGCAGAGACTCTCCACCCGCCCGGAGAGGAAAAGCCTCGGATTTAGAAGAGCTGATCTTCCTCCCAGCTGCTTCACACTCGGCCCATGTCTCTTGGCTGATAAAACTCATGAAATCAATTCTAGAGTCAAAGTGAACAAGTTACTTCTGTTTTATTCCTGACCGTGACATTAGTTTTGTTCAGTAGTTCACTAACGCGTCTTCATTGGTCGCCTTTAAACTTTCGTCTTTCTTCTCTTGATAGTTGTGGATAAATTCTTCATTTGGAGCTTGTTGGTTGAAGATTTGGTGATGGAGCAGATTTACGAAGCTGCTGGAGAAAACGACACACATTTACACACACATTTTACCACAGAAAAACATTAACCAAAAGTTCCACAAACCTACAGCCTGGGACTTCTGGCCGTGCTGAAAAAGGAACTTTACATGAGTCTCTCTCTAATCTGAACTCGCAAAACCCCAGCACCTGCAGAAAATCATTAACTGGTGTTGTAAGATTGTCACATTTCATAGTGAATCAAGCTGTAAAAGCTAAAAGTACGATCGAAACTAGATCCTCATTTGAGCAAAGTCCCATTGACAGGACAGAGCAGAACCTTTCCTGAATGTCTTTAGAACCATCTTGAGCTGCATCAGAACAAGTATAAGAGCACAGACATTAGTATTTGCCCTGGTTGGACCTGGTTTAGACCTGGTTTAGACTTGGTTTAGACCTGGACCACTGAGGAATTACACAGATATAAGAGACATGGGAATAGAAAAGAAAGTTGTACCATTTAATGTGGAAAATCACAGTATATTGCACAGGTGTCAAACATGTGGCCCGGAGGCCAGATCCGGCCCTCCAAGACCTTTAATCTGGCCCTCGGCTGATTTTCTACTCAAATATTTTAATGATATTTTCTATTAAAATCTTGTTAATTTTCTGTGGTGTTTATCACAGCAGCGTCTCCAGCGTCTCTGTACGTGGCCCCTCCCACCAGAGCAGCACAAATGAAGACTTGTCTCTTTCCAAACGCTCTTAAAGGACGATCGTTTTGACTGTTGACCGTGACACCCTCATCAGAAAAATGTCCAACATGAGAAAAGTGGAGCCGAGTGCAGGATTTTACAACAAAAACTGACTTATTCTTATTTACAAACAAGTTCACGTTAAAACTTTGTGTTGAAATTGTATTTTTCTTAAAGTTTCAGGTTGTTCATAATATTATAATATTTTGTAAAAGAAAGAGTTCATCAATTAAAAAAGATTTCTGTAATAGATTTGTGTTTCTCGGCACAAATATTTGAACTTATTGTTATTTTTGGGTTTATATGACATGAGTTTTCTGATCCGGACACTTTGGATCAAACTCGGTTGGTTGGATACGGACCCCCGGAACAAAATGAGTTTGACACTCCTGGTCTATTGTCTAAAGAAAGAGTGTTTTTATTCTCGTCTTTGCATCAGAATCAGTATTGAGCATCGCGTCTGTTCCTCAGTATCGTAATCGGTGTATTTTTCTGCTTTTCAGGTTATTAAATCCACAGCACCGTCTTATAAAAGTGACTGAGATTAGTGTAGGAAGACAATGCACATCGTAATACCGCCATTTAATCTTACCTCGCGTGAACTTTATTGCTTCTAATGGCAAAACAAAACATCTACTTAGCATCTCGAACCGCTTTACGAAGAAAAAAAACACATTATTCTCGGGTAATTCCAGACTCTCCTCTCTGCGTTTAGTCCTCCATCGACCTCCTTCGCTCTTGTGTGTTGTTTCCCGTCTCTTTCAAACACTTTTAGACGTTTTTTGTTTTGTTTTTGTTTTTTTTCCTCCCGTTTAATTACGCGTCTTTAAACAGTCCTATTCTCTTCGTGTTGATCTGGGGCACGAGGGGGAAAAGCTCCGGGCTGCGCTTCTGTTTTTGTGCAAGAAAAACAAGTTGGATTTTCAAGTCTGTAAAAATAACTCTGACTCTACCTGATCAAGACATTTGTACAGGATTTTCTCATTAACTTGTGAGCGTTTTGCCGAGTGATAATGCGGTTACCTCCTCAAAAAAACAGACCTGGAGTTGGGTTTTGTTTCGTTTCCTTCCACGCGTGTTTGAATAACTCTTTATTATTACTTTGTCTACATTTTCCAAAGCTCAAAATGCTCAAGTTCAAGTTAACAGCTCCTTTTCGTTCAGTGTAGATGGAGTGCGTTTACATCCACATCAGTGTCCTGGTTATGATCGGGTTTTTTGAGTTCCCCCGTTTCGTCTTGGTGCAGAATTATTTACACCTTTCAGTCTTTTCATCACATAGTTTAGTTTATGCAAATCAGCCATGCTGATGTGAAATGTAAAGCTGGTCTCTGGTCTCTGGTCTCAAGTCTCCGGTTTCCAGTCTGGTCTCTGGCCTGATCTCTGCTCTCCTGTTTCCGGTCTCGTCTCTGGGTCTTGTCTCTGGTCTGGTCTCTGGGGTCTTGTCTCTGGTCTCTGGTCTCTGGTCTCTGGTCTCTGGTCTCTGGTCTGGTCTCTGGTCTCTGGTCTCTGGTCTCTGGTCTCTGGTCTCTGGTCTCTGGTCTCTGGTCTCTGGTCTCTGGTCTCTGGTCTCTGGTCTGGTCTCTGGTCTCTGGTCTCTGGTCTCTGGTCTCTGGTCTCTGGTCTCTGGTCTCTGGTCTGGTCTCTGGTCTCTCTGGTCTCTGGTCTGGTCTCTGGTCTCTGGTCTCTGGTCTCTGGTCTCTGGTCTCTGGTCTCTGGTCTCTGGTCTCTGGTCTCTGGTCTCTGGTCTCTGGTCTCTGGTCTCTGGTCTCTGGTCTCTGGTCTCTGGTCTGGTCTCTGGTCTCTGGTCTGGTCTGGTCTCTGGTCTCTGGTCTGGTCTCTGGTCTCTGGTCTCTGGTCTCTGGTCTGGTCTGGTCTCTCTGGTCTCTGGTCTCTGGTCTCTGGTCTCTGGTCTCTGGTCTCTGGTCTCTGGTCTCTGGTCTCTGGTCTCTGGTCTCTGGTCTCTCTGGTCTCTGGTCTCTGGTCTCTGGTCTCTGGTCTGGTCTCTGGTCTCTGGTCTGGTCTCTGGTCTCTGGTCTCTGGTCTGGTCTGGTCTGGTCTCTGGTCTCTGGTCTCTGGTCTCTGGTCTCTGGTCTGGTCTGGTCTCTGGTCTCTGGTCTCTGGTCTCTGGTCTGGTCTCTGGTCTCTGGTCTCTGGTCTCTGGTCTCTGGTCTCTGGTCTCTGGTCTCTGGTCTCTGGTCTCTGGTCTCTGGTCTCTGGTCTCTGGTCTCTGGTCTCTGGTCTCTGGTCTCTGGTCTCTGGTCTGGTCTCTGGTCTGGTCTCTGGTCTCTGGTCTCTCTGGTCTCTGGTCTGGTCTGGTCTGGTCTCTGGTCTGGTCTCTGGTCTCTGGTCTGGTCTCTCTGGTCTCTGGTCTCTGGTCTCTGGTCTCTGGTCTCTGGTCTCTGGTCTCTGGTCTCTGGTCTCTGGTCTGGTCTGGTCTCTGGTCTCTGGTCTCTGGTCTCTGGTCTCTGGTCTCTGGTCTCTGGTCTCTGGTCTCTGGTCTCTGGTCTCTGGTCTCTGGTCTCTGGTCTCTGGTCTCTGGTCTCTGGTCTCTGGTCTCTGGTCTCTGGTCTCTGGTCTGGTCTCTGGTCTCTCTGGTCTCTGGTCTCTGGTCTCTGGTCTCTGGTCTCTGGTCTCTGGTCTCTGGTCTCTGGTCTGGTCTCTGGTCTCTGGTCTCTGGTCTGGTCTCTGGTCTCTGGTCTCTGGTCTCTGGTCTCTGGTCTCTGGTCTCTGGTCTCTGGTCTGGTCTGGTCTCTGGTCTCTGGTCTCTGGTCTCTGGTCTCTGGTCTCTGGTCTGGTCTCTGGTCTCTGGTCTCTGGTCTCTGGTCTGGTCTCTGGTCTCTGGTCTGGTCTGGTCTCTGGTCTCTGGTCTGGTCTCTGGTCTCTGGTCTCTCTGGTCTCTGGTCTCTGGTCTCTGGTCTCTGGTCTCTCTGGTCTCTCTGGTCTCTGGTCTCTCTGGTCTCTGGTCTGGTCTCTGGTCTCTGGTCTCTGGTCTCTGGTCTCTGGTCTCTGGTCTCTGGTCTCTGGTCTCTGGTCTCTGGTCTCTGGTCTCTGGTCTCTGGTCTCTGGTCTCTGGTCTCTGGTCTGGTCTGGTCTCTGGTCTCTGGTCTCTGGTCTCTGGTCTCTGGTCTGGTCTGGTCTCTGGTCTCTGGTCTCTCTGGTCTCTGGTCTCTGGTCTGGTCTGGTCTGGTCTGGTCTCTGGTCTGGTCTGGTCTCTGGTCTCTGGTCTCTGGTCTCTGGTCTCTGGTCTCTGGTCTCTGGTCTCTGGTCTCTGGTCTCTGGTCTCTGGTCTGGTCTCTGGTCTGGTCTGGTCTCTGGTCTCTGGTCTCTGGTCTCTGGTCTGGTCTGGTCTCTGGTCTCTGGTCTCTGGTCTCTGGTCTCTGGTCTCTGGTCTCTGGTCTCTGGTCTGGTCTCTGGTCTCTGGTCTCTGGTCTCTGGTCTCTGGTCTCTGGTCTCTGGTCTCTGGTCTCTGGTCTCTGGTCTCTGGTCTCTGGTCTCTGGTCTCTGGTCTCTGGTCTCTGGTCTCTGGTCTCTGGTCTCTGGTCTGGTCTCTGGTCTCTGGTCTCTGGTCTGGTCTCTGGTCTCTGGTCTCTGGTCTCTGGTCTCTGGTCTCTGGTCTCTGGTCTGGTCTCTGGTCTCTGGTCTCTGGTCTCTGGTCTCTGGTCTCTGGTCTCTGGTCTCTGGTCTCTGGTCTCTGGTCTCTGGTCTCTGGTCTCTGGTCTCTGGTCTCTGGTCTCTGGTCTGGTCTCTGGTCTCTGGTCTCTGGTCTCTGGTCTGGTCTCTGGTCTCTGGTCTGGTCTCTGGTCTCTGGTCTCTGGTCTCTGGTCTCTGGTCTCTGGTCTGGTCTGGTCTCTGGTCTGGTCTCTGGTCTGGTCTCTGGTCTCTGGTCTCTGGTCTCTGGTCTCTGGTCTCTCTGGTCTCTGGTCTCTGGTCTCTGGTCTCTGGTCTCTGGTCTCTGGTCTCTGGTCTCTGGTCTCTGGTCTCTGGTCTCTGGTCTGGTCTGGTCTCTCTGGTCTCTGGTCTCTGGTCTCTGGTCTCTGGTCTCTGGTCTGGTCTCTGGTCTCTGGTCTGGTCTGGTCTGGTCTCTGGTCTCTGGTCTGGTCTGGTCTGGTCTGGTCTGGTCTCTGGTCTCTGGTCTGGTCTCTGGTCTGGTCTGGTCTGGTCTCTGGTCTGGTCTGGTCTGGTCTGGTCTCTGGTCTGGCTGGTCTGGTCTGGTCTCTGGTCTCTGGTCTGGTCTCTGGTCTCTGGTCTCTGGTCTCTGGTCTGGTCTGGTCTCTGGTCTGGTCTCTGGTCTCTGGTCTCTCTGGTCTGGTCTCTGGTCTGGTCTCTGGTCTCTGGTCTCTGGTCTGGTCTGGTCTCTGGTCTCTGGTCTCTGGTCTCTGGTCTGGTCTCTGGTCTGGTCTGGTCTCTGGTCTCTGGTCTCTCTGGTCTGGTCTCTGGTCTGGTCTCTGGTCTGGTCTGGTCTCTGGTCTCTGGTCATTAAATACTTTATAATCTCATGGTTGTTTGTATTTTTCCTGTTTATTAAATATATCATTTTTGACTCTCGCATTTGTAAGATTATGTGAAGAAACCGGGAGTTTATCATCGTAAAAACCCAGTGGAGCACTTCCTGTGTTACTGCATGACGTCACAGGGCTAAATGTGCAGGGTTTGTGTGTTAAACATGTGTGAACGAAACAAAACACAAAACACAAAACACAACTCCAGGTCTGTTTGTGACGAGGAAACGACATCAGAACAGATCAGAAACCGTCAGTCCAGTTGATTTTTGTTTCACGTGTGTTTTAAACAGTTTTGATGTCTTCAGTGAGAATCTGAAGTGTAAATAATCATGGAAATAACTTTGGACTGTGGCTGTAGACTCCTCACATGTGTGTAATTGTGTGTAATTGTGTGTAATTGTGTGTTTTGTGTGTTTTTTGTGGAGGTGGAACCAGCTGGACCTGGCCATCGTGCTGCTGTCCGTCATGGGCATCACCCTGGAGGAGATCGAGATCAACGCGTCTCTGCCCATCAACCCAACCATCATCAGGATCATGAGAGTCCTGAGGATCGCACGAGGTAAAACTGTAATATATATACAAATATATACGATTATATAACCCAACACCACCATCATCAGGATCATGAGAGTCCTGAGGATCGCACGAGGTAAAACTGTAATATATATACAAATATATACGATTATATAACCCAACACCACCATCATCAGGATCATGAGAGTCCTGAGGATCGCACGAGGTAAAACTGTAATATATATATACAAATATATATATATACGATTATATAACCCAACCCACCATCATCAGGATCATGAGAGTCCTGAGGATCGCACGAGGTAAAACTGTAATATATATTTACAATTATATACAAATACAACTATATGTACAATTATATAACCCAATCCCACCATCATCAGGAGGTAATACTGTAATATACAACTAGGAGTGTGCAAAAATATCAAAATATCAATATTTTGTCACAGCGTTACAGGTTTTTTGGTTTTTTTTTTTTACATTTTCGCTGTTTCGATGATTAAAATGATTGAGGTTTCTATCTTATTTTAAACTTCTTAATGATACCCAGCGATATATAAAACTATATATAGGATTATATAACCTAACCTCACCATCAGCAGGATCTTGAAAGTGCTCAGGAGGTAAAACTGCAATACATACACAACTATATGTACAATTATATAACCCAACACCACTTTATACAGTCCAAATATAAAACCCAACTCCACTATGTACAGAACAATGATGTAACTCAACCCCAGCGTCGTCAGGATCATGAGTCCAGAATCACACGAGGTAAAACTGTAACATATATTTACAATTATATACAACTATATGTATGATTATATAACCCAACCTCACTCAGGATCACACGAGGTATTACTGTAATATATACAACTATACTGTATATACAATTATATAACCCAACTCCACTATGTACAGTAGAATTATATAACCCAACGCCACCAGCATCCAGATCATGAGGATCACACGAGGTAAAACTGTAACCTACTGTATTTTCTGCACTTTAAGACGCTCTGGATTATAAAGGCTAATTTACGGTCCAGCGTCAAATCGTCTGCGTCACGAGGCAGAGAGTCTGTGTCGACACGTACCCCCTGTGCAGAGCCTCTGTGTCGACCGATGTGCACCTCCCAAATTTTCTAACTACGCATCAAAACGCCGCAGGCAGCAGGAGAAGTGACGCAGACGATAAGAGCTGTGATTGGTCGTCCGTACCACCGCTCTGTAGACATTTCCTGTCGGCTTTTCTTTCTTTCACTATATTGAGAAATAATGTGTTTAATGCAGCTTTGTGCATATGTGTTTACATTTTACAGAAACAAAACTTAAAACCGCATGACTCACTTACATAAACAAAGCCTCATAAAACAGTTCACTCCTGGTACGAGGTTCAGCTTCTGTCGGACTTAAAAAGGACACGACTCAGTGGAATATGAGTGTCTTTCTGTGACAGACTCACATTGTACTAAAAGTGAGTCTGTTCTGTGCTTCTGTCGCTTTAGAGATGGTTCATGTTAAACTTGCAGAGATTATACGTCTGCGGGTCACACACACAGACACACGTTTATATGACTGTACAGATATCGTCGCCCTCTAGTGTTTTGGCGGTGAATTACTTCGCGGTGCACAGACCTCGACGCAGATCTATAAATCAAAAACGACGGCGGCGGCGGCGGTGCACGTTGAGTCGACGCAGAACTGTACTTCAGCCTTAAGGCGCACTGTCATGGAATGATCTGGTTTTGAACTTTTTTCACAAATAAACCGCACTGGACTATAAGATTAAACGAAACACAACAGTCAGATAAGTCAGTCAAACTTTATTTAATGCCTTCACAATGACTCTCAACTTACTCTCAACTTTGTTCAGTTGTAACACGTAAAAAAAATAC
>NW_026571190.1:40611385-40613885 GCF_026225935.1 Boleophthalmus pectinirostris | reverse complement strand
ACAATACTACAAGTACTACACAGTACTACACTCGTACTACACAGTACTACACACAGTACTACAAAATACTACACAATACTACACACACAGTACTACATACTAATACTACACACAGTACTACACTACTACACACAGTACTACACAGTACTACACCACAGTACTACACAGTACAGTACTACACTGTACTACACAGTACTACACAGTACTACAGTACTACAAAACACACTATACACACATACTTACTACACAGTACTACACAGTACTACACAGTACTACACACACTACACACAGTACTACACAACACTACACACAGCACTACACTGTACTACACGATACTACACAGTACTACATATAGTACTACACAATACTACACACAGTACTACACTTACTACACAGTACTACATATAGTACTACACAATACTACACACAGTACTACACTGTACTACACAGTACTACACAGTACTACATATAGTACTACACAATACTACACACAGTACTACACTGTACTACACAGTACTACACACAGTACTACACAATACTACACACAGTACTACACTGAACTACACAGTACTACACAGTACTACACAGTACTAGTACTACACAATACTACAAAACTATACTACACAGTACTACACAGTACTACATACTACACACAGCACTACACTGTACTACACGGTACTACACAGTACTACATATAGTACTACACAATACTACACACAGTACTACACTGTACTACACAGTACTACATATAGTACTACACAATACTACACACAGTACTACACTGTACTACACAGTACTACACACAGTACTACACAATACACACAGTACTACACTTACTACACAGTACTACACACAGTACTACTACACAATACTACACACAGTACTACACAATACTACACACACTACTACTACACTGTACTACACACAGTACTACACAACAGTACTACACAATACTACACAGTACTACACTACACACAGTACTACACAATTCACCATATACACCACAACTACACAATACTACACAGTACTACACTGTACTACCACATACTACACACAGTACTACAACTACAAGTACTACAAAGTACACACTGTACTACACTGTACTACACAGTACACACAGTACTACATACTACACTGTACTACACAATACTACACACAGTACTACACAGTACTACACAGTACTACACAGTACTACATATAGTACTACACAATACTACACACAGTACTACACTGTACTACACAGTACTACACACAGTACTACACAATACTACACACAGTACTACACTGTACTACACAGTACTACACACAGTACTACAATATAGTCCTACACAATACTACACACAGTACTACACAGTACTACACAGTACTACACATAGTACTACACTGTACTACACAACACACAGTACTACACAGTACTACACACAGTACTACACAGTACTACACAATACTACCAGTACTACACATACTACACACTACAGTACTACACACAGTACTACACAGTACTACACAGTACTACACACAGTACTACACAGTACTACACACAGTACTACACACAATACTACACACAGTACTACACAGTACTACATACTAGTACTACACACAATACTACACACAGTACTACACTGTACTACACAACAGTACTACACAACTAGTACTACATACTACACGTACTAACACACATACTACACACAGTACTACACAGTACTACACAGTACTACACACAGTACTACACAATACTACACACGTACTACACTGTACTACACACATACTACACAGTACAGTACTACACAATACTACACACAGTACTACACACAACTACTACACAGTACTAACACATACGTAGTACTACACAATAGTACTACACGTACTACACACAGTACTACACACAGTACTACACAGTACTACACAGTACTACACACAGTACTACACAATACTACACACAGTACTACACAGTACTACTACACACAGTACTACACAGTACTACACACAGTACTACACAATACTACACACAGTACTACACAGTACTACACATACTACACAGTACTACACATAGTACTACACTGTACTACACACAGTACTACACTGTACTACACATAGTACTACACACAGTACTACACAGTACTACACAGTACTACACACAGTACTACACACTGTACTACAAACAGTACTACACACAGTACTACACAGTACTACACATAGTACTACACAGTACTACACACAAGTACTAGTACTACACACACACACACAGTACTACACGTACTACACACAGTACTACACTGTACTACACATAGTACTACACACAGTACTACACTGTACTACACATAGTACTACACACAGTACTACACAGTACTACACAGTACTACACATAGTACTACACACTGTACTACAAACAGTACTACACACAGTACTACACAGTACTACACATAGTACTACACAGTACTACACACAGTACTACACAGTACTACACATAGTACTACACACTGTACTACAAATAGTACTA
>NW_026571190.1:40588559-40603559 GCF_026225935.1 Boleophthalmus pectinirostris | reverse complement strand
ACTAATAGTGCAGAAAATACGGTAAATAATAACAGAATGATCCACTCGTGTTGTACTTTTGAACCACACTCAATCTGTGAACTTTAATGCCATTCTGCGCAACATTCAGGTCATAACCCAGCGTCGCCGTGGAGACGAGCAGCTGCAGACCTTTCACCGGAGCAGAGCACGTTAAGCTTCATTAACATTTACAGAGAGATAAATTGCCTGTGTCCTCCAGCTCCGGTCGTGACTCGCTCCGTTTCGCACTCGGCCCGAACTCGTGCTCCGGTTTAAAGTCCAAAGAGTCTTAAAAGTCCAAAGAGTGTGAAGATTCTGAAAGATTCTGAGAGAGGAACCCCCGGAGCGGAGGTCAGACTGGAGGGGCCCCGCTCTGCTGCTCTGGGACCGGATCTGCTCTCTGTTAAACTCAAGTGAAACTCCGTGTTTTATTCGGGCTTTTAAAAAACGACTCTGAACTTGTGTTAAAGCAATTAGGAGTTTAAGAAGAAGTAGAATTAAAAGTGGCCAGAGCTTCTTAAAAGTAAAAGTCTGAACAGGGCTGAGCGTGGGGAGAGTTTGGATGAGAGGCCGCTGGGAATACAAAGGAAAACTGTCGCTGTGTCATTAGGCAAGACATTTCACGACCCACTTTTCCCTGTATGAATGTGATTTAGCGGTAGTACAAATTAGGCTACGTTCAGACTGCAGGGCTTAACGCTCAATTCCGATTTTTTGGTGAAATCCGATGTTTTTTGGAGGTCGTTCACATTTCCAATTAACCCATTGACGCCGGATGCTGCGCAGTGCAGCGCTGAGTCCCCTGTCCGATTGTCTGGTGATCATCTTAACTGTAAAGGCGGGGCCACGTCTGGAAGCATGGGGGGCGTGTCCTCCTCTCGCTTCATTCACTCCCATAGAGACGCAAAACTGCCGGAGCTGTACTGTCGCGTTAAACCTTCACAAGACACAAAAATGCTGACAGTGACAATGACAGTGAAGACACGGACAACATTTATGTTTGACCATGTTTATTTGTTACATGACATAGTGATATGGCACCTGTTATAGGAGCGTCTGGAACAGCGAACAGATCAAGTGGTTGAGGGCGTTCATACGCTGCAGTAAAGAGCAACGTTTGTTACTTCAAACCAGGTCTTGATGGAAACATGTGCGGGACATTTGGATTATTTTTCAATGGAGAAATAATCCGCCATGATAAAGAAGGTTTAAGGCGACAGTACAGCTCCGGCAGTTTTGTGTCTCTCTGTGGGAGTGAATGAGCGAGAGGAGGACACGCCCCCCATGCTTCCAGATGTGGCCCCCTTTACCAGTACGCTGTCACCAGACAATCTGGACAGGAGACTCAGCGCTGCACTGCAACCGGCGTCAATGGGTTAAATGTGACTTGTGTGTGACTCCAGTGTGAACATTAAACGGTCAAAAGTGTCCCACATGTGACACTGGAGACAGACGACGTCAACCGCAGCGAGCGTCTCTGTGTTTACAGAAGTTGTCCAAAAATGGACGCAGCATCGAGCACCTGGAGATTTTAAAGTTCCTCTCATACCGGAGCCACAACATGAACAACTTACTTGTTTTAACCGTTCAGGCTCAAATTAATTTTTAGTAACGGGAAAAAATCTGATATTTGGAAAATGATCATATGGGGGTAGTAATATATAGAGGTGTGCAAAAATATCGGAATATCGATATATCGTATAGTTAATGTGATGAACAGTATCGATATCATGGGCTACTGTATTGATATATCACCAAGAGTATTTTTAGGGTGTTTTACTAAATTTATTTTTGTTCCAGAGCTACAGTTTTGTTGCTTGTGGACTGAAGGAAACCATTTATTTCAACACATTTGACATTTTTACTGTCTTGAGATTAAATGTTTGTGTTTCATATGAACTTTGCACAAGAAATGGTTTAACAAAGACTTTAGTATCACAGCCATGATTTAACCTTTTTTTTTATTGAACCGTATCGAATCTATTTGAAATATATCCTAACAAATCAAAAGTGCAGTGTATTGAGATATGTATCGTATCGTGGCCTGTGTATCGAGGTGTGTATCGTATCGGCAACTTCTTAATGATACCCAGCCCTAGTAATATACAATCTGGACTTTTGTTTGAGAGAGACCTTCACATCCAGTGAGTTCTGGGATGTTACAGATTTGCAGCATTGGTCCAGTGTGGTAAATTAACACTGAAGACTGAAAATGATATGAACACTAACTTTATGTGTTTACCACTTTTCATTACAATGAAAACATAAATCAGAGTGTAACAGCTTTACAATGGCAGAACAACATCACTTTTTCAGGTGGTGCTCCAAGAAACAATTTATATGCTTTGTAAACAACAAAAGTACTTTGCACTTCTGGCGGGCTGTTTGTGTGGAGTCGTTCTTACACAGTCTGCATCGTCCACGTTTATCAGCATGGACGGGAGAAAAGGCTCCTCAGTAAAAAAAGCTCATAAAATATGGATTTGGAGTAAGTAGGTAATTGGCATTTAGCTGTTGTAAATCTGCAACGTCTGCCTGGAGAGGGTTAAGGAGGAGATTGAGAAGGAGAAGGACGAGGTTTTTGGTCGTGGTGTTTTTTGTGGTGAAGTGGAGATGTGCTTCACTTCAGTCACACTGAGTTCATTAAGAATTTTCTCCTACTTCAGTGCAGAATAGTGACGTTTGTGTCTTGTTGATAACGTGTAGGTGGATGAATGCACTTTGACCGTTCAGACTGAAGTCACATGTCAAAAGATCAGAATATGTATCAGTTTCAGGAGCACAGATCCAAGTGTCCTGGGTCACATTTGAACAAATCAGATCTGTGTGGTTCAGACTGACATTAAAAGATCAGATACAGGAACATAGGGGCCAAAAAATCAGATTTGGGTCACTTCAGGTGCAGTGTGAACGCAGCCTGTGTTGTTGTGATACTAAAATTTGACACTGATTCTGATACTAAGATGATAATTTTTAAAAAACAGCAACAACAAAACACTTTACTTAGACCAGGGGTGTTAAACCTACGGCCCTTTAATCTGGCCGCGGCTGATTTCTACTCAAAAATTTTAATTATATTTTTCTATTAAAATCTTGTTAATTTTTCTGTGGGTGTTTATCACAGCAGCGTCTCCAGCGTCTCTGTACGTGGCCCCTCCCACCAGCAGCAGCAAATGAAGACTTGTCTCTTTCCAAACGCTCTTAAAGGACGATCGTTTTGACTGTTGACCGTGACACCCTCATCAGAAAAAATGTCAACACATGAGAAAAGTGGAGCCGAGTGCAGGATTTTACAACAAAAATGGACTTATTCATGTTTACAGACAAGTTCATGTTAAAACTTTGTGTTGAAAATTTGTATTTTTTTAAAAGTTTTCAGGTTGTTCATAATATTATAATATTTAGTAAAAAAAAAAGTTCATCAATTACAAAAGATTTCTGTAATAGATTTGTGTTTCTCTGCACAAATATTTGAACTTATTGTCATTTTTGGGGTTTATATGACATGAGTTTTCTGATCCGGCCCCCAGACCAAAATGAGTTTGACACTCCTGTAGTACAACATTAAAGTGAAAAGTACAGCAATAAAGTATAATCAGTACAAAGAATGAGTGAAACAGTTTAGTTAAAGGACTGAATAGTTTAAATGAGATTTAGTAGAGATTTAGTGAGAACAAATAGAGACTGAACTGCGCTCAATTAAATCCTTAAAAGTAAAATTTGCGAGTGCAGAGGAGCCTGAGCGTGATTTTAATGATATGAAAATTATTATTTTTTATTCTCCATAAACGTGCGTGTGTTGAGTGTGAGCTCCAGATGCTCGCTGATGCAAACCGCTCTCATTAAACACTCCTGTTTGTTCCCTCTGCTCTCAGGACTCTCACACTACTGTTCTATTTTCTCTTTTTAGTAATAGTAGTAGAAGTAGTTGCAGTTGTAGTAGTGGTGGTAGCAGTAACAGTAGTCGTAGCAGTAATAGTATCAGTAGTAACAGTACTAGTAGTAGCAGTAGTAGTAGTAGTAGTAGTAGCACTAGTACAAGTAAGCAGTAATAGTAGTAGTAATAGCTAGAGCCCGACCGATATGGATTTTGTTGTGGCCGATATGAAACCGATATAATGGGAGTTGGAGCTGCCGATATAATCACCGATATATTTAGTGATGTAAAAATTCACAGTAAATCTTGAATTGTTTAAAAAAATTTGGTTTGGCTCTGGTGGATTTTAATTTGGGTTTATTTAGGCAACATTTATTGTTATTCTGACTCTTTACGTCATATTTACAGACAGTAGTTCAGCTTAATGGCATTTTTGCATCACATTCTAGACACTAGTGATGGGTATTCCAGTTCTTTTTAGAGAACCGGCTCTTTTGGCTCGGCTCACTAAAAGCATTTGGCTCTTTTGGGTCCCAAGCGGCTCTTCAGATTGTTTTGTCTAAACCAAAACTGAACCAGGACTGAAAAAGGACTAAACCAGGACTAAACCGGATCTAAAACCATGTGTAAAACAGGACTAAACCAGAACTGAACCAGGGACTGAGTGTCAGGACTCGGTCTCTCCCTCACTCGAGCCCAAGATTAGTCCTGGTTTATTTATTTTATGCTGAACTACATCCACATATGCACATTTTTTTATCCTATGCACATGCAGATTTCTGAAAGTTTTGTTTTTAGCCGCTGCCGCTGTCAAACTCCCAGGAGTCTGCACGCGGCGTGAAGAGAAAAAAAGTGAGAGAAAGAGAAAACACGGCTCCTAATAAGGATCAGGCTCTCGTCGTTCGCTTCAAAGAGCCGACTCTACGAGCCGCTTCGTTCGTGACCGACCCATAACTAGTAAAGAAACTAGCGCTATTAGCCTTTAGCCGTAAAAACGTGCGCGCTGCGGTAATTAATTATATGCGCAAGTATCATCATTCACACGTCTGTTCACAGCTCATTTACATATCAGTGCAGGTCCAGTAACAAATATACGGCCAATGTAGTAACTTTACAACAGACCAATAGAAAACAGCCTGTTTATGTGTGGGAGCTACAGCAGATAATCGCTAACAATGAGAAAGAACCAAAACCAGCTTCAGAGTCGACATATTTCCAACACTCACCGCTCACACAGGCTCCTCCCACATCACAAGTCTGCACTAATAAATGTCCTTTTAATCCAGACTCAAACCGATTGTCCGTAAAAAGAAAATAATCTCAGTGTTTAGATCTGTGTCTGCAGGTGTAAACAAACACACGCGACTCTGTGGTGTGTTCAGGACAGTACGACACACACAGACAAATGACTCCGTAGATAAATACTGATGTGGAGCCACATCTTAGGACATTTATCTGTCTGTAAATTGGATTAAATGAACAGAATGTAGAGAGTCTAAGATTTTTAACGACGTATCACATGCCCACGGGAAATATCGGCCCCTATCAGCAAGTATATCGGCCGATAGTCGATATGTCTCCAGGTGCCCATATCGGCCGATAATATCAGCCAACTGATATATCGGTCATTCTCTAGTAATAGCATTAGTTGTAGTGGTGGCAGTAGTAGTAGTAATAGTAGTAATAGTAGTAGTAGTAGTAGTAGTAGTAGTAGTAGTAGTAGTAGCAGTAGTAGTAGTAGTAGCAGTAGTAGCAGCAGTAGCAGCGGTAGTAGTAGTAGTAGTAGTAGCAGCAGCAGTAATAGTAGTAGTAGTAGTAGGAGCAGTTGTAGTAGTGGGAGCAGTAGCAGTAGTAGTAGTAGCATAGTAGTAGTAGTAGTAGTAGTAGTAGTAGTAGTAGTAGTAGTAGTAGTAGTAGTAGTAGAAGTAGTAGTAGTAGTAGTAGCAGTAATAGTAGTTTTCTAATTCCTGTTTTTAGGCGCCATTTTGAGGACCTTTGACCATTCAGAATAAAAACATATAAAACGTATAAAAACTTTTCTGGCTGTATTTGTTAACGAGTGCTTTGTGTCACCATGGTAACCGCTGAACATTCCGCCGTGCACATACACGTAGAACAGCCGCGAAGTACCAACACTGCAGTTCTTTTTGGCGCTGTTGACCCCGTGTACTGAATCTACATTATCTGAAAATATTTAAATTCAAATCTTTATCCGTGGTTTTCCGAAAGATGAAAATGTTTGAATGGTGAAAAAGTCCTCAAAATGTCGGCAGTAACAGGAAGCCGACGTCCGTGAATAAAAAGCAGGTTCGTGTGTGTGTATTATATTCAGATATTCAGATACTGCGTTGTGATTTTAAAAAGTACTTGCGCTGCTTTGGCCCCGGACGTTTTTTTTTGTGCGGTTGGAAAAATGAAGCAGAAACATGGAGCTTGTCACTGGAGTCACCGTAGTACAACACGAATCTGCATTTTTATTCTCCTCAGCTGCTCCCGTCCCGTTTAAATACTGTAGGTCTAGTACTCGGTTACTTTTACTTGAGTAACTTGTACTTTTCTAGCAGCATAGTGGTTAGTGGTTTTCTCAAATACTTTTTTACTCTTGAATACAGTAATAGTAGTAGTAGTAGTAGTAGTAGTAGTAGTAGTAGTAGTAGTAGTAGTAGTGTAGTAATGGTAGTAGTACCAGTAGTAGAAGTGGCAGCAGTAACAGTAATAGTAGTATAATAGTAGTAGCAATAACAGTAGCAGTAGTAGTAGTAACAGTAGTAGTAGTAATAGCAATAGTAGTAGTAGTACTAATAGTAGCAGTAGTAGTAGTCATGGTAGTAACAGTATTGGTAGTAGTAGTAGTAGTAATAGTAGTAGTAGTTGTAGTAGTAGTAGCAGTAGCAGTAGTAGTAATAGTAATAGTAGTAGTAGTAGTAGTACTAATAGTAGCAGTAGTAGTAGTCATGGTAGTAACAGTATTGGTAGTAGTAGTAGTAGTAGTAACAGCAGTAGTAGTAGTGGTAGTAGTTGTAATAGTAATAGTTGCAGTAGTAGCAGTAGTAGTAGAAGCAGTAATAGTAATAGCAGTAGTCGTAGCAGTTTTCGCAGTAACAGTAGTAGCAGTAGTGGTAGCAGTAGTAGTAGTAGTAGTCGTAGTAGCAGTAACAGCAGTAGTAGTAGTAGTAATTGTAATATCAGTAACAGTAGTAGTAGTTGTAGTAGTTGCTGTAGTAGTAGCAATAACAGTAGTAATAGTAGTAGTAAAAGTAGTTGCAGTAGTAGTAGTAATAGTTGTAATAGTAGTAGCAGTAACAGTAGTAGTAGTAGTAATAGCAGTAGTAGTAGTAGTAGTAATAGTAATAGCAGTAGTAGTAGCAGTAGTAGTAGTAGTTGTCACAGTAACAGTAGTAGTAATAATAGTAGTAGCAATAACAGTAGTAATAGTAGTTGTAGTAGTAGTAATAGTTGTAATAGTAGTAGCAGTAACAGTAATAGCAGTAGTAGTAGTGGTAGTAATAGTAATAGTAGTAGTTGCAGTAGTAGCAGTAGTAGTAGAAGCAGTAATAGTAATAGTAATAGAAGTAGCAGCAATAGTAGTAGTAGTAGTAGTAGTAGTAGTAGTACTAATAGTAGTAGTAGTAGTAGTCATGGTAGTAACAGTATTGGTAGTAGTAGTAGTAATAGTAGTAATAGTAGAAGTACTAACAGTAGTAGCAGTAACGTTAGTAGTAACAGCAGTAGTAGTAGTGGTAGTAGTAGTAATAGTAGTAGTTGCAGTAGTAGCAGTAACAGTAGTAGCAGTAGTAGTAGTAGTAGTAGTCGTAGTAGCAGTAACATCAGTAGTAGTAGTAGTAACTGTAATATCAGTAACAGTAGTAGTAGTTGTAGTAGTTGCTGTAGTAGTAGCAATAACAGTAGTAATAGTAGTAGTAAAAGTAGTTGCTGTAGTAGTAGCAATAACAGTAGTAATAGTAGTAGTAAAAGTAGTTGCAGTAGTAGTAGTAATAGTTGTAATAGTAGTAGCAGTAACAGTAGTAGTAGTAACAGCAGTAGTAATAGTAATAGTAGTAGTTGCAGTAGTAGCAGTAGTAGTAGAAGCAGTAATAGTAATAGCAGTAGTAGTAGCAGTAGTAGTAGTAGTTGTCACAGTAACAGTAGTAGCAGTAGTAGTAGTAGTATTATTAGTTGCAGTAACAGTAGTAGTAATAATAGTAGTAATAGTAGTTGTAGTAGTAGTAGTAATAGTTGTAATAGTAGTAGCAGTAACAGTAATAGCAGTAGTAGTAGTGGTAGTAATAGTAATAGTAGTAGTTGCAGTAGTAGCAGTAGTAGTAGAAGCAGTAATAGTAATAGTAATAGTAATAGAAGTAGTAGCAGCAATAGTAGTAGTATTAGTAGTAGTAGTAGTAGTAGTAGTAGACGTAACAGCAGCAGTAACAGTTGCACTTATAGTAGCAGTAGTAGTAGTAGAAGTAGAAGAAGTAGTAGTATTAGTAGTAGTCGTAGTAGCGGTAACAGTAGTAGTAGAAGTAGTTGAAGTAGTAGTAGTACTAGTAGTAGTAATAGCAGTAATTCCAGTATTTATACAGTATTAGTCTTTATTAAACTGACACCCAGGCATATTTTCTTTAAGTTACTTTTACTTGAGTAGTACTTTTCCGATGTACTTTTTTACTCTTTCTTGGGCCACTACTTTGTCTTTCTACTTTAGTAACATTATTTTTGTTACACTGCTTCATTTTTAGCCTCGTCTTCGTCTTCCACCTCTGCCTCGTCTGCCTCGGCCCCAGCGCAGAAATAAACGATCAGGGAAAACACCGGCGGATTTTTTTTTTTTTCGTCTTATTTTCCTCCGTGTGTCCTGAAAACAGCAGATAATAAGACACAGAATCGCGGCTCCGTCTTCACATTCTGTCTCCAAAACAACCGTCTGTATAAATAGCCTCATTAGGAGTAGACTTTCCCATTTTCCCCGTGTTTGTTTCTCCGGTTTAAAGCGCTCGCCGGGCACATTCTGTTGTTGTCTGTTACCGCGGCGATTTTCAGACGAGTGACCTTTTGCGGATCTCATAATCGAGTGAAATTTACACTGAGCTAAATCTTATTCAGAGCGGAGGCGCGCGGGGTGTGCGCACGTAAAGCTCCGCGGCCCCGAGCGAGGTGGTGTCGGCGTGTGGAGTTTGACCGCGGCCGGATTCTCGCAGGATTATCACAGGATTATCACAGGATCATCACGGAGACGGAGCCGTTCCACCTTTGATTCCAGAAGTGAATGTTCTGTATATTTTTCTCATTTACTTAACCGTGCGCCGTGTGTAACTGTTCTGGTGCGAGGTCAGCCTCCGTGGAGATGTGACTGATTAGGTCTGGGCGATATGGATCAAAAAATATATATCGATATATTTTGCTATATCTCGATATATGTTCAAGAAAAAATAACCCCCTAAAACTGAAAACTGCAAAAACAAATCTGCCAATTCCACAATGTCTTTTTTTTTTTTTTTTATTGAAGTGTAAGAGGTCGGCAGTTCATGTAGGAACATTTAAGATTATAAAAAAATCCTTGATTACATAAATAATAATTTAACTGTAAAATAAAAGAAATAAAACATATTTCCTTCTTTTCATTCATAAATAAAACAACTCAACACAAGCTCATCTTTGCATTAACTTTTATCCAAACCAGAACCAGAACCATGAGCTCGTTTAGCAGAAGAAGCTCAGGATGTTCCTTATTTCAATAGATCCATGTTCCAGCAGTGAGGAGCTCTGAGGTTTAATCCCACAATCCACTGCAGATCAAACCCAACGTTTCCAAACACTATTGTACAAGTGACACTGCAGCAGATTATTAATTAAAATCTTCTGCATAAATAAACTTTAAGATAAATAAAGCAAAACGACTCTAGAGCCACATCAGCTGTTTGAGATAATAATGTGTTTAATGCAGTTTTGCGCATGCACGTGTTTACATTTTGAAACAGAAACTTTAAGCGCATGACTCATTTGCATAAACAGCACTTCTCATTGCAGCTCAGCTCGTTCAGCTTCTTTCGGGCTAAAGGACATGACTCAGTGGAATATGAGGATGAGCTGCTGGTGGTTTTGTTTGTAAATGGTGGAAAAGGTTTGTGGTGCTTGAAGCTTTTCACTGGGACTAACTTTCGGCGTTCAGGTTGATAGTGAAGAGTGAAGGAGACACGAGTGAACAAAATCAAGGAGGCGGAGGCGACGAGAGAGAAGACAAACAAGCAAAGCGGCAAAATCAAAATTCAACCCCTATTACTGATAACGCCGGTTCAATAATCACATCTGACCCCGTGTTGCCAGATAATTCACCTGCACACAGAGACACGTCCTGGATTTGTTTCATTCTCACAGTTCATGTTCAGGTCTCATGTGAAGCTCAGAGCTGCCAGAGTTCCCTCCGTGAACTGCAGAGGCTGCACTAGCGCTGACTCAAGGCTGGTGAAGGTGCTGGGGTTTAGGTAGAGCTCATTCAGATCAGAGAGAGGCATTTGAAGTTCTAACCAACTGGATTTCAGCGTTGAACCTGGCAACCCAAACGAGAGAGTCATGTGAGGCTCATTCTGTTTTCTGATTGGAGAACTGACTGAACCAAAACACCAAATTATAACATAAACAACTCAACCTCAAGTCCAGTGTTTTTGTGATTAAGAATAAATCAGCGCTATCAGTGAAATCATTTAAACCAGGGGTGTCAAACATACGGCCCGGGGGCCAGATCCGGCCCTCCAAGACCTTTAATCTGGCCCTCGGCTGATTTTCTACTAAAATATTTTAATTATATTTTCTATTAAAATGTTGTTAATTTTCTGTGGTGTTTATCACAGCAGCGTCTCCAGCGTCTCTGTACGTGGCCCCTCCCACCAGAGCAGCACAAATGAAGACTTGTCTCTTTCCAAACGCTCTTAAAGGACGATCGTTTTGACTGTTGACCGTGACACCCTCATCAGAAAAATGTCCAACATGAGAAAAGTGGAGCCGAGTGCAGGATTTTACAACAAAAATTGACTTATTTCTATTTACAAACAAGTTCATGTTAAAACTTTGTGTTGAAATAAAATTTTTCTTAAAGTTTCAGGTTGTTCATAATATTATAATATTTTGTAAAAGAAAGAGTTCATCAATTAAAAAAGATTTCTGTAATAGATTTGTGTTTCTCTGCACAAATATTTGAACTTATTGTTATTTTTGGGGTTTATATGACATGAGTTTTCTGATCCGGACACTTTGGGATCAAAGTCGGTTGGACACGACCCCCGGACCAAAATGAGTTTGACACCCCTGATTTAAACTCCTTCATCTCTATGGAGACAAACAGGTGACGCCACCAAGTTACAGATCAGGTCTGTGGAGAGGAAACCAGGATAAATGTAGAACCACATGTTTTTTAACATATTTTGGAGATGTTAAAAACACTGAGTGAACTGTGAGTGAATAAAAGCAACATGGATTTGATGACAGACACTCAACACACACAACAGAGAAGATATACAGGTTTAAAGTAAACCTTTAAAACTATATATTTTCATATATATATGGAGGAAAAGATGTCTCTGTTTTTCTCTCAATTGGATTTAACTCAAGTGTAATAATATAACTATATATATAACTGAATATATTAAGAGTGCTTTATTACATTAAATAACTCTTAATATATTCAGTCTGGGTGCCTCGGGTTTGTACTTCGCTCATCTGTACATTTTCCAATAAAGGCCACATTCTGTAGAGATTTCAGATTTTCCCCTCGTACAACACCTGCACTGCTCTTTTTCTTTTTAAATGTATGACTCAGTGAAGCTCTCGGCCTCTTCTCTTTGTCTGGATTTAACTAAGTTTAATTCCTCAACTTTTATGACTCTTCGTACAGTCAGAGCGAAGTTTTTGTTTAAACACACTGATCATTGGTTCTGAACTCTTTCCGTTAAACTGATTCAGATTTACAATGTGTAGAGCTTAATTCAGAGCAGCATGTGGATCAGTCAGGGAGAGGCAGGTAAACAGACGGACATGTTTTGGTTTAATGTGCCAGTTGATAAAAGAGTTACTTTAATTCTGTGTAATCAACACTTAAGACCCTGAGAAACGAGTCTGTCTGTCCACGATACAACAGAACTGTATGTGTATGTGTATGTGTATGTGTATGTGTATGTGTGTGTATCTGTGTCTGTGTATGTATGTGTGTGTGTATCTGTATCTGTATCTGTATGTGTGTCTGTATCTGTATCTGTATGTGTATGTGTGTGTGTATCTGTGTCTGTGTATGTATGTGTGTGTGTATCTGTATCTGTATCTGTATGTGTGTCTGTATCTGTATCTGTATCTGTATGTGTGTGTGTATCTGTGTCTGTATGTGTATGTGTGTGTGTATGTGTATGTGTATGTGTATGTGTGTGTGTATCTGTGTCTGTGTATGTATGTGTGTGTGTATCTGTATCTGTATGTGTGTGTATCTGTATCTGTATGTGTGTCTGTATCTGTATCTGTATGTGTGTCTGTGTCTGTATGTGTATGTGTGTGTGTGTATGTGTATGTGCCCACAGCACTCAGCTCTCAGCTGCTCTCAGACTCTGTATATACTCTGTATGCTGCACTTGGCTATAGTCTTCTATATGCCATCCATCCATCCATCCATTTTCTTCTGCTTATCTGGGGTCGGGTCGCGGGGGCATCAGTCTAAGCAGGGACTCCCAGACTTCCTTCACTCCAGAGGAAGTCAGGAGTCCCTGCTTAGACTGATGTCTTATATACAGTATGATTGTGTTATAGTGTTATATATGATTGTGTTATAGTGTTATATATGATTGTGTTATAGTGTTATATATGATTGTGTTATAGTGTTATATATGATTGTGTTATAGTGTTATATATGGTTGTGTTATAGTGTTATATATGTTGTGTTATAGTGTTATATATGATTGTGTTATAGTGTTATATATGGTTGTGTTATATGTTATATATGATTGTGTTATAGTGTTATATATGATGTGTTATATGTGTATATGATATGTATAGTGTTATATATGATTATGTTATAGTGTTATATATGATTGTGTTATAGTGTTATATATGATTGTGTTATAGTGTTGTATATGATTGTGTTATAGTGTTATATATGATTGTGTTATAGTGTTGTATATGATTGTGTTATAGTGTTATATATGATTGTGTTATAGTGTTATATATGATTGTGTTATGTGTGTGTGTTATATATGTGTATATTGTTATAGTGTTATATATGTTATATGTTGTTTATAGTGTTTATATATGATTGTGTTATAGTGTTATATATGATTGTGTTATAGTGTTATATATGATTGTGTTATAGTGTTATATATGATTGTGTTATAGTGTTATATATGATTGTGTTATAGTGTTATATATGATTGTGTTATAGTGTTATATATGATTGTGTTATAGTGTTGTATATGATTGTGTTATAGTGTTATATAGTGTTATAGTTTGTTTATAGTGTATATATGATTGTGTTATAGTGTTATATGATTGTGTTATAGTGTTATATATGATTGTGTTTATAGTGTTGTATATGATTGTGTTATAGTGTTATATATGATGTGTTTATATGTTTATATATGGTTGTGTTATAGTGTTATATATGGTTGTGTTATAGTGTTATATATGATTGTGTTATAGTGTTGTATATGATTGTGTTATAGTGTTATATATGATTGTGTTATAGTGTTATATATGATTGTGTTATAGTGTTGTATATGATTGTGTTATATGTGTATATATGATTTGTGTTATAGTGTTATATATGATTGTGTGTTATATATAGTGTGTATATGATTGTGTTATAGTGTTATATATGATTGTGTTATAGTGTTATATATGTGTTATAGTGTTATATAGTGTGTTATATATGATTGTGTTATAGTGTTATATATGTTGTATTATAGTGTTATATATGATTGTGTTATAGTGTTATATATGATTGTGTTATAGTGTTATATATGATTGTGTTATAGTGTTGTATATGATTGTGTTATAGTGTTATATATGATTGTGTTATAGTGTTATATATGATTGTGTTATAGTGTTATATATGATTGTGTTATAGTGTTATATATGATTGTGTATGTTGTATATATGTGTTATAGTGTTATATATGATTGTGTATATGTGTTTATTATGATTGTGTTATAGTGTTGTATATGATTGTGTTATAGTGTTATATATGATTGTTATATGTTATAATATGTGTATATATTATATGATTGTGTTATAGTGTGTTATATATATTGTGTTATAGTGTTATATATGATTGTGTTTATAGTGTTATATATGTTGTGTTATAGTGTTATATATGATTGTGTTATAGTGTTATATATGATTGTGTTATAGTGTTATATATGATTGTGTTATAGTGTTATATATGATTGTGTTATAGTGTTATATATGATTGTGTTTATGTGTTGTATAGTGTGTTATAGTGTGTATATGATTGTGTTATAGTGTTATATATGATTGTGTATATGTTATATATGATTGTGTTATAGTGTTGTATATGATTGTGTTAGTGTTTATATATGATTGTGTTATAGTGTTATATGATTGTGTTATAGTGTATATATGATTGTGTTATATATGTTTGTATATGATTGTGTTATAGTGTTATATATGATTGTGTTATATATGATTGTGTTATAGTGTATATATGATTGTGTTATAGTGTTATATACAGGGCTGGTATCATTAAGAATTTGCCGATACGATACATACCTCGATACAGTGCACTTTTGGTTCAATTCAATGTATTTCAAATCAGTTCGATATGGTTCAGTAAAAATAAAGGCTAAATCATGACTGTGATACTAAAAGTCTTTATCAAACCACTAATTTTGTGCAAAGTTAGAATTAAACACAAACATTTTAATCATCAAAAACAGTGCAAATGTCAGATGTGTCGCATTAACGCGTTTCCTTCCTCTAAACAAACAACAAAACTGCAGCTGTAACACAATGATTTAGTAAAATATACCAAAAAATACTCTTGGTGACATATCGATACAGCAGCCCACGATATCGATACTGTATTGTCACATTAAACGATACGATACATCGATATTCTGCACACCCCTAGTTAT
>NW_026571190.1:40561059-40586059 GCF_026225935.1 Boleophthalmus pectinirostris | reverse complement strand
CCTCTCTCTCCCCTCTCCCTCCTTCGCTCCTCTCTCCTCCTCCCTCTCTCCCCTCCTCTCCTCATCTCCTCCCTCTCCTCCTCTCCTCCTCTCCTCTCCTCCTTCTCCCCTCTCCTCTCCTCTCTCCTCTCTCCCTCTCCCCTCTCTCCTCCTCTCTCCTCCTCTCTCCTCCTCTCCTCCTCTCCTCTCCTCCTCTCCTCCCTCTCCTCCTCTCCTCTCCTCCTCTCCTCTGTCTCCTTCCTCTACTCTCCTCCTCTCCTCCTTCGCTCCTCTCTCCTCCTCCCTCTCTCCCCCTCCTCTCCTCATCTCCTCCTCTCCTCTCCTCCTCTCCTCCTCTCTCTCTTCTCTCCTTCTCCTCCTCTCCTCCTCCTCCTCCTCTCCTCCCTCCCTCTCCTCCCTCTCCTCCTCTCCTCTCCTCTCTCCTCTCTCCTCTCTCTCCTCTCCTCCCTCCTCCTCCTCCTCTCTCCTCTCCTCCCTCTCTCCTCTCCTCTCCTCCTCCCTCCTCTCCTCCTCTCCTCCTCCTCCCTCCTCCTCTCCTCTCCTCCTCTCCTCCTCTCCTCCTCTCCTCTCCTCCCTCCTCTCCTCCTCCTCCTCCTCTCCTCCCCTCTCCTCCTCCTCCTCCCTCTCTCCCCTCTCCCTCTCCTCCTCTCCCTCTCCTCTCCCCTCCTCTCCTCCTCTCTCCTCCTCCTCTCCTCCTCTCTCTCCTCTCCCTCCTCCTCCTCCTCTCCTCTCCTCCTCCTCCTCCTCTCCCTCTCCTCTCCTCTCTCCTCCCTCTCTCCTCCTCTCCTCTCCTCCTCTCTCCTCTCTCTCCTCCTCTCTCCTCTCTCCCCCTCTCCTCTCCCTCTCTCTCCTCCTCTCTCTCCTCTCTCCCTCTCTCTCCTCCTCTCCTCCTCTCCTCCCTCCCTCCTCTCCTCTCCTCCTCCTCTCCTCCTCCCCCTCCCCTCCTCCGTGTCTCCTCCTGTAGGACACGTTGCGGGAGTGTCCTCCTGACGGTCCTGGTTCAGATTACGGTTGTCACGCGGGCCTTCAGTTCATCTCTCCTCTGTACTTCGTGTCGTTCGTGCTCACGGCTCAGTTCGTGCTCATAAACGTGGTGGTGGCGGTTCTCATGAAGCACCTGGACGACTCCAACAAAGAGGCGCAGGAGGACGCCGAGATGGACGCCGAGATCGAGCTGGAGCTGGCGCAGGGGGGCCTCTGCTGCATGATGGGAAACATCGGGGCCATCGCCGGGGCCACGGCCGCGGCGGGGGGGGCGGTGGCGGGCGGGGCCGCGGGGGGGCTGGGAGGGGCCGGCGGAGGAGCCCTGCCCGTCGCGGCGACCGTGGGACCGCCGGGGGGGGGCGCCGGAGCCGGAGGAGGACACGAAGGACTCGCACTTCATCATCATCATCATCATCATCATCGGTGTCGCCTGTACTCACCTGCACAGGTAAGACTGACGCTCATGCCCCCTACGATACCGATACTTACCGATAATATACTTGTACTTGTTAAACGTTTGTCGATACCACATGCCGATACCGATACCACTATTACACAACACCAGAGCTGGGACCAAGTCTTTGTTTTGTAAGTTTTAAGTAAGTCTCAAGTCTTTGACCTCAAGTCCGAGCCTCAAGTCAAATACCCGCAAGTCCAAGTCGAGTCTCCAGACGCTGGTCCATAAGTCCAAGTCAAGTCCAGGTTTAAAGACTTGAAATGACTTGAAGCTCAAAGTAAAGTACAAAATATAGTTTAGATTTTTGCTATTTATTTGACTTTTAAGATAAATTGTACTTAAAGAATCATATTATATTTATATTTGAGTATTTATAGAGTATGTACGAGTTGTAGAAATGTTTATTTTCCCTTTATAAATGTCATGACAAGATCTTAGTGTGAATCATTACGCTCAGAATAGAAAAAATTCAGATTTAAAAGTGCTTCTTTCAAGTCACAGGCCTCAAGTCCGAGTCAAGTCCCAAGTTATTGACCTTCAGGTTCAAATTGAGTCCCAAGTCTTAGTCCATTTGATCAAGTCAAGTCTTGAGTCCAAGTCATGTCTTGCAAGTTCCCACCTCTGCACAACACATTCAGTTTCCTGAATAAGACAATATTCTGTTTATGAGAAACCAGGATAAATAAAGTGACTGTACATGAATGAAATGACTGTTAAATAAAGAGCTGCACTGCACACGTACGACCACGTAATTTTAACCGACAAACTGAATGTAGGTTGTTGTGTGTGTTGTGACCAAACAGGTGTGTACATGTGTCTCTGCATCAGAAGGAGCGAGACACAAACAGTGGGTCAGTCTGTAACGAACCGAAGCACAAATGTGGATTTAACCAGGATTTGTAGAAGAAATTCCACACTTTCCGTTGCGTTGGGACAAGTGTGAGTCCATGTGCACAGTGGATAAAGCAGCACATATGTTTCTGTGTCCAGTGGGAAAAAGTTTTTCCAGGTGAGAGTCGCTCAATGTGGATGACGAGGCCCCGCCCCCCTCCCCCCGTACGCTGTCCTGGTTTTGACAAACACAAATCTGGTCACACTGACCTGTATTCACCTGAGTCATGTCTTTTAATCCAACACAAGTTGAACCACATCAGCGACACAAGAGCTGGAGTTTTATCTTCACTTAGTTTATGTAAATTAGTGATGTGGTTTTAAGTTTTGTTTCTGTGAGATTTGAACAAAACTGAATTAAACACATTATAATGTCAAACAGCTGATATGGCCCTTTACTAAGGTCTGTCCGGTCCCTGTATGACCGGAGCAGGAGCTGTGTTTGTTGCCGCAGTAAGTCAGACCTGTTCTCGGTGCATGTTGGACTCCTCCAGGGCCGCCCCTGTCACCGGTTCTGTTGGCTGGAGGGTCCGGTTTGGGGACCACAGGATCATCTCTGCTGTTTGCAGATGATGTTGTCCTGTTGGCTTCATCAGACCAGGACCTGCAGCACTGAGGCAGTTTGCAGCCGAGTGTGAAGCGTCTGGGATGAAGATCAGCTCCTCCAAATCCGAGGCCATGGTTCTCGACTGGAAAAAGGCATCTTGCCCTCTCCGGGTGGGTGGAGAGTCTCTGCCTCAAGTGGAGGAGTTCAAGTATCTCGGGGTCTTGTTCTCGAGTGAGGGGAGGATGGAGTGTGAGATTGACAGGTGGACAGGTGCAGAGTCTCCAGTGATGCGGTCGCTGTATCGGACCGTTGTGGTGAAGAGGAGCTGAGTCGAAAGGCGAAGCTCTCGATTTATCGGTCAGTCTTCGTTCCTACTCTCACCTCTGGTCATGAGCTCTGGGTAGTGACCGAAAGGACGAGATCGTGGATACAAGCGCTCGAAATGAGTTTCCTCCGCAGGGTGTCTGGGCGTCTCCCTTAGAGACAGGGTGAGGAGCTCAGTCACACGGGAGGAGCTCAGAGTAGAGCCGCTGCTCCTCCACGTCGAGAGGAGCAGTTGAGGCTCAGGCATCTGTTCCAGATGCCTCCTGGGCGCCTCCCTCGGGAGGTGTTCCGGGGAAGACCCAGGACACGCTGGAGGGACTATGTCTCTGGGCTGGCCTGGGAACACCTCGGGGTCCCCCCAGAGGAGCTGGAGGACTTGTCTGGGGTGAAGGAAGTCTGGGAGTCCCTGCTTAGGCTGCTGCCCCCGCGACCCGACCCCGGATAAGCGGAAGAAGATGGATGGATGGATGTTTCAGACGTGTTTTTGGTACATGGTCACATTTTTATACAACGCTTTTCCAGCTTCAAGTCACTCAGAGGAACCACTCACTCACACACCGGAGAACACAGACACCCAGGATGAGGGGGGTTAAGTGTCTTGCCCAAGGACACAAAGACAGCATTCATTTGTGGGAGCTGGAATCACACCTCCAACCTGTGAGTCAGTGGATCAAACCGCTCAAAGAATGATGTTTATGTCGAGAGCGAGATTCGAACCGCCAACTTATGAGCTCCTTTTTGACGAGGAAACGCCGTCATAAAGTGAGAGAAAACTCCAGAAGATCCATTTAGCAGAAAACTGTACTTTGTCTTAATTGTTTGTCTGCGGTGATCGGGGGAGTCTCAGAGTGAGGCCTCCTGCTGCTGCGTCTGTGATCGATCTGTCAGACGTGTGACTCACAGAAACAGAAACGGGATCGTCTTTTCTCTTTTTTTCCCTTTTACACTGGCGGCGAAAACGTAAATCAGGGCCGCGGCGTCGTGAAAACGGGAGAATAAAGATGCAGCGTAGGTAAAATCCTCCATGAATAATGCTCTGTAAAGACTCATCGTGACACATGTCGATAAAAAGTGCTATAAATAAAAACTTACTCACTCCAGCTGAGGTTGTCCTGACCAAGCCAAGCAACGAGATCATGGAGATGGTTCCCCGGGCGCCTCATGTGCCTCCCACTGCTCCTGAAAGTGAAATACAGAGGACAGTTTCCCTACGGGGATAATAAAAGTACTACAAAACAAAACAAAAACATGAATCAAACATGAATCACTCCAAATAGAACTTCAGCGTTGAACCTCTGAAGTTGTCTTTGGAGTGATTCATGAATTTGGCCACGTTTACATGATGTTTTTTTAAATTTCCATATTGATTGTTCTGAATTAAATAGTTGGGAATTAAAATATTCTCGTTCGAGTTTACATGGAAATTGTCAAGTGAAAAAGCCCAGTCCCTGCACCAAGTCTTCACCTGGACTCCTGAGCCCTGCCTCCTCTCACCTCTGCTCCCTCCTCTTCCTCTTCACCGCTCCTCCCCTCTCCTCTCCTTTTTTATTAGTTGATGAGGTTATTTTGAGTCTGGCCAGTAGATGGCAGCAAGAAAAAAAATCAGGTAACCAGGTGCATCTCTGGAATCATTTAATGCCCAGGTGCGCAAAACACAAACAGAACCAAACGAAGGAACGTGAGGGGAAACACAGAGACACCGGTGAGGACATTTACCTTTTAAAATGAGTTTTAAAGGTTGTATAGAGGATTTTTTAAGGGAGGTGACATACAGCGACGGTCCTTTTTCAAATGTTGTGCATGAGTGACACCACCTTCCTCCTCCCTCAGAAGAAACATCTCCTCCCGCCTCTTTACTCTAGAAATTACGCTTGTTTACGTCCAGTGTGTGTTCAGAATCACTGTTGAAGTGACCTGTTTAGAAATAATTTATCAACCAGCGCATCAGTTTTTAGACCGTTCATCTGCTTCATTCATCCAATCGCTGGAAGAGATCTCCAAGAATCACCTCAGTTTGTCTTGGCTCCTTTTCCCCTTCTCTTCTTCTTTCAGCGACCTCAAAAACGGACTTTCTTTTACGGCGAACTGGTCGCTGATTCTCGTCCGCCGTCGCAACAAACTTTGTGCGAAATGCGAGGAAGCTACAGTTTGAAAAATCCTCTAAAAACTGCTGCATAAACCACGTAATCCCCGCGCACCGAGGAGTCAATTACACTAGGGAGTTTGATTGACAACCCAACAGCCAATAGGAAATGAGGCAGCCTTGTTTTCTATTGGCTGATGTTTCTCTGGCCTCACTACGTCCACAGTTGATAGATTTTCATTCTTTTTTTTTTTGGTCATCATAATTACGAGGCTGCTGCGTCTCTGTAATGGTATTTTAAACTTTCATTGACAATAATCCTCCATACAACCTTTAAGTTTAGTTGAAGTAAATAGTAAATAAATTCAATTTAAGTTTGAAAATGCCAAAATAGAGCTAAGTTGAATAAATAAATAGTTTTATTATTAATAAAGTAGTAAATCTGATTTAAAGTAAATGATGTAAATTCTAAGTTAAAGTAGCTTTAGTTAAAAATATATATATGTTATTTAGCAATTAAAAACAATGTATTTATTTATCAAAATTTGTCTTGAAATAATAAAATATTACATTTCATGTAGTCATTTAAAACTGTATAAAAACAAGTTATATTTGGGATTAAAAATGTATTGGTAAAATTTTAGCTATTTAAATTCATGTATCAAATGTGTAGTAAATATTATAAATAAATACAATATATATATATATATATATATATATATATATATATATATATTGAAGTGTATTAATTAAAATTAAAATAGATTATATAACTAATGAAATTGTAAATTTAATTTAATTACACATTTGTTTACTTTAAAGGTTTTTGACCTGCTGCTGCTACTACTACTACTACTACTACTACTACTACTACTACTACTACTACTACTACTACTACTACTACTACTACTACTACTAAAGGAATCAAATTAGTTAATAGTACATAATAGTTTACAATAAAATCTTCAAGCTGAGTTGAGCCTTGTTGTTTTTCAAGTTGGACTTGTGTTCCAAAAGTAAAGACTTGCCAGAAATAATAATTCTGAATTGAGGTTTACATTGAAAACTTCTTAAATCCTCTTTATTTAATTCCGCTCAGCGTCTGGGGTTGGGGAAGGTTCTAATTGTACAGAGACACGAACGTACGACGTACATCGACCAGAAAATGTTTTATTCAGAATTAAAGCTCATGTAAACGTGGCAAACGAGAAGGAAACTAGTAAATAAATAAGTCTTTATTTCTATACTTACTTGTATTTTCACAGACACATGTCACAAAGACACTTCACAGAGCTTTTATACAGTCATTATTCTTTCTCTCCAGACCTGGTGATGGTGAGCTGCTGTTGTAGCCACAGCTGCCCTGGGGCAGACTGACAGAAGCGTGGCTGCCATGTCAATCAATGACCACCACCATCACTCACACACTAGACAATGTGGGTGAAGTGTCTTGCCTAAGGACACAACAACCTCCTGTGGCTCCTGATTTTCCCAGCGTCTCCATCCAAACACTTGACAAACCGGTAACGGCCACAAACTACTCGAGTTAACTGCTGAAATAAGAAAACATTTGATTATTGTTTTCTAGTTAAAACAGAGCAGTGTTAGACCGAGCGTGTGTCTGGAGAAGTTTTCGGTCACGGTGGAGGAGGAGGTGGCGTTGGCGTTGGCGTTGTTGGCTGTGGCGTTGGTGTCGGCGTCCTCCTCCTCTCCGCCCGAACATTCAACATATGCGGAGAGAGAAATCACAGGAGCTAAAAATATTGGCGAGCGGGGGACGTTTGTGCGACGCTCCAATCACACGCCACGAGAAAAAAACCACAAATCAAGAGTATTTTTAGAACGGCTTTACTCACGCCAGAGGAACGAACCCAACACATGACGAGAAAACAATGAAAGAGAGAGAGAGAGACGGAGGGAGGAGGAGGAGGAGGGGAGAGAGAGAGGAGAGAGAGAGAGGAGGAGAAGAGAGAGAGAGAGAGAGATGAGAGAGAGAGAGGGAGAGGATGAGAGAGAGGAGATACAAAGAAGAGGAGGAGGGGAGAGAGAAAGAGAGAGAGGAAGGGGGGGAGGAGAGGGAGATACAGAGAGGAGGAGAGAGACGAGAGAGAGAGAGAGCGGGAGAGGAGGAGGTAGAGAGGAAAGATGAGAGAGAGATACAAAGAGGAGGGGAGAGAGAGAAAGAGAGAGGGGGGGAGGAGAGGGGGAAGAAGAGGAGAGGGAGATACAGAGAAGAGGAGAGAGAGAAGTGAGAAAGGGACAGAGAGAGAGAGAGAGGAGGGGAGGAAGAGGAGAGAAAGATACAGAGAGGAGGAGGGGGAGAGAGAAAGAAGAAGGAGAGGATAAGGACATGGGAGAGGAGTGAGGAGAGAGAGAGGAGGAGGAGAGAGGGGGAGATGCAGAGAGGAGGAGAGTGGTGGAGAGAGGAAGAGGGAGAGAGGAGGAAGAGTTAGAGAAAGAAAGGGGGAGGAGGAAGAGTTAGGAGGAGAGCAAAGGAGGGAGGATAGGATGAGGAAAAAGAGGAGGGGGACGTGGAGAGAGAGAGAGAGAGAGAAAGAGGGGGGGGGAAAGGGAGAGAGAATAGTGGTGGAAAGAGGGGAGCAGGAAGAGGTACAGAAAGGAGGATAGAGAGAGAGAGGAGAGGAGGTGGAAAGAGGAGGAGGGGAAGAGAGAAAGAGGAGGGAGAGATTCAGAAAGGAGGAGGATGGAGGGAGAGAGGAGAGGACAAGGAGAGAGGAGGAGGAGGTGAGAGATACAAAGAAGAGAGAAGAGAGAGAGAGAGAGAGAGGAGGAGGAGAGATACAGAGATGAGGAGGAGGAGAGGGGGAAGAAGAGAGAGAGAGAGAAGATAGAAGGGAGAAATATAGAGAGGAGGAGATAGAAGAGGGGAGAGAGAGAGAGGGGAGAGGACAAGAAATGAGGAGGAGGGGGAGAGAGAGAGAGTGGATGAGGACGTGGAGAGGAGTGAAAAGGGAGGGAGTGGAGGAGAGGGAGAGAGAAAGAGAAGAGTGGAGGAAAGAGGGGAACAGGAAGAGATACAGAAAGGAAGAGAGAGAGAGAGAGAGGAGAGGACAAGGAATGAGGAGGGAGAGAGAAAGAAAGAGAGAAGAGTGGAGGAAAGGGGAGCAGGGAGAGATAGAAAGGAGGAGAAAGAAGAGAGAAGAAATGAGGAGAGGAAAATACAGAAAGGAGGAAGAAAAGCAGAGAGGGAAGGAAAGAGCGAAGGAGGAGGAGAGAGAGAAGAAGAGAGAGAGAGGAAGAGAGAGAGGAGGAAGAGTAGAGGAGGAGGAAGAGAAGAGGAGGAGGAGAGAGAGGAGGAGGAAGAGAGAGAAGAGGAGGAGAAGAGTAGAGGAGGAGGAAGAGAAAGAGGAGGAGGAAGAGTAGAGGAGGAGGAAGAGTAGAGGAGAGGAGGAGATGGACTCGTTCTCTTTCAGAACAATGCGTCTGATTAGGGCTGGAACATCGGGGGATATTTTTGTCGACACTTTTTACACAATTAAATCAATTTTTTTGTCATTCGGGCCAAATTTTTAAAGCTTCTGACAGATTTTCGTGTTATTTTTGTGGTCAATATTTATAATAGTTTTACACCAGTTAATTTGTGGAAAAAGAGAAAGTTGAGAAGAAAAGTACAAAAATACAGAAAGTAACAGAAACTCTGCACCTCTGACATCGACACAGAGACTGAAGACTGTTCAGTGACGTCAGGCCGGGGGGCTCTACATGTACCTCTACAGGAAAAATGTTTAACAATTACTGTAACAAATCCATGTGTGGTTCGTTCATTTGTTTTTTTAAATTAAAAAACAAAAATAAGAAAATGAAAAAATAACAGTTTTCTTCATTATTTGTCTCCAAAACCAAAATGAAAAAAAAAAAAAACAGATAATGACCGATTTATGTGATTAAACTGCGATGCCGGACTGAACCAGGACTGAACCAAGCCCGGGACCAGACCGGAACCAGACTGGGACTAAGACCAGGACCAGACTGTAATTGAAACCGAGAGTAGACAAGACTGAGACCGGGACTGAGACCGGGACTGAGACCAGGACCAGACCAGGACCAGACCATGATTGAGACCGAGACTGCGACCGGGACTGAGACTGGGACTGAGACCGGGACTGAGACCTGGGACTGAGACCGGGACTGAGACCGGGACTGAGACTGGGAACAGAACTAGGACTGAGACCAGGACCAGACCATGATTGAGACCGAGACTGCGACCGGGACTGAGACCGGGACTGAGACCAGGACTGAGACCGGGACTGAGACCGGGACTGAGACCGGGACTGAGACCAGGACTGAGACCGGGACTGAGACCGGACTGAGACTGGGAACAGAACTAGGACTGAGACCAGGACCAGACCAGGACCAGACCATGATTGAGACCGAGACTGCGACCGGGACTGAGACCGGGACTGAGACCGGGACTGAGACCGGGACTGAGACCAGGACTGAGACCGGGACTGAGGCCGGACT
Source organism: Boleophthalmus pectinirostris (assembly GCF_026225935.1). NCBI lineage: Eukaryota > Metazoa > Chordata > Actinopteri > Gobiiformes > Gobiidae > Boleophthalmus > Boleophthalmus pectinirostris. Next base: position 40,576,291 of record NW_026571190.1, on the reverse strand, counting down.
GAGGCCGGGACTGAGACCAAGACTAGACAGGACTGAGACTGGGAACAGGACCAGGACCAGACCATGATTGAGGCCGGGACTGAGGCCGGGACTGAGACTGGGGAAAGGACCAGGACTGAGGCTGAGGCCGGGACCGGACTGAGACCGAGACCGGGACCGAGACCGGTACCGAGACCGGGACTCAGACCGGGACTCAGACCGGGACTCAGACCAGGACTGAGGCTGGGACCAGACTGAGACTGGGACCGGGACCAGACCAGGTCTGAAAATGGTTTAGTCCTGGTTCAGTCCATTATCTGTTTTTTTTTTGGTTTTTTTTGTTATTCATTTAAACACAAAATCGAAAACTGAAAAAACGAATCATTATCTGTTTTTTCATTTTCGTTTTGGAGACAAATAATGAAGAAAATAGTTGTTTTTGCGTTTTCTTATTTTTGGTTTTATTTTGAAAAATGAATGAAAGAACGACACACAGATTGTAACTGTAACTGTAATGCACATTTTAGCAAAAACACACAGACAAACCGTAGCCTGATTCATCAGCTGGTTTTACTTCGTTTCACTTTGTACAAATCATCTGACCTCACAGCCTTAGGATTCGTTCGCTCGACAGTAGGCGGGTACTTTTTTTATTCAACCAATCGCTGCTGTTTGGTCGTGACGTTTGTAATGCTCCAAATCCCGTAGGAAGAAGAGCAATAACGTCTTTTCCTCTTGATAAAATTTACCAAACATTCTCTTTGTTCCGTCTTTAAATCCTCGATCTCAGGAATCTTCGCCAACACAGAATGTCTGTCTTCGTCTACATGCATCTGAACGTTTTGTTTACTGTTGTGCTGTTCCACAAAAGAGACACAGACAGACGCTTCAGTTTAACGTCATGACTTCACAGATCTTCTCTCATCGGTCGGTTCGCGCTCTACAACTTTCGGTCTAGTGTATTCTGAGAGAAATGAAACTGAACGTCAGCTGTGCGTCTGAATCGTTCTGTGAGTGAGTGCTCTGTAGAGGGCGCTGAAGTGTGCGGGCTGATGCAGTGAATGAGGAGCTAGGGTGAACATCTGGACACAGCCCAAGAGTTTTTTTTTTTTATTTTTTTTATTACAGATTTATGTTTTATTTATTTATTGCTCATGCTGTTATTTTGTTTTTGGCTCAATGCGGCGCTTTCTCCAGTATCAAGGGCGATCGCAGCGGTGTCATATCCAGCACATCTGGTATCAGCTCTCAGGAAACGAGCATGAGTCCGGGCTGCTCCCTCTGACCGTCCCACGAGTCGTACGTTATTCAAGCGCCATCTGGTTTCCATGTCTTTTAACTTATCCTCCAGGACCCGGTTCCTCTTTTCCAACTTTTCACCCCTGTCCTTGAGTGCGCCACAACCACAGAGACGTGAACCTCTGCTTGTCCGATCCTGTTGGTGCATCTCTAATTCACTCATGGGTCCAGTCAAGTGGTAACGGAGGGAAACAGGGGCAGATTTTTGACATTCAAATGTCTCTTATTCAGAAACTAGAGGAACTATTGAAATAAGTAAAGTATCAGAATGTAGGAAAGAGTTACACTCCAACAGGGTCAAGTTAAACCTGTGAGATTCTTTATGCAGCACTTTTTGGTCAATAAATCCAAACAGTGATAACTCTTGGTTCTCACTTCCATATCCTTAACAAACTGGTTTGAATATTTGCTTCATATAGTTTTCTACCATATGGTACAAGATTAGGTTGAAAAACGTCATGAGATTTTTTATTAAGAAAGGTCATGGTAACGGAGGGAAAAGTAACGGAGGGAAAATTGTACAAACAAGTAGAAGGTGCAGGATTTTACATCATTTGTCACTTTTTTCTTCCAAATACTTTAATATTACTTCAAAATGAAAGGAAACTATTTCTATAATATGTCAGTCCTTCCAAGCAAATTTTTATAATTTAAAATTTTATTTATTTTTTTTTTAAAAATCCTGTCCCTTCATCAACAGTTCAAAGATGGAATAACACAAGATATGATGAAATACATCCATTTATTTACATGATTTTCAGGTCTTTGAAATTTGGGAAATAATTTTTGTTCCATGTTTCATACATGGTCTGTTTAAAACATATGGAACTTTAGAACCAAAAATGGTACAGAAAAAAAAAAATGCAATCTGCAACAGGATGTTGCACAGAAAGTATCAGAGCAGCGGCACACGTCTGTCTAGTTTGCGGCCATAACCAGAAGTCTGCTATTATTTTGTTGGCATCAATTTAAAGAGAAGAAAATCAGACAGTTAACATAAATTCATATTTCAACCATTATTTGCGTCGTCTTTGCTGCAGGAACAAAAGGAACAGGAAGAAAATAAGTCTTATAAACCTTGCTCCTTTCACTCAGACACTAGAATCCCCTGACCTGTGTTGAGGAGAATGTAGTGACTGTGTGAACGAGGCTCTGTGGAGGGAGCTGAAGTGTGTGCGCGGGGCCGTGGAGCGAACGCCGAGCGACAAACAAAACACTGCAGGTATTCATTATAACGTCATTAAAAGCTCTAGTCTCTTTAACTGCACGAGGCTCCGAGACGCCGCTTCTGTCTGCGTCTCTGGGTGAATGTGTTCGGAGACTCTGTAGTTCCCTCGCGGAGCCAAAGAGACGACGAGGGGGGAGACGGGGGGGGGGGGGGGGGGGGGTGGGGGGGGGGGGGGGGGGGGGGGGGGGGGGGGGGTGCGTGGGCGGCCGTCTCGAGTCTTTTCTGCTCCTGTCACTGTCAGACTGATCCCGGTATATTTAACACAGAGAGAGTACACACGTGCCACTGAAACTGCAGCGATTTATCAAAGAGCAGCTCAGGGCCCCGGGCGACTCCAAACCCACCGAAGAGAGAAAGAGAGAGAGACTGACAAACCTACTGAAGAGAGAAAGAGAGACAGACCGACAAACCCACCGAAGAGAGAAAAGAGAGACAGACCGACAAACCCACCGAAGAGAGAAGAGAGAAGAGAGAGACAGACTGACAAACCCACTGAAGAGAGAGAGAAGAGAGAGAGAGAGAGAGACAGACTGACAAACCCACCGAAGAGAGAAAGAGAGAGACAGACTGACAAACCCACCGAAGAAGAGAGAAAGAGAGAGACAGACTGACAAACCCACTGAAGAGAGAAGAGAGAGACAGACCGACAAACCCACCGAAGAGAGAAAGAGAGACAGACTGACAAACCCACTGAAGAGAGAAAGAGAGAGACAGACCGACAAACCCACTGAAGAGAGAAAGAGAGACAGACTGACAAACCCACTGAAGAGAGAAAGAGAGAGACAGACTGACAAACCCACTGAAGAGAGAAAGAGAGAGACAGACTGACAAACCCACTGAAGAGAGAAAGAGAGAGACAGACTGACAAACCCACCGAAGAGAGAAAGAGAGAGAGACAGACTGACAAAACCCACCGAAGAGAGAAAGAGAGAGACAGAGACTGACAAACCCACTGAAGAGAGAAAGAGAGAGACAGACCGACAAACCCACCGAAGAGAGAAAGAGAGACAGACCGACAAACCCACCGAAGAGAGAAGAGAGAGACAGACTGACAAACCCACCGAAGAGAGAAAGAGAGAGACAGACTGACAAACCCACCGAAGAGAGAAAGAGAGAGACAGACTGACAAACCCACCGAAGAGAGAAAGAGAGAGACAGACTGACAAACCCACTGAAGAGAGAAAGAGAGACAGACTGACAAACCCACCGAAGAGAGAAAGAGAGAGACAGACCGACAAACCCACTGAAGAGAGAAAGAGAGACAGACCGACAAACCCACCGAAGAGAGAAAGAGAGACAGACCGACAAACCCACCGAAGAGAGAAAGAGAGACAGACTGACAAACCCACTGAAGAGAGAAAGAGAGAGACAGACCGACAAACCCACCGAAGAGAGAAAGAGAGACAGACCGACAAACCCACCGAAGAGAGAAAGAGAGAGACAGACCGACAAACCCACCGAAGAGAGAAAGAGAGAGACAGACCGACAAACCCACTGAAGAGAGAAAGAGAGAGACAGACTGACAAACCCACCGAAGAGAGAAAGAGAGACAGACTGACAAACCCACCGAAGAGAGAAAGAGAGAGACAGACCGACAAACCCACCGAAGAGAGAAAGAGAGAGACAGACTGACAAACCCACCGAAGAGAGAAAGAGAGACAGACCGACAAACCCACCGAAGAGAGAAAGAGAGAGACAGACTGACAAACCCACTGAAGAGAGAAAAGAGAGAGACAGACCGACAAACCCACTGAAGAGAGAAAGAGAGACAGACCGACAAACCCACCGAAGAGAGAAAGAGAGAGACAGACTGACAAACCTGCTGAAGAGAGAAAGAGAGAGACAGACTGACAAACCCACTGAAGAGAGAAAAAGAGAGACAGACCGACAAACCTGCTGAAGAGAGAAAGAGAGAGACAGACTGACAAACCCACTGAAGAGAGAAAGAGAGAGACAGACCGACAAACCCACTGAAGAGAGAAAGAGAGACAGACTGACAAACCCACCGAAGAGAGAGAGAGAGAGACAGACCGACAAACCTGCTGAAGAGAGAAAGAGAGACAGACTGATAAACCCTGAAGAAAAGAGGAAGAGAGACAAGACTGTAAAGGACTTCTGGAGGTTTTTATGATTTTATAACACTGCTTCCTCACACAAACATTCGTAGAGTCGTGTGTCGCTTCATTCATTCTTGTTTCAGTTTTCCATTTTGTCCGCTCCTTTAACCTCACACAGAAACGTGGACTCAGTTCAGGTCGACCAATCACGTCGCAGCGTTGAGGTGTGGGTGGAGCCAAAGGTGAAGCGCCCAAACAAACCAAAACGAACATGACGACGCTGACAGACTTCAGTTTATTTTAACCTCCACAGGCTCTATTCACGCTTACGTCACAAACCAGAAAGACGTTTGGAACCATGTGATGATGACGAACAGAGTCACCGACCGACTGTGATCAAACCCACTGACCTGGGACCAAACCCTGGATTCAGCAGCAGAGGTTTTCATAATCTGCCAAATCTTTTCCATGGGAGACGTGACTCCAACCACATCTTCAAAGTCACTTACAGAAAGGACACATGTTCTTTATAGAAAAGTTCTATACTTATACTACAGGAATGTTTAGTTTGTGATAAACTTGCAGAGGGAGGAGCTTTGTGCATTTGTGAACAGGAAAAATGTCTGAGCTTTTTTTTCACCTTAAGTTAGATTTTTTGGTTGTATCACTCCAGATCAGTAACGTGTAGAAGTCAGTTCAGAGTGACACATATAATGTGTGTCAGTCATGTTACTGCTCCCTGAGCAGACACCAGACACACAGGTTACATTTTCCCAGGATTGTGATGATACAGAGAAAAACTGTGTTCTGTTTTTAACTCTCTACAGTGTTTCCATTGCATTCGATTGTGCGTGACCACTACACCTGAATCCTGACCAAATCTGACCCCAAAACTCACCCATCCATCCATTTTCTTCTGCTTATCCGGGGGCAACAGTCTAAGCAGGGACTCTCAGTCTTCCTTCACCCTGGACACTTCCTCCAGCTCCTCCGGGGGTCCCCGAGGTGTTCCCAGGCCAGTCCAGAGACACAGTCCCTCCAGTGTGTCCTGGGTCTTCCCCAGGGCCTCCTCCTGGAACACCTCCTGATGGAGAAGCCCAGGAGGCAAAAGATGTCCTCCCCTCAGCTGCTCCTCTCAACATGGAGGAGCAGTGGCTCTCCTCCGAGCTCCTCCCATGTGCTTGAGCATCTCACCCTGTCTCTAAGGGAGCACCCAGCCACTCTGCGAAGGAAACTCATTTCTTGTATCTGCGATCTCGTCATTACCCAGAGTCATGACCAGAGGTGAGAGGAGGAACGTAGACTGACGGTAAATCCAGAGCTTCGCCTTTTGACTCAGCTCCTCTTCACCACAACGGTCCGATACATCGACCGCCTCACTGCCCACGCTGCACCTGTCCACCTGTCAATCTCACGCTCCGTCCTCCCCTCACTCCAGAACAAGACCCCGAGATACTTGAACTCCTCCACTTGAGACGAGGACTCTCCACCCCAGGGAAAGGCACCTTTTTTCTGATCAAGAACCATGACCTCGGCCTTGGAGGAGCTGCTCTTCATCCCACTTCACACTCGGCTGCAAACCCCCAGTGCTGCAGGTCCTGGTTTGATGAAGCCGACAACTCACCCGCTCTGCTTCTGTGGAGTTTATATGTTCAGTATTTTACAAAAAAGTCTGTTTGTAATATAAAGAACGTTTAATATACGTACTGTATTTTGTCACAGCTTCATCTAAACAGTAGTTGTGGTGTTTTAAGTCATTGTTTTACAGATTCCAGTACTTTTGACAACATTTTTACTTCTACATTTTCACTTAAACATAAGTGTAGAAAGCTTCACCAGACTCCTGTCCCTCACTGCTGTGGGACTCAAACCAGTCTCCCTCTCTCTCTCTCTCTCCACTTTAAACATGTTTTTAAACCTTATTTTTCTTCGGCTCCTTTCTCCAATTAGGAAACCAGGCTTTAGCTTCACTTTGTATCTGGAGGCTACGAAACTAAAAGTGCAGTTTTGCTAAATCTGCTTTTTCCAAGAACCAGAACCTTCAAACAGATCTGTGTGTGTGTGTGTGTGTGTGTGTGTGTTAAAGTGTGTGAGAAGATTCTAATCATTATATCGATATGTGTCACTACATCCTCATGTCCCAGTGCGTCAGATGCCCTCCCATCCTCTTCCTGTACTTCTCTGAGTCAGATGCTCTTCTCTCACTCTCCTGTAACTGTGTGTGTCAGATGCCCTCCCATTCTGCTGCTTTATATTCTAGTGTGTCAGGTTCCCTCCCGTCCATCCATCCATTTTTTTCTCGCTTAACCGGAGCTGGGTCACGGGGGCAGCAGTCGAAGCGGGAACTCTCTGACTTCCTTCACCCTGGACACTTTCCAGACTTTTTTGAGACCTTCCCAGGCGAGTCCAGAGACATAGACTGTGTTCAGACTGCAGCCTGAAGTGACCCAAATCTGATTTTTTGATGTTCCTGTATCTGATCTTTTAATGTCAGTCTGAACCACACAGATCTGATTTGTTCAAATGTGACCCAGGACACTTGGATCTGTGCTCCTGAAACTGATACATATCTGATCTTTTGACATGTGACTTCAGTCTGAACGGTCAAAGTGCATTCATCCACCTACACGTTATCAACAAGACACAAACGTCACTATTCTGCACTGAAGTAGGAGAAAATTGTTAATGAACTCTGTGTGACTGAAGTGAAGCACATCTCCACTCACCACAAAACACCACGACCAAAAACCTCGTCCTTCTCCTTCTCAATCTCCTCCTTAAAACAAGTAAGTTGTTCATGTTGTGGCTCCGGTACGAGAGGAACTTTAAAATCTCCAGGTGCTCGATGCTGCGTCCATGTTTGGACAACTTGTGTAAACACAGAGACGCTCGCTGAGGTTGACGTCGTCGTGTCTCCAGTGTCACATGTGGGACACTTTTGGACCGTTTAATGTTCACACTGGAGTCACATACAAGTCACATTTAACTGGAAATGTGAACGACAGCGGCTCTACTCCGAGCTCCTCCCGTGTGACTGAGCTCCTCACTCTGTCTCTAAGGGAGACGCCCAGACGCCCTGCGGAGGAAACTCATTTCGGACGCTTGTATCCACCATCTCGTCCTTTCGGTCATTACCCAGAGCTCATGACCAGAGGTGAGGGGAAGAACATAGACTGATGGTAAATCGAGAGCTTTGCCTTTTCAGCTCAGCTCCTCTTCTTCACACATTGGTCCGACACAGTGACCGCATCACTGCAGTGTGAGATTGACAGATGCCCTCCCGTCCTCCTCTTATGTCTCTGTGCATTAGATCATTGTTTCCCTGAAGTGGGTCACTACAGATTTTTTTTGGAGTCACCTTGTCACGATCTGCATCTAGATACATACATCTCTGGGAAACACTGATTACTGTTTTTGTTGTTTTATTGTTTAAAAATTTAGTACCGTATTTTCCGGGCTATTAGTCGCTCTGGATTATAAGACGCACTGTCATTAAATGGTCTATTTTTGAACTTTTTTCACAAATAAACCTCGTGGGACTTTAAAGGAAACCCAACAGTGTGATGGGTGAGTGGTTTTGTTTGTTTGTTCGTTCACGGTGACTCTGGGTTTGTTCAGTTGTGGTGTGTAGGGAGTAGTGTCTGTCACTGGATTGTCGGCGTGTTCGCAGTGACTCAGTTGTTCAGTCGTGTCTAGAAGCGCTCGTCGCGTTCATCACTTTTTCGTTCCGTTCCTCCGTTCCGTTCCTCGTCGGCGTGGAGTGATGAGTGTGTCTGTGGGTGTTTTTCGCTGTGCGGTCGCTGTCTGCTCCGTGTGTGTTTGTGTGTTTGTGTGTTCTGCGGGTTTGTAGTTTACTGAAGTCGTGCTGGGACACCCGAGCGGATTCGTGTATGGGGCGCTCTGGATTGTGGCGCACGGTCGTTTTTTGATGAGGTTAAAGGCTTAAGAGCGCGACTAATAGCCCGGAAAATACGGTAGTGGGTCCAGTCAAGTGGTAACGGAGGGAAACAGGGTCAGATTTTTGACATTCAAATGTCTCTTATTCAGAAACTAGAGGAACTATTGAAATAAGTAAAGTATCAGAATGTAGGAAAGAGTTACACTCCAACAGGGTCAAGTTAAACCTGTGATATTCTTTCAAGTTCAAGACAAAAAATTAAAAAACTCATGTCGGTAACGGAGGGAATGAAATATGCAGCACTTTTTGGTCAATAAATCCAAACAGTGATAACTCTTGGTTCTCACTTACATATCCTTAACAAACTGGTTTGAATATTTGCTTCATATAGTTTTCTACCATATGGTACAAGATTAGGTTGAAAAAACCTCTTACTTTTTTGACTCATGAGATTTTTTATTAAGAAAGTCATGGTAACGGAGGGAAAAGTAACGGAGGGAAAATTGTACAAACAAGTAGAAGGTGCAGGATTTTACATCAATTTGTCAGTTTTTTCTTCCAAATACTTTAATATTACTTCAAAATGAAAGAGAAACTATTTCTATAAAATATGTCAGTCCTTCCAAGCAAATTTTTATCATTTTAAATGTATATATTTATTTTAAATCATGTCCCTTCATCAACAGTTCAAAGATGGAATAACACAAGATATGATGAAATACAAACATTTATTTACATGATTTTCAGGTCTTTGAAATTTGGGAAATATTTTTTGTTCCATGTTTCATACATGGTCTGTTTAAAACATATGGAACTTTAGAACCAAAAATGGTACAGAAAAAAGGTCAACAGTTTGATAAACTAGAGTAAATATGTATCTGTTCAATACATTTTTATATCAGATCAATTAACTTGAATTTTTGGCCTTGTTGTTTACTTCTGCTTGACCGGGGCTCAGCTTCTAATTGTTCAGAGACACAATCACTCAGTCAACAATAAAATATCCTCATTAATGTTCAATAACCAATTTACTTTGTCATTTACGAATAACGTCTTTTGACTTGTGTCGCGAAGATCTGTGACTTTTAAAATACGGTTCCCCGCAAAAAAAAGTTTGGTAAACACTGTGTCAGATGCCCTCCCATCATAGTTAGAATAAGAATAATTTGAATACTTGAGTACGGGAAATGACCAGCTGGCAGTGGGATAATGAAGAGTTTGAATGTAGATGTTGTCGGGTGGACGTTACTCGTGTTAATGAAGCTGTGGAATAACCTTTTGTCCGTGAGACGGGGACTCACAGGACACTATAGAAACATGTGACCGGCGCCGCGTGCACCGCCACTTTCACTTTTTCAGGGTAATTGGACGGTTCTTTTTTCCGCTCGGCGCGTTCCAGACGCACGAGCGCTGAGCCTGTACGAACTTTACCTCGCGGCGCCAATTATGTGGAAATGTTCTTTGTCGGAAAAGTTTAAAGAAGTGATTTGTAGCAGCGAAAGAATAAGGGATTATATGTACCAGACGTGATCTAAACCAGGACTAAACCAGGACTAAACCAGGACTAAACCAGGACTAAACCAGGACCAAACCAGGACTAAACCAGGACCAAACTAGGACTAAACCAGGACTAAACCAGGACTAAACCAGGACTAAACCAGGACTAAACCAGGACTAAACCAGGACCAAACCAGGACTAAACCAGGACCAAACCAGACCAAACCAGGACTAAACCAGGACAAACCAGGACTTAAACCCAGGACCAAACCAGGACTAAACCAGGACCAAACCAGGACTAAACCAGGACTAAACTAGGACCAAAACCAGGACTAAACTAGGACCATCCATCCATCCATCCATTTTCGTCCACTTATCCGGGTCGGGTCGTGGGGCAGCAGCCTAAGCAGGGACCCCAGACTTCCTTCACCCCAGACACGTCCTCCAGCTCCTCCGGGGTAATCCTGAGGTGTTCCCAGCCAGCCGAGAGACATAGTCCCTCCAGCGTGTCCTGGGTCTTCCCCGGGGCCTCCTCCCGGTGGACATGCCCGGAACTCCTCCCGAGGGAGGCGCCCAGGAGGCATCAGAACAGATGCCCGAAGCCTCAACTGGCTCCTCTCGAGGACTCACTGAGCTAAGGAGAGGACTTGAGACACCAAACGGATACAGCCGAAGCTCACCGATCCACCTGTCAATCTCACACTCCGGAGAACACTAGAACTCCTCCACTTGAGCAAAGACTTCGAACCATGGCCTCAGACTGGAACCGCTTCACATCGGCTGCAAACCAGAACAACATCGAAACAGCAGAGATGACCAAACCAAGGGCCCCTGACTGCACCTAGACAGGACCAACCAGACCAGTAAAACTAGACTAAACTAGGACCAACCAGGACTAACAGGACTAAACCAGGACTAAACTAACCAAAACTAAATCAACTAAAACTAGGACTAAACCAGGACTAAACAGGACTAAACAGGACTAAACCAGGACCAGGACTAAAACAGACAACTAGGACAAAAACTAAAAAACAGGACTAAACCAGGCTAAACTAGGACTAAACCAGGACTAAAACCAGGACTAAACCAGGACTAAACCAGAAAAAAACCAGGACTAAAACCAGGACTAAAACCAGGACTAAAAACTAAACCAGACTAAAAACAGGACTAAAACCAAAACCAGGACTAAACCAGGACTAAAACCAGGACTAAACCAGAGGACTAAACCAGAAATAAACAAGACTAAACCAGAACTAAACCAGAACTAAACCGTCTAAACCAGGACTAAACCAGGACAAACCAGACTAAAACCAGGACTAAAACCAGAACTAAACTAAACCAGACTAAACAGGACTAAACCAGGACTAAAACCAGGATAAACCAGGACTAAACAACTAAACGAGACTAAACAGACTAAACAGACTAAAACCAGGACTAAACCAGGACAAACCAGGACTAACCAGGACTAAACCAGGAACTAAACCAGACTAAACTAAACAGGGTAAAACAGGACTAAACCAGGATTAAACCAGGACTAAACCAGGTAAACCAGGACTAAACAGGACTAAACAGGACTAAACCAGGACCTAAAACCAGGACTAAACCAGGACTAAACTAGGAAACCAGGACTAAAACTAGACTAAACCTAAACTAGGACCAAAACCAGAAAAACCAGACTAAAACTAGGACTAAACCAGGACTAAACTAACAAAACTAGAACCAGGACTAAACTAGGACCAAAACCAGGAATAAACCAGGACTAAACTAGGACTAAACCAGAAAAAAACCAGGGACTAAACCAGACTTAAACCCCAAAATAAACCAGGACCTAAAACCAGGTCAAACCAGGACTAAAACCAGGACTAAACCAGGGACGGACAAACCAAAACTAAAAACAGGACTAAAACCAGACTAAACAGGCTAAACCAGGACTAAAACCAGGACTAAACGAGGACTAAACAGAACTAAACCAGAACTAAACTGGTCTCAAAACCAGGTAAACAAACTAAACCAACTAAACCAGAACTAACCAGAACTAAACCAGGACTAAACCAGGATTAAACCAGGACTAAACCAGGTTAAACTAGGACTAAAACCAGGACTAAACGAGGACAAACCAGACTAAAAAACAGGACTAAAACCAGGACTAAACCAGGACTAAACCAGAACTAAACCAAACTAAACCGGATAAACCAGGACTTAAACCAGGACTAAAAGAACTAAACCAGAACTAAACCAACTAAACCAGGACTAAACCAGGATTAAACCAGGACTAAACCAGTCTAAACCAGGACTAAACCAGGACTAAAACAGGACTAAACCAGGACTAAACTAGGACCAAACCAGAAAATAAACCAGGACTAAACTAGGACTAAACCAGGACTAAACTAGGACCAAAACCAGAAATAAAATCAGGACTAAACCAGACTAGAGACTAAACCAGACTAAACTAGGACCAAAAAAAAAAAAAACCAGGACTAAAACTAGGACTAAACCAGGTAAATAAGACCAACTAACCACTAAACGGACTAAACCAGAAACTAAACCAGGAAAAAACTAGGAGTAAACGAGACTAAACCAGGACTAAAACAGGACTTAAAACCAGGACTAAACCACTAAACCAGGACTAAAACCAGACTAACGGGACTAAAACCAGAAATAAACGAGGACTAAACCAGAACTAAACCAGAACTAAACCAAACCAGGACTAAACCAGTTAAACAGGACTAAAACCAGGACTAACCAAACTAAACCAGAATAAACCAGACAGGACTAAAACCAGGTCTAAACTAGGACTAAAACCAGACTAAACGAGGACTAAACCAGGAAAAAACAGGAAAAACAGGACTAAACCAACTAAACCAGGACTAAACCAGAACTAAACCAGAACTAAACCGGTCTAAACCAGGACTAAACCAGGATTAAACAAGACTAAAACCGGACTAAACCAGAACTAAACCAGAACTAAACAACTAAACCAGGACTAAACCAGGATTAAACCAGGACTAAAACCAGGTCTAAACCAGACAAACCAGGATTAAACCAGGACTAAAACCAGACTAAAACCAGTAAACCAGTCTAAACCACTTCTAAAAGCAGGACTAAAAGCAGGACTAAAACCAAGACTAAACTAGGACTGAACCAGGACTAAACCAGGACTAAACTATTTATATAAATCAGCGACACAAGAGCTGGAGTTTTATCTTCACTTAGTTTATGTAAATTAGTGATGTGGTTCTTTTTGAACAAAACTGAATTAAACACATTATAATGTCAAACAGCTGATGTGGAATCTAGAGTCGTTATGTTATATGTCGTAAAGTTGAATTTATTGATGCAGATTAGTAATGCAGATAGTAATAATAATAATGATAACTTGAATATAAAAACGTTAATGATTAATCGATAATCGATCATTCAGAATTCAGACCAGTTGCTCTGACCTCATTAGTCATGAAAATCTTTGAGAAGTTACTAAAAGAGAATATCCTCTCTCTAACCAATGGTAAACTAGACCGATTGCAGTTTGCGTATCAAGCAGGGAAAGGTGTAGAGGAGGCAGAAAACTTTCTTTTTTTATAAACACCTTGAAAAGTCCGACTCACTTTTTGCAGACTTCTCTTCAGCTTTTAACAAGATGCAGCCAGATATTTTGAGAGATTAGCTTCTATTTTTAGTCGACCTGATCAGCTTTTACTGCTACGTTTTAACTTCTTAACCCGCCGCACACAGAGATTCCTGGTAAACGGGGAAATGTCCAATCCCATCGTTTCACAAATTTGGCGTCCCCCAGGGTTGTGTTTTGTCTCCGCTGCTTTATATTTTGTACACAGACAGTTGTAGGTTCGCAAATGAGGAGAGCGACATGATCAAGTTCTCAGATGATACTGCCCTCCTCTCTGTCCTGCAGGGAGCAAACTCTGACCACGGCCGAGCTTTACCCGCTTTCATTGAACGGTTTGATAATAACCACCTGGACCTAAATGTAGCTAAAACCAAAGAAATGGTTGTGGACTTCCGGAAAAAAGTAGTAGAAAAAAGTACTCGGGAAATGAGCACATCGTCAAACGAGGACAGCAGCGGGTTCACTTGATGCGGAAGCTCAGCTCTTTTAATGAATCGTCTAATATTTAAATAATTTGTATCATTCTCTTATCGAAAGTTTGCTGAGCTTTTCTTTTATCTGTTGGTTTTATGGATGATCTGTGAAAGACGAGAACGGTCTGAACCAGATTGTGAAAGTTTGCAGCAAAATCAGCGGTGTTCAGACGGAGGATTTGGCCTCTGTGTGTGGAGACATCGGGTGTTACAAAAGACTAAGGCCGTACTGAGCCAGACTACGGCAAAAGACCAACCGCTACGCCAAATCTTTTATTCCTTTTGCCGTAAGGATTTTAAGTGGAAAGTGAATTTGCCACTGTGTCCCTGATGCACTGAGGTTTGTATGTACGGTGTCTGTTTTTCTTTTTCTGTTATTATTTATAGATTGTGCACGACCAGAGAAGTGCGAACTGAATTGCCCTTTGGATTTAATAAAGTTGTTGACTGATTGATTGATTGATTGATCATTAATTCCCCCGACGATCGATTAAGAAAATGTAATCGAATGCCCGTCCCTTTACATGACAGTGGAAATGTGGCACAGAGCCTTTTCAGACTCAGACAAAACGATATTGTACAACTTCACAAAGCATAAGTGGGAGGCAGACTGACTGTGCTGTGCTCTCGCTCTGAAGGGGGAGCGTTTTAGCACGGGGAGCAAAGGGAGGCGGGACCCAGAGCGGCAAAAACAACACTCTCAAAACGGTAAAAGGAAACGCGGCGATCTAAACGTGTCGTGTTCGCAGCCAATGCCCCGCAGAAGTAAAACAAGTCCTCGCTGACCCGACCTGCGTTCGCTGGAGATTATTTCCCACCAAAGAAACGGTTCTGCTGATGCATCCACCCACACGGAGGCAGAGCGGCGCATCGTTTTACATAAAGAAAGAGCCGTTTCAGAGCTCCACTGCCCCGAAGACCTGAGCCTCCACCGGGAACAAAGAGAAGGAGGCATCAGCAGAAACATCTGAGAGGACTTCACCACAAACGCTCGGATTCAAAACGGCTTCTTCCGCCAGCGCACGATTCCAGAGCTGTGATGAGAAGTGTTTAAAGGGCTCGTTTTACGCCGTTTTCTCTGTTCAAATGTAGTTTCCTCAACGCAAACAGACCTGGAGATGTGTTTTGTTCCATTCACACGTTTAACTCGCAAACACGGCTGCACATTTAGCCTGA
>NW_026571190.1:40554442-40560559 GCF_026225935.1 Boleophthalmus pectinirostris | reverse complement strand
TTAGTGTGCTTGCTGATACCAATACCAGTCGATACCACGTCGGTTATGTTCAGGTGCAGCCTGAAGTGACCCAAATCTGATTTTTTGTCTCTATGTTCCTGTATCTGATCTTTTAATAACAGTCTGAACACACAGATCAAATTTTTCAAACATGACCCAGGACACTTGGATCTGTGCTCCTGAAACTGATCCATATCTGATCTTTTGACATGTGACTTCAGTCTGAACGGTCAAAGTGCATTCATCCACCTACACGTTATCAACAAGACACAACGTCACTATTTCTGCGCTGAAGTAGGAGAAAAGGCGAAAAGGCGGCGTCTCCACATCCACGTTCCTTTCCACGTTCTGCACAAAACACCACGACCAAAAACCTCGTCCTTCTCCTTCTCAATCTCCTCCTTAAAACAAGTAAGTTGTTCATGTTGTGGCTCCGGTACGAGAGGAACTTTAAAATCTCCAGGTGCTCGATGCTGCGTCCATGTTTGGACAACTTCTGTAACACAGAGACGCTCGCTGCGGTTGACGTCGTCGTGTCTCCAGTGTCACATGTGGGACACTTTTGGACCGTTTAATGTTCACACAGGCGATCACACACAAGTCACATTTAACTGGAAATGTGAACGACCTCGAAAAAACATCGGATTTCACAAAAAAATATGAATTGAGCGTTAAGCCCTGCAGTCTGAACGTAGCCTAGGTGAAGATAAAAACTCCAGCTCTTGTGTCGCTGATGTGGTTCAACTTGTGTTGGATTAAAAGACATGACTCAGGTGAATACAGGTCAGTGTGACCAGATTTGTGTTTGTCCAAGACCAGGACAGCGTACGGGGGGAGGGGGGCGGGGCCTCGTCATCCACATTGAGCGACTCTCACCTGGAAAAACTTTTTCCACTGGACACAGAAACATATGTGCTGCTTTATCCACTGTGCACATGGACTCACACTTGTCCCAACGCAACGGAAAGTGTGGAATTTCTTCTACAAATCCTGGTTAAATCCACATTTGTGCTTCGGTTCGTTACAGACTGACCCACTGTTTGTGTCTCGCTCCTTCTGATGCAGAGACACATGTACACACCTGTTTGGTCACGACACACACAACAACCTACATTCGGATTGTCGATGAAAATGAACGTAAACGATGAAATTCTTAATGATCAATTATCGATTAATCGACTAATCATGCCCATCCCTAGTCCAATTATTTACAATCTTTTCCAGGGGAACCATCATTTTTGTCCAGGCCAGTTTCATTAGTTTGTTTTTTAAAATAATTCCGTTGAACAACAATTCAAAAACAGTGTCTGATTTTCACTGTTTATTTGTCGGGAATTTTTTATTTATTATTGCTTTTCTCAGTTTCAAGTTATTTCAGTGACCGTTGTCGATTTTTCTTTCCTTTACCAGAGGGGTACCAACAATTTTGTCCACGACTGTATACTTTTCTAATGTGTTACTTTCTATCTTAGTGTGGATAAAACCAACAGTGAAGAACGTAAAAAGACGCTCATCCTCGGAGCTCGTGGATAATTCTGCAGAGTAAACAAAGTCCGGGTTAGAGCCGTTGTTGTTTTTGTCCCTGGACTCTAGGTCAGTTTTTCAAAAGTCTAAATGAAGGTATCAAAGAGGTAGCACAAATGTCTTCTCGTGTTTTAATAGTCTCCAGAGAACAGTTTAACCTAGAGTCACCAAATTTTCCAAATCAAAAACTGGGACACTCTCGGTTTGTGGTGGTTGGTAAAAATAAAATTGTGAATTGAGTGGGTAATTAAGGAGAACTGTTCTGCTCTCGGCTCATTCATGACGAACGTGAGTCAGCACAGTCACATTTTCTTTGTGTTTTGGTCGTACTTTTAAGCAGCTTTTCTGTATTTTATTCAAACAAATGACAATTTCTGCCTCTCTACTGTTGGCAGGGATCAAATTGGTAAAAATAGGGACACCTGGAGCATTTCTTGTGTAAAACTGGGTGAAATCACTGGTTTTGGATAAATGTGCGCGGACAGAGGACACAGGCTCAAAACTGGGACTGTCCCCAGTTTGGATCATTGACCACACACATGTACAGGTCGTCATCCAGGGAAGTACAGACAGTGTTGGGGAGTAACAGATTACATGTACCAGAGTAATCAGAGTACAAATGATGAGTAACTGTATTCAGTTACAGTTACTGTTTCAGTGAGTGGTAATTGGATTACAGTTACTTTGTTGAAATAAATGGATTACACAGAGGGATTTTACTGTTTTCACATTTTGGGCTAAATCCTTTTTTTTTTTTTTTTTTTTTTTTTCAGTAATTCCACTCATGGCCAGAAACTAAACCAGATCTAAACTAGAGCTAAACCAGAGCTAAACCAGGACTAAACCAGGACTAAACTAAACCAGGACTAAACCAGGACTAAACCAGGACTAAACCAGGACTAAACCAGGACTAAACCAGGTCTAAACCAGGACTAAACCAGGACTAAACCAGGTCTAAACCAGGACTAAACCAAGACTAAACCAGGACTAAACCAGGACTAAACCAGGTCTAAACCAGGTCTAAACCAGGACTAAACCAAGACTAAACCAGGTCTAAACCAGGTCTAAACCAGGACTAAAACCAGGTCTAAACTAGATCTATCCAGGTCTAAACCAGGACTAAACCAGGACTAAACCAGGTCTAAACCAGGACTAAACAAGACTAAGACTAAAACCAGACTAAACCAGGACTAAACCAGGAGGTCTAAACCAGGACTAAACCAGGTCTAAACCAGGTCTAAACCAGGTCTAAACCAGGTCTAAACCAGGTCTAAACCAGGTCTAAAACAGGTCTAAACAGATCTAAACAGGTCTAAAACAGTCTAAACCAGGTCTAAACCAGGTCTAAAACAGGTCTAAACCAGGTCTAAACCAGGTCTAAAACAGGTCTAAAAGAGGTGTATGCCTCGTTTTACTGTTGGCAGGGATTAAATTGGTCAAAAATAAGTAAACTTGGAACATTTCTTGTATAAAACTTGGACAAATCACTGGTTTTGTATAAATCTGCGGGGACTGGGGACACAGGACTCAAAACTGGGACCGTCCCGGGTAAACGGGGACGTCTGGAAAACCTGTCACGTGCACTTGTCCAGTTTGGGTCCTGGTCCGGTCTGACTGTGCCCGACCCTCTGCTGTGTTCCAGGAGAGTCAGTGGCTGGACAGCGTCTCTCTGCTCATAAAAGACTCTCTGGAGGGAGACCTGATCGATAACCTCTCAGGCTCCGTGTTCCACAGCTACAGCTCGGCCCCCGTGAGCGCAGACTGCAGAGGCCCCCAGGTGAGACGCAGAGAGAGAGACAGGTGAGACGCAGAGAGAGAGACAGACAGGTGAGACGCAGAGAGAGAGAGAGAGAGAGACAGGTGAGACGCAGAGAGAGAGAGACAGGTGAGACGCAGAGAGAGAGAGACAGGTGAGACGCAAGAGAGAGAGACAGGTGAGACGCAGAGAGAGAGACAGACAGGTGAGACGCAGAGAGAGAGACAGGTGAGACGCAGAGAGAGAGACAGGTGAGACGCAGAGAGAGAGAGACAGGTGAGACGACAGAGACAGAGAGACAGGTGAGACGCAGAGAGAGAGAGGTGAACGCAGAGAGAGAGACAGACAGGTGAGACGCAGAGAGAGAGAGAGACAGAGAGTGAGACGCAGAGAGAGAGACAGGTGAGACGCGCGCGAGAGAGACAGAGAGACAGGTGAGAGACAGAGAGAGACA
Organism: Boleophthalmus pectinirostris; assembly: GCF_026225935.1. Classification (NCBI taxonomy): domain Eukaryota; kingdom Metazoa; phylum Chordata; class Actinopteri; order Gobiiformes; family Gobiidae; genus Boleophthalmus; species Boleophthalmus pectinirostris. The sequence continues at coordinate 40,556,825 of NW_026571190.1, read as the reverse complement.
GGTGAGACGCAGAGAGAGAGAGAGAGAGACAGACAGGTGAGACGCACGCAGAGAGAGAGACAGGTGAGACGAGAGAGAGAGAGACAGGTGAGACGCAGAGAGAGAGACAGGTGAGACGCAGAGAGAGAGAGAGACAGGTGAGACGCAGAGAGAGAGAGACAGGTGAGACGCAGACAGGTGAGACGCAGAGAGAGAGACAGGTGAGACGCAGAGAGAGAGACAGACAGGTGAGACGCAGAGAGAGAGACAGGAGACAGAGAGACGCAGAGAGAGAGACAGGTGAGACGCAGAGAGAGAGAGAGACAGGTGAGACGCAGGTGAGAGAGAGAGAGACAGGTGAGACGCAGAGAGAGAGACAGGTGAGACGCAGAGAGAAGAGACAGAGAGAGAGACAGACAGGTGAGACGCAGAGAGAGAGACAGGTGAGACGCAGAGAGAGAGAGACAGGTGAGACGCAGAGAGAGAGACAGGTGAGACGCAGAGAGAGAGACAGGTGAGACGCAGAGAGAGAGACAGGTGAGACGCAGAGAGAGAGACAGGTGAGACGCAGAGAGAGAGACAGGTGAGACGCACAGAGAGAGAGAGACAGGTGAGACGCAGAGAGAGAGACAGGTGAGACGCAGAGAGAGGTGAGACGCAGAGAGAGAGCAGAGAGAGAGAGAGAGACAGACAGGTGAGACGCAGAGAGAGAGAGAGAGACAGGTGAGACGCAGAGAGAGAGACAGGTGAGACGCAGAGAGAGAGACAGGTGAGACGCAGAGAGAGACAGACAGGTGAGACGCAGAGAGAGAGACAGGTGAGACGCAGAGAGAGAGACAGGTGAGACGCAGAGAGAGAGACAGGTGAGACGCAGAGAGAGAGACAGGTGAGACGCAGAGAGAGAGACAGGTGAGACGACGTGAGACGCAGAGAGAGAGACAGGTGAGACGCAGAGAGAGAGACAGGTGAGAGACGCAGAGAGAGAGACAGGTGAGACGCAGAGAGAGACAGACAGGTGAGACGAGAGCAGAGAGAGAGAGAGACAGGTGAGACAGAGAGAGAGACAGTGAGACGCAGAGAGAGAGACAGGTGAGACGCAGAGAGAGAGAGCTAGAGAGACAGGTGAGACGCAGAGAGACAGGTGAGACGCAGAGAGAGAGAGACAGGTGAGACGCAGAGAGAGAGACAGGTGAGACGCAGAGAGAGAGACAGGTGAGACGCAGAGAGAGAGACAGGTGAGACGCAGAGAGAGAGACAGGTGAGACGCAGAGAGAGAGACAGACAGGTGAGACGCAGAGAGAGAGACAGAGAGACAGGTGAGACGCAGAGAGAGAGACAGGTGAGACGCAGAGAGAGAGAGAGAGAGAGAGACAGGTGAGACAGAGAGAAGAGAGAGAGAGAGACAGGTGAGACGCAGAGAGAGAGACAGACAGGTGAGACGCAGAGAAGGAGAGAGAGACAGGTGAGACGCAGAGAGAGAGACAGGTGAGACGCAGAGAACGAGACGCAGAGAGAGACAGACAGTGAGAAGAGAGAGAGAAGAGGTGAGACGCAGAGAGAGAGACAGGTGAGACCAGAGAGAGAGAGACAGGTGAGACGCAGAGAGTGAGACGAGACAGAGCAGAGAGAGAGACAGACAGGTGAGAGCAGAGAGAGAGACAGACGGTGAGACCAGAGAGAAGAGAAGGTGAGACGCAGAGAGAGAGAGAGAGAGAGAGAGACAGGTGAGACGCAGAGAGAGAGAGAGACAGGTGAGACGCAGAGAGAGAAGACAGGTGAGACGCAGAGAGAGAGACGAGAGAGACAGGTGAGAACGCAGAGAGAGAGAGACAGGTGAGACCAGAGAGCACAGGTGAGACGCAGAGAGAGAGACAGGTTGAGACGCAGAGAGAGCAGAGAGAGACAGGTGAGACGCAGAGAGAGAGACGAGAGAGAGAGACAGGTGAGACGCAGAGAGAGAGACAGGTGAGACGCAGAGAGAGAGAGACAGACAGGTGAGACGCAGAGCAGAGACGCAGAGAGAGAGAGACAGGTGAGACGCAGAGAGAGAGAGAGACAGAGAGAGACGCAGAGAGAGAGAGAGGTGAGACGAGAGAGAAAGAAGAGACGAGAGAGCAGAGAGAGACAGAGAGAGACAGGTGAGACGCAGAGAGAGAGACAAGACGCAGAGAGAGAGACAGAGGTGAGACGCAGAGAGAGAGCAGGTGAGACGCAGAGAGAGAGAGAGAGAGACAGGTGAGACGCAGAGAGAGAGACGGTTGAGACGCAGAGAGAGAGACAGAGAGACAGAGACGCAGAGGAGATGACAGAGAGAGAGGAGACACAGAGAGAGAGGTGAGAGAGCAGGAGAGAGACAGGTGAGACGCAGAGAGAGAGACAGGTGAGACGCAGAGAGACAGTGAGA
>NW_026571190.1:40529442-40546942 GCF_026225935.1 Boleophthalmus pectinirostris | reverse complement strand
TGGCACCACCTAGTGCCTCCTGTCAATTTCATTTCTGTCCAGCGACAAGGTCAGGAATCAAAATACACTAGATGGTTTACAAAAACCCCGGAAGTGCGAGTTCGGGCACCAGCCAATCAGCGAAGAGCCAGACATTCTGTGTTGGCAACGATTCCCGAGATCGAGGATTTAAAGTCAGAACAAAGAGAATGTTTGGTGAATTTTATCAAGGGGAAAGACGTTATTGTCCTTCTTCCTACAGGATTTGGGAAAAGCTTAATACACCAGTTAGTCCCGTTAGCGGCGCATTACATACGTCACGACCAAACAGCAGCGCTTGGTTAAATAAAAAAAGTACCTGTCTACCGTCGAGCAAACAAATCCTAATGCTGCAAGGTCACACGGTTTCTACGAAGTGAAACCGGCTGATGAATCAGTCTTGTCTGTAACAGCCTCTTTAGGATAAACTATGTCCAAGACATTTGAGTTTTCGAGTTGGACTAATGGCGCTGATGAGTCAGATGCAGGTTATTGCATGACGAGCGCAGACACCGGTGTCTACGGGTGGGACGTGAGGAGCCCCTCTCTGTCCCGCCTCGACCGGGCACCGCCATGTCCCGCCGTATTTGGAGAAAAGGGAAACGGCGCGATCCGAGCACAAATGTCTGGAGCACAGCGGTCTGTGCCGTGTTGGATGGTTGTGGCTGTCGGTTGACTGTCAATCATCGCTCCAGAGCCACGTCCCCCAACACAAAGAGCACTGCCCGCTCTGGAGGATTTATTAGATTTTGCTTAGGAGCGGAGTAAAGCTTCGAGGGGGAGTTTAATAGCCTGATTCATCAGCCGGTTTCACTTCGTAGAAACAGTCTGACCTCACAGCATTAGGATTTGTTTGCTCGACGGTATCCAGGTACTTTTTATCATTTAACCAAGCGCTGCTGTTTGGTCGTGACGTATGTAATGCGCCGCTAACGGGACTAACTGGTATATTAAGCTTTTCCCAAATCCCGTAGGAAGAAGGACAATAACGTCTTTCTCCTTGACAAAATTCACCAAACATTCTCTTTGCTTCTCTTTAAATCCTCGATCTCGGGAATCGTTGCCAACACAGAATGTTTGTTTCTTTGCTGATTGGCTGGTGCCTGGACTCGCACTTCCATCTACTGTATTCCGATTCCTGATCTAGTTCCTGGAGAGAAATGGAATTGAGCGGAGGCACTAGGTGACCAGGGCTTTAACGGCTCTTAAAATGAAACATACAGCTTCACCAGTGTTGGAGCTGGAGTCACATATTACTGTGATATCTCTAAATAATAAAACCTGTTTAAGACACTCCCCTCTGTCCTGGTTTGACTAGTGGCCGCTCCAGGTACTGCAACTTCTGGGAATTTAAACTGCTCTTGTTTAGGCAGGACATCCACAGCTTTCACCACGGCTGGATTTTGTAGGATTCTTCTCTATTTTCACAACATGAAATTTTTAGAATTTTAAAACTGTCAAAGCGCCCAAACTTAGACTTAGACAAACTTTACTGATCCACCAGGGAAATTACTTGGACACAGTCGCCCACACATCACAATATAATACAGTAACAAAGAGTAAAAAATATAAAAATTGGAATAAATAAGTTGCAAGAAAGAAATTGCAATAAAATAGTTAATTTGTAAGACTTCCTTTGGGCTCTCTTGGTGATAGTAACTCTGACAAACTCTGGGAAAACTGAGAAAATAGCCTGGTTTTCTTCATCTAAATGTCATTGTATTCTTTCCTTTTTCCTTTTATAAAGTGCCTCTTCATTTGTGTTTTAAAAATGTGTCTAACTTAATAAATAAAAAAGACGTCATTTGCCACGTTTTTGCCATTTAATTCTGAATAAAAATTTATTCTGCTTTAAAAAAGACCACGTAAAGACTTAATTCCAAAGTAAGTGGGCGGTTTATTCCAAATTTAACGCCAAATTAATTTATTCCTGGATCATGTAAATGTTTGTCGTATTTTCCGGGATATAGGTCGCGCTCTTAAGCCTCCAACCTCATCAAAAAACGACTTTGCGCGCCACAATCCAGAGCGCCCCATACACGAATCCACTCGGGTGTCCCAGCACGACTTCAGTAAACTACAAAGACACAAACACACACGGAGCAGACAGCGACCGCACAGAGAAACACACCCACAGACACACTCATCACTCCACGCCGACGAGGAACGGAACGGAGGAACGAACCGAAAAAGCGACGAGCGCGACGTGCCGCTTCTAGACACGACTGAACAACTGAGTCACCGCGAACACGCCGACAATCCAGCGACAGACACTACTCCCTACACGCCACAACTGAACAAACCCAGAGTCACCGTCAGTGTTGGGAAGGTGACTTTTAAAATGTAATCCCCTACAGATTACAGATTACACACCCCAAAATGTAGTTTGTAACATAATCCATTAAATTACTTAAAGTGAGTAATGTAATCTGATTACTTTGGATTACTTGATTTGCTGTAGAGAAACAAAGACGAGGAAATCTTCACATAAGAAGTTTTGTCTGATAAAAGAAAATAAAAAGCCCAGATTTTACAGAACCAAAATAAAAAATATTATTGATAGAAAACGAAGAAACACGTCCACACAGCAGGATTCAGTCCAGTTAAATCCTGGTTTAGACCTGGTTTAGACTGACCTGGTTTTAGATCTGGTTTTAGACCTGGTTTAGAAGACCTGGTTTAGACCTGGTTTAGACCTGGTTTTAGACCTGGTTTAGACCTGGTTTTAGACCTGGTGGTTTTAGACCTGGTTAAGACCTGGTTTAGACCTGGTTTAGACCTGGTTTCTGGTTTTAGATCTGGTTTTAGACCTGGTTTAGACCTGGTTTTAGACCTGGTTTTAGTCCTGGTTTTAGACCTGGTGGTTTTAGACCTGGTTAAGACCTGGTTTAGACCTGGTTTAGACCTGGTTAAGACCTGGTTTTAGTCCTGGTTTTACCTGGTTTTAGTCCTGGTTTAGTCCTGGTTTTAGTCCTGGTTTTAGTCCTGGTTTTAGACCTGGTTTTAGACCTGGTTTAGACCTGGTTTAGACCTGGTTTTAGTCTGGTTTTAGTCCTGGTTTTAGTTTAGTGTCTGGCAATGAGTGGAATAAAAAAAAAAAAAGGATTTAGCCCAAAATGTGAAAACAGTAAAATCCCTCTGTGTAATCCATTTATTTCAACAAAGTAACTGTAATCCAATTACCACTCACTGAAACAGTAACTGTAACTGAATACAGTTACTCATCATTTGTACATGTAATCTGTTACTCCTCGACACTGGTCACCGTGAACGCAGCAAACAAACAAAACCACTCACCCGTCACACTGTTGTGTTTCCTTTAAAGTCCCACAACGTTTATTTGTGAAAAAAGTTCAAAAATAGACCATTTAATGACGTCTTATAATCCAGAGCGACTAATAGTGCAGAAAATACGGTAATCTTCTTAAAAATAATGTCGGTGGTTCAGTTCATGCTCATTGTCTCGTCCTTCGATCCGGCTCCACCAGTCGTGTCTTGGGACTTTCCTCCACGTCTCTCTGGATTTGTGAGCAGGATGTGGGAGTGGGCTGAGGTAGAACAGCCTCACACTCACTTTGTCTTCTTCCTCCTTCTCCGACACTCTTCCCTTCTCCTCCTCGGCCGACAGACGTAAAGCGTGACGAGACAATTCTCCAACTGCGTCGCAATTATCATCAGAACCACTGCGGGAAAAAAGTTTGGATGGTGTTTGTGTCCGTGTGTGCACAAGGAGCGAACTGTTTTGCAAATGAGTCATGCGGTTTTAAGTTTTGTTTCTGTAAAACGTAAACAAATATGCTCAAAGCTGTGTGGATAGGGAAGGCTTGCAGACACAGAAACGACGTGTCTGGACGCAAATTCCGATATGGTGATTCGTTTCAGTGTAAACGTCGTCTTAGGCTGCGTTCACACTGCACCTGAAGTGACCCAAATCAGATTTTTTGGCCCCTGTGTTCCTGTATCTGATCTTTTAATGTCAGTCTGAACCACACAGATCTGATTTGTTCAAATGTGACCCAGGACACTTGGATCTGTGCTCCTGAAACTGATACATATCTGATTTTTGACGTGTGACTTCAGTCTGAATGCGTCTGATCTCTTGCTTCTCTGAGTGATGCTCTTCCTCACTGTAACTGTGTGTCAGATGCTCATTCTGCTTTATACTAAGGCCCTCTGTCCATCCATTTTTTTGCTTAACCGGACTGTATCTGATCTTTTGACATGTGACTTCGGTCTGACACAGTCTGAACTGATTCTGATCTTTGACATGTGAACTTCAGTGAACGGTCAAATTCATTCATCCACCTACACGTTATCAACAAGACACAAACGTCACTATTCTGCGCTGAAGTAGGAGAAAATTGTTACTGAACTCTGTGTGACTGAAGTGAAGCACATCACCACTCACCACAAAACACCACGACCAAAAACCTCGTCCTTCTCCTTCTCAATCTCCTCCTTAAAACAAGTCAGTTGTTCATGTTGTGGCTCCGGTACGAGAGGAACTTTAAAATCTCCAGGTGCTCGATGCTGCGTCCATGTTTGGACAACTTCTGTAAACACAGAGACGCTCGCTGAGGTTGACGTCGTCGTGTCTCCAGTGTCACATGTGGGACACTTTTGGGCCGTTTAATGTTCACACTGGAGTCACATACAAGTCACATTTAACTGGAAATGTGAACGACCTCGAAAAAACATCGGATTTCACAAAAAAAATCTGAATTGAGCGTTAAGCCCTGCAGTCTGAACGTAGACTTAGTCCTGATATGTTTCCAAGTGCCCATATCATCCAGTCGATATATCGGTTTGGCTCTAGTAAATACGTTGGCGTCTCTGTCCAATCAGAACCTTTCAGACTCTGAGCAGATTTAAATAAAGACGATTTAACGAGGTTTTCCATGTAAACCTCAATTCCAAATTATTATTTCCATGTAAACTCGACGGAAAATATTTTAATTCCGAACGATTTCATTCAGAACAATTAATTCGGAATGAACAAACATCATGTAAACGTGGCTATTGTTTTCTTTCTGTTTTCCTTTTATAAATTGCTTATTAATTTATGTAATATAATTTGAGATCCTATTGAGGGAGTGATGCGAAAGAAAAAAAAAAAAACTTGTCATGACGCCCGGCGAGCGCAGGTCTCCGAAAACAACACGGCGCCGTCTTCGGTTCATCCTCCACGTCTTATTACACTTCCACATTAGGCCCATTAAAAGTCTGGCTCCTCCACCTCTTCCATTTCTGCTAATCTGTATTAATCACTGTTTACACGCTTAAGGCTGATTACAACACCTGCCTCCTCCACGGGCGCACCGAGGCATGCTGGGAAACGCGGTCCTCGCAGCTCCACCTGGGACCTGCTCATTTATTTAGTACAAGACAACGTCGTAAAAAACATATGTGCGTGTACCAGAGCTGGAATTTAATCTTGATTTTTGACTGTTTTAGATTTGATTTACATAATCAGATTTCCAGATGAGCTCACGTCGCTTCTTTAAACGCTTCTGTCAGTAAATGATGTTGTGTTTTTATCAGAAAAATGCACAAATGTTTTCCTGAACAGTCGCATTAGTGACGAGCTCCGTCCTCTGTTATATTTCTCCAACCAAACCGACTCAATTACACACTGCATTAACTTTCTAATGTCCTTTTCACTGTTTCTGTCGTCTGTCCTGTCGATACTTTGCAGTAAAGTGGGTGTTTTACATGCGGCTCTATTAGAGAACTTCAATTGCCCAACTTTTTAAAACAGTTTGGAAATCAATCTGTACCTTGTATCAATTTTTTACACTTGCAAAGTAAAATTAAATACAATGTAAAATTCCATGAGAAATTTCATGAAATTCTTTTGATGTTTACTGGACCCACCAAGACTCTGAGGTTTAGTGTCTGCAGAAGACTTAAATCTGAGCTGAAACATCAGTTTCTCTTAATTAACATAAAAAATAATTAATTTAGATTATAGTATCAGTGGAAGTTGAATATAAAAATGTAAAAATGTACATTGTGGATCATTTGGTACCAGAAATATACATAAAATAAAAAAAAAAAATGTGTTTCTCACCTTCCACGGTGGTGTCTCTCTCACCCTCTGATTGAAGCTCGGTCCTCTACAGAATATTTTGTTTTGCTCCACCTCGGAACCAGTCGTGGTTCTTGAGTGTGGAGGACTGGAGCAGCCCGTCCAGACCTGCAGTCCACAGAACATTCTCACTTTCCCCACACGGAACCAGCGCGCAGACGATGACACGGAACCACTCGGACCACTGGTCTCGGTCTCAGTCCCGCTCTGGTCCCGGTCTGGTCCTGGTCTGGTCTCGGACCTGGATCAGTCCTGGTTCAGTCCGTATGTGGTGTAAAATCCGGCATCACAGTCACTGAAGTCACGTAAACGGGTCGTTATCCGTTTTTTCCATTCTTCATTTAAACACAAAATCGAAAACTGAAAAAAGGAATCATTATCCGTTTTTTCATTTTGGTTTTGGAGACAAATAAAGACGAAAACAGTTGTTATTTCGTTTTCTTATTTTTGGTTTTATATTGAAAAAAGAATGAACGAACGACACACAGATTCTCCTGCCCACAGCTGCAGCAGGTTCTGTTCTGTCACATGTTTAGTGTGTGAATAGTGTCGTGGGGCTGAGCTGCTTCTGTGATGTGAAAACTCTTCTGTGCACAGTTTGCAATAAACAACGCCTTTGTCAGCGCCTCTATCAGGGCAGCTTTTGAATAGAAATTTCCTGTCCAGCAGACGCAGAGGTTTTCACACTCCACTGTTGTTGGAGTCAGAACTGTGTGTGTGGGTATAATTGTCGTACAGCGACATGGTGCAATGACAAACTTTCCACCTTGTTTGGCAAACTGTGATAAAATGCTTAAACATTTTGAATGGATTATTTTCTTTGTAAATAATAAATCATAATTATTGCATCCCACGCCTACTGTATATATATATATATATATATATATATATATATATATATATATATATATATATATATATATATATATATTATATATATATATATATATATATATATATAAACATTGTCAAAACAATAAAATGTAACATGATGATCTAAATATGATTTGTTTTAGAGCCAACCCCCTTTGTAGTCGAATACTCCCTCTTTAATGTTTGTGTTTGTGTTTGTGTTGATGTTTTGTTTATTGTGTGTTTTGTTTGTGTTTGTGTTTATGTTTGTGTTTGTGTTTATGTTTGTGTTTATGTTTGTGTTTGTGTTTATGTTGTGTTTATGTTTGTGTTTATGTTTGTGTTTGTGTTTGTGTTTATGTTTATGTTTGTGTTTATGTTTGTGTTTGTGTTTATGTTTGTGTTTGTGTTTGTGTTTTTGTGTTTTGTGTTTGTGTTTGTGTTATGTTTATGTTTATGTTTGTGTTTGTGTTTGTGTTTGTGTTTATGTTTATGTTTATGTTTGTGTTTATGTTTGTGTTTGTGTTTGTGTTTATGTTTGTGTTTGTGTTTATGTTTATGTTTGTGTTTGTGTTTGTGTTTGTTTTGTGTTGTGTTTATGTTGTGTTTGTTTATGTTTGTGTTTGTGTTGTGTTTGTGTTTGTGTTTTGTTTGTTGTGTTGTGTTTGTGTTATGTTTGTGTTTATGTTTATGTTTGTGTTTGTGTTTATGTTTATGTTTGTGTTTATGTTTGTGTTTATGTTTATGTTTGTTTGTGTTTGTGTTTATGTTTGTGTTTGTGTTTGTGTTTGTGTTCGACAGAGAGGCAGCAGTGACTCTCAGAGCTCAGACGAGCGTCCAGGACAGAGGACCTTCTGTGGTCTACGGTCCAACTCCGGCAGCTCAGACGAGGGAGTCCAGACCAGAGACTTAATCCAGACCAGAGACCAGCCCGGAGACTCGGTCCAGGCCCGGGTGGAGAGGAGGATCTCGGGGGACTCAGAGAGGGGCACACAAACCACAGACAGTCCAGAGACGTGCAGAGGTAATCATTCAATACTCTCAATAATTCTTCTTCTTCTTCAAAAAATATCTGTGTTTTTCAAAGTCCCTGAAACTTTCTCAAACTCATATTAACAAAATTACCTTCACACCAAAACATTACGATGTCATGCTGCTAATTTTACTTTTCAACACGGAGCACCGCTTCCTCTTCTGTGTCGCTGTCGTCAGACTCAGCATCAGTTCCAGTTAGAATTATTTCGGTCTTTCTGAATCCCGACAGGATGGTTTCAGTGTCACTGACGTCCAGGCTTTGTCCGTCCAGTGACTTCAGGAGAGTTTCATGTCGCACCGTCCTGGTTGCCGTGAAGCTGTGTTCTCCATCCCCACTTTCCGTCAGTCTCTCACAGATTTCTCGCTCGCTCCAAACTTTCTTTCTACTGCTCGATTTCACTTTAAACACCCAAACCATGAAAAAAAGAAAGTAGCATTTATAGTCCAGGTGAATCCTCACAAAACCACAGTTGTCACACCCCAGTCCTCACTTTTGCCGGCCAGTGTTGGGAAAGTTACTTTTAAAATGTAATCCCCTACAGATTACAGATTACATACAACAAAATGTAGTTTGTAACATAATCCATTAAATTACTTAAAGTGAGTAATGTAATCTGAATACTTTGGATTACTTGATTTGCTGTAGAGAAACAAAGACGAGGAAATCTTCACATAAGAAGTTTTGTCTGATCATCCATCCATCCATCCATTTTCGTCCACCGGGTCGCGGGGGCAGCAGCCTAAGCAGGGACTCCCAGACTTCCTTCACCCCAGACACGTCCTCCAGCTCCTCCAGGGGGACCCCGAGGTGTTCCCAGGCCAGCCGAGAGACATAGTCCCTCCAGTGTGTCCTGGGTCTTCCCCGGGGCCTCCTCCCGGTGGGACATGCCCGGAACACCTCCCGAGGGAGACGTCCAGGAGGCATCAGAACAGACGCCCGAGCCTCAACTGGCTCCTCTCGACGTGGAGGAGCAGCGGCTCTACTCTGAGCTCCTCCCGTGTGACTGAGCTCCTCACCCTGTCTCTAAGGGAGACGCCCAGACGCCCTGCGGAGGAAACTCATTTCAAGCGCTTGTATCTGTGATCTCGTCCTTTCGGTCACTACCCAGAGCTCATGACCAGAGGTGAGAGTAGGAACGAAGACTGACCGGTAAATCGAGAGCTTCGCCTTTCGACTCAGCTCCTCTTCACCACAACGGTCCGATACAGCGACCGCATCACTGCCGAAGCTGCACCTGTCCACCTGTCAATCTCACACTCCGTCCTCCTCTCACTCGAGAACAAGACCCCGAGATACTTGAACTCCTCCACTTGAGGCAGAGACTCTCCACCCACCCGGAGAGGGCAAGATGCCTTTTTTCCAGTCGAGAACCATGGCCTCAGACTTAGAAGAGCTGATCTTCATCCCAGCCGCTTCACACTCGGCTGCAAACCGCCCCAGTGCACACTGCAGGTCCTGGTCTGATGAAGCCAACAGAACAACATCGTCCGCAAACAGCAGAGATGAAATCCTGTGGTCCCCAAACCGGACCCCCTCCGGCCCCTGACTGCACCTAGAAATTCTGTCCATAAACACAATGAACAGAACCGGTGACAAAGGGCAGCCCTGGCGGAGTCCAACATGCACCGGGAACAGGTCTGACTTACTGCCGGCAATGAACACAGCTCCTGCTCCGGTCATACAGGGACCGGACAGCCCTTAGCAAAGGGCCCCGGACCCCATACTCCCAGAGCACCCCCACAGGACACCATGAGGGACACGGTCGAATGCTTCTCCAGATCCACAAAACACATGTGGACTGGTTGGGCAAACTCCCATGAACCCTCGAGCACCGATGGAGAGTGTAGAGCTGGTCCAGTGTTCCATGACCTGGACGAAAACCACACTGCTCCTCCTGAATCCGAGGTTCGACTATCGGCCGGATTCTCCTCTCCAGTCCCTGGCATAGACCTTACCGGGAAGGCTGAGGAAGTGTGATCCCCCTATAGTTGGAACACACCCTCCGGTCCCCCTTCTTATACAGAGGGACCACCACCCAGTTTGCCAGTCCAGAGGCACTGTCCCCGACCGCCACGCGATGTTGAAGAGGCGTGTCAGCCAAGACACCCACAACATCCAGAGACTTCAGGTACTCAGGACGGATCTCATCCAATCCCGGAGCCTTGCCACCAAGGAGCTTGCCAACCACCTCAGTGACTTCGGCCAGGGTGATGGATGAGTCCGCCTCCGAGTCCCCAGCCTCGGCCTCCTCCTCGGAGGACGTGATGGTGGGATTGAGGAGATCCTCAAAGTTATTCCTTCCACCGCCGGACAACGTCCCCAGTCGAGGTCAGCAGCTCTCCCCCCGCACTGTAAACAGTGTTGGTGAAGAACTTCTTCCCCCTCCTGAGGCGCCGGACGGTTTGCCAGAATCTCTTTGAGGCCGTCCGATAGTCCTTCTCCGAGTTTTTGCCTCTGCGACCACACGGGCTGCAGCACGCTTGGCCCGCCGGTACCCGTCAGCTGCCTCAGGAGTCCCCCGAGCCAGCAAGGCCCGATAGGACTCCTTCTTCAGCTTGACAGCATCCCTTACTTCCGGTGTCCACCACCGGGTTCTGGGGTTGCCGCCGCAACAGGCACCACAGACCTTACGCCCACAGCTCCGAGCAGCCGCATCGACAATAGAGGCCGAGATTTTTTTTTGTTTTGTCTGATAAAAAAAAATAAAAAGTCCAGACTTTATTGAACCAAATTAAAAATATTATTGATAGAAGACGAGGAGACACGTCCACACAGCAGGATTTAGTCCTGTTAGATCCTGTTTGAGACCTGGTTTTAGTCCTGGTTTAGTCTTAGTTTAGACCTAGTTTAGACCTGGTTTTGGTCCTGGTTTGGTCCTGGTTTTAAACCTGATTCAGTGTCCTGCAATGAGTGGAGTTACCGAAAGAAAAAAAAAAGAAGGGAATAGCCCAAAATGTGAAAACAGTAAAATCCCTCTGTGTAATCCATTTATTTCAACAAAGTAACTGTAATCCAATTCCCACTCACTGAAACAGTAACTGTAACTGAATACAGTTACTCATCATTTGTACTCTGATTACTCTGGTACATGTAATCTGTTACTCCCAACACTGTCGCCGGCACATAAATCATTTCATCTCGATTATATGAGTTTGGAGATAATTTGACACACAAATCAAACTTCAGTTATTTGCACAGCCTTTTTCTTTGGTCGTTATGATCCTCACAGTCAGAATTTCAAATATGAAACGCTGTGGGCGACGTCTCACACACACACACACACACACGCACACACACACACACACACACACACACACACACTTTGTCCTCTTCTTTACGCAGTCCACGGGCAAGACACTCTAGTTCTCGGTTCAGTCCCGCCAATCAAAGCGATAATTAGACAAACATGAAAACGTGTGACTTGGACTTTAAACGTGGATTAAAGAAGCTCTGTTCTTTACATAACCACGGTCGATGTTCAGAGTGCGGCTTAAGCTCAGCGGGATACGTGTGTGTGTGTGTGTGTGTGTGTGTGTGTGTGTGTGTGTGTGTGTGTGTGTGTGTGTGTGTGTGCGTGTGTGTGTGTGTGTGTGTGTGTGACCTCTGTCTGCGGGGCATCTGGTTTAAAACGTGACTTCAGGCGACACTGAGGTTATCATTGACTTAATCAGAGCCTCGGTTTGATCGACTTTGACACAAGGACGAGCGACGAGTCCGACGAGTCTGGAGCAATTAAAAGAGTTCGTTAGAAAAGACGGGAACGAACCTGATGTGATCAGTGACAGACGGAGAGAAAGAGAAGAGGAGGAGGAAGAGAGAGAGAAGAGAGAGAGAGAAGAGAGAGGGAGGAGAGGAGACAGGAACAAACCTGATGTGATCACTGACAGAGAGAGAGAAAGAGAGAGAGAGAGAGGAGAGAGAGAGAGAGGGAGAGAGGAGAGAGAGAGAGAGGGAGAGAGGGAGAGGAAGAGAAGAAGGAGAGGAGAAGAGGAGAGAAGAGAGAGAAGAGAGAGAAGAGAGGGAGGAGGAAGAGAGGAAGAAGGAGGAAGAGAGGAAGAGAGAAGAAGGGAGGAGAGAGGAGGAAGAGAAGAAGGAGGAAAGAGGAGGGAGAGAGAGAGGAAGAGAAGAAGAGAAGAGAGGAAGGAGAGAGGGAGGAGGGAGAGGAAGAGAAGAAGGAGGAAGAGAGGGAGAGGACGAGAAGAAGGAGGAAGAGAGGAAGAGAAGAAGGAGGGAGAGGAAGAGAGGAAGGAGGAAGAGGAAGAGAGGAAGAGGAAGAGAGGGAGAGGAAGAGAGGGAGGACGGGAGACAAGAATGAACCTAATGTGGTCACTGACAGACGGAGAGAAAGAGAGAGGGAAGAGGAAGAGAGGAGGGAGACAGAGAGGAGAGAGAGAAAGAGAGGAGGGAGAGAGGAGAGAAGGGAGGAGACAGGAACGACACTAATGTGACCACTGTAAGAGAGAGAAAGAGAAAGAGAGAGGAGAGAGAAGAGAGGAGAGAGAAGAGGAGAGAGGGAGAGAGAGAAGAGAGAGAGAGAGAGAGAGAGGGAGAGAGAAGAAGGTGGAAGAGAGTGAGACGGAGAAGGAGGGAAAGAGAGAGAAGAAGGAAGAGAGGGAGAGAGAGACAGAAGGAGGAAGAAAGGGAGAAAAGGATGGAGAGAGAGGAAGAGGGAGAGAGGTATAGAGAAGGAAGAAGAGAGGGGAAGAGAACGAGGGAGAGAGAGAAGGAAGAAGAAAGGGAGAGAGAGAAGGAAGAGAGAGAGAAGAAAGAAGAGAGAGAGAGAGAGAGAGAGAGAGAGAGAAGAGAGAGAGAAGGAAGAAGAAGAGAGAGAGAGAGAAGAGAGAGAGAAGGAGAGAGAGAGAGAGAAGAGAGAGAGAGAGAGAGAGAGAGAGGAGAGAGAGAGAGAGAGAAGAGAGAAGAAGAATAAAGGGAGAGAAGAGAGAAGAAGAAAGAAGAAAGGGAGAGAGAGAAAAGGAAGAGAGGGAGAGAGAAGGAGAGAGAAAGAGAAGAAGAAAGGGAGAGAGAGAGAGAGAAGGAAGAAGAAGAGAGGGAGAAAGAAGGAAGAAGAAAGGGAGAGAGAGGAGGAAGAAGAGAGGGAGAGAGAGAGGAAGAGAAGAAGAGAGGAGAGAGAGGAAGGAAGAGAAGAGAGAGAGAGAGAGATAAGGACAGGACAGGGGTCAGACGGAGAGAAAGACAGAAATAGAAGAGGAGGAGGAGGAGGAAGAAGAGAGGGGGCGACATGAGAAATTAGAAGGGGGAGAAGAGAAGGAGAGAGAGAAGTGGAAGAGGAAGAAATCAAGCAAAAAAAAAAAAAAAGAGAGAGAGGGAGGAAGAGAAATGAAGTAGAAGAGAGAGAGAAAGAAAGAGAGAGAGAGTTTTCTTTGTGCTCTTGTCATCACTTCATCTTCTGGAGTTATTTTTGGATTTCTGTTCAAACTCTGCAGCGTGAAACTCCCAGTGTCGTTTCGTTTTGTCCACGAGACGTTTTAACACCGAAAATATTTTAATTAAACAAATAAATCTGTCGTTATTCTGAAATTTACGGCGATTAAAAACAAAACAAAAAACAAAAAAAACTAAACATTTCTCTTTTCATTTCAGTCCAAACTCAAAATACTCGGACGTTTGTGTTTTTTTTCTCCGCTGATGTTTGTTTGAGGAGTTTTTGAACAAAGTCAAACACGGAAAATCCACGTCTGTATCCGCGTACTTTTACTTCTACTCGAGTAGTGTTTGTGCTGTTACTCGAGTAAAAGTTGTGTTTCCTCTTGTGACAAAATGAAACGATTTGAAGTTTTGTTTTTAAATTCTTTCAATAAAAAGTGCAGCTGAGTGACCCTCGTCTTTTGTCCTTCTCTTTCTCTCCCTCCTCTTTTATTCTCTCTATCTTTCCCTCTTTTCTCTTATCTACGTCTTTCTCTCTCTCTCTCTTTCTGTCGTTGATCTCTACACCCTCTATTTGTCACTGTCATCCCTCCTTTTCTCCTCTTCCCCACTTCACTCTCTCTCTCTCTTTCTCATCCCTCGCTACACCATCCATCTCCTCTCTTTTTCTCCTCTCTTTTCTCTCCCTCTTCCCCTTCCCCTCCCCGTCTCTTTCTCTTCTCTCTCCCTCTCTCTCTTCCTCCTTTCTCTCTCCTCTCTCTCTCTCTCTCTCCTCTCCTCCTCTCTTCTCTCCTCTCTCCCTCTCTCTCTCTCCTACCTCTCTTTCTCTTTCTTCCTCTCTCTCTCCTCTCTTTCCTCTCTCTCTCTCTCTCTCTCCCTCGTCCTCTCCCTCTCTCCCTCTCTCCCCTTGCCCTCCTTTCCCTCCTCTTTCCCTCTCTCTCTCTCTTCTCTCTTCTCTTCTCTGTTCTCTCTCCTCTCCTCCTCCTCTTCTCTCCCCTCTCTCTCTTCATTCTCTCTCCCTCTTCACCTCTCTTCTCTCCTCCCTCTCTCTCTTCCCTCTCTCTCTCCTCTCTCCCTCTCCCTCTCTTTCTCTCTCTCTCCAATTCTCTCTCCTTTCTCTCTCCTCTTTCTACTTTCCCCCTTTCCCTCGTTCTCTTTCATCCTCTCTCTTTCCTCTCCTCTCTCTCTCTCTTCTCCCCTCTCGTCTCTCTCCTCCCCTCCTCTCACTCTTTCTGTATGCTTTCTCTTTCTTTCCTCTATCTCCTCCCTCTCTCCCCCTCTCCTCTCTCTCCTCCTTCCTCTCCTTCTCTCCTCCCTCCTCTCTCCCTCTCCCCCTTGCCCTCCTCATCCCTCTTTTCTCTCCTCTTTCCCTCCTCTCTCGTCCCTCTCTCTTCTCTCTCTTTTTCCTCTCGCTCCTCACTCTCCTCTCCCTCTTCCCTCTCTATCGCCTCTCTCCCTCCTCACTCTCCTTTCTCTTTCTCCTTTTCTCTCTCTTTCCTCTTGCTACTCTCTCGTCTCTCTCCTCCCCTCCTTCCTCTCTCTCTTCCCTCTCTCCCCCCTGTCCCCCTCTCCCTCCTCTCCCTCTTTCTCTCCTCCTCCTCTCTACCCCTCTCCTCTCTCTCTCTCTCCTCCTTTCTCTCCTCCTCTCCTCCTTCCCCTCCTTCTTCCTCTCCTTCTCTCTCCCTCCTCTCTCTCCCCGTTCCTCTCCTCCCTCCTCTCTCCCTCTCCCCCTTGCCCTCCTCGCCCTCTTTCTCTCCTCCTCTCTCTCTCCTCCCTCTCTCTCTCCTCTTTCCTCCTCCTCTCTCTCTCCTCTCTCTTTTTCCTCTCGCTCCTCACTCTCTCCTTCCTCTCTTCCCTCTCTCTATCTCCTCTCTCCCTCCTCTCTCTCCTTTCTCTTTCTCTTTTCTCTCTCTTTCCTCTCTCTCGTCTCTCTCCTCCCCTCCTCTCACTCTTTCTGTATGCTTTCTCTTTCTTTCCTCTCTCTCTCCTCCCTCTCTCCCTTCTCTCCTCTCTCCCTCTCCCTCTTTCTCTTTCTCTCTCTCCTCTCCTCCTCTCCATCATCCCTCTCTCTCTTCTCCTCCAGTGGTCTGTGGTTCTTCTGTGGGGTTCTTTTCTCTCCCTGTAGATTTCTTCCACCCGGCGTCGGCTCCAGGTCCAGGTCAGGTTCAGGTCCAGGTCCAGGTCCAGGTTCAGGTTCAGGTCAGGTCCAGGTCCAGGTCCAGGTCCAGGTCCTCGCTCCTGCCTCGGCCCGGGCCCCAGAGCTCCGTGTGGGCCTCACTCCGCCTCGTCCTGGGCCTCGTCCTGGGCCTCGCTCCGGTCCCCGGGGGCCAACCACAGAGCTCCAGGATCACAGGTCAGCTTCATCCCGAAACTCACATTTCAAACTCGATTTCATTTCCACAAATCCAAATTTCTCGTTACGATATTTTCACGATATGACATTTTGTGGAGGTGAACAAAACCGTGATGATGCTGCTTCTTTCTCAGACTTTGGTTCTGTCATAAACCAAAAAGTTAAGATTTAAAAGTTCTTCTAGGTTTGGTTTGTCGAATTTTTGGTTAAAGTTTTTCTGTGTAAATGTTTTCTCCAGCAGCTTCATAAATCTGCTCCATCACCAAATCTTCAACCAACAAACTCCATCCACATCATGAAATCAATTTTTAATTTGATTTGTAGAATCAGTCTGAGTGAACGAGTTCCTTCTGTTTTATTCTTTACCGTGACATTAGTTTTGTAACAGGCGGGAAAATATGGAGCCCGAGAAAGTTTAATTCAGGGGTGTCAAACATACGGCCCGGGGGCCAGATCCGGCCCTGCAAGACCTTTAATCTGGCCCTCGGCTGGTTTTCTACTAAAATATTTTAATTCTATTAAAAGGCTGCACTAGCGCTGACTCAAGGCTGGTGAAGGTGCTGGGGTTTAGGTAGAGCTCATTCAGATCAGAGGCATTTGAAGTTCTAACCAACTGGATTTCAGCGTTGAACCTGGCAACCCAAACGAGAGAGTCATGTGAGGCTCATTCTGTTTTCTGATTGGAGAACTGACTTGAACCAAAACACCAAATTATAACATAAACAACTCGACCTCATGTCCAGTGTTTTTGTGATTAAGAATAAATCAGCGCTATCAGTGAAATCATTTAAACCAGGGGTGTCAAACATACGGCCCGGGGGCCAGATCCGGCCCTCCAAGACCTTTAATCTGGCCCTCGGTTGATTTTCTACTAAAATATTTTAATGATATTTTCTATTAAAATCGTGTTAATTTTCTGTGGTGTTTATCACAGCAGCGTCTCCAGCGTCTCTGTACGTGGCCCCTCCCACCAGAGCAGCACAAATGAAGACTTGTCTCTTTCCAAACGCTCTTAAAGGACGATCGTTTTGACTGTTGACCGTGACACCCTCATCAGAAAAATGTCCAACATGAGAAAAGTGGAGCCGAGTGCAGGATTTTACAACAAAAATGGACTTATTCTGTTTACAGACAAGTTCATGTTAAAACTTTGTGTTGAAATTGTATTATTTTTCTTAAAGTTTCAGGTTGTTCATAATATTATAATATTTAGTAAAAGAAAGAGTTCATCAATTAAAAAAGATTTCTGTAATAGATTTGTGTTTCTCTGCACAAATATTTGAACTTATTGTTATTTTTGGGGTTTATATGACATGAGTTTTCTGATCCGGACACTTTGGATCAAAGTCGGTTGGACACGACCCCCGGAACAACATGAGTTTAACTCCCCTGGTTTAATGTAACGTCAAGTATCACTCGCTCCTGCTAAGAAACAGAGTGAAGTATTTGCATAAACAGAGATTTGTGCAGTTTGAATGTGAAAGCAAATGGCAGAACCTCCATGAGAAAAGTTCCTCAATGCAGCTTTAATGTTTCCCTGTACACGACGTTTCCAGTTTTACAAAGATAAACTCTGCAGATTTCCAGATTTGAGTTTGAAAACCCTGGAGGAAAGAGGAGGAAAAAGAGGATGAAGAGGAAAAGGAGGAGGAAGAGGAGAAAGCGGAGAAGCAGTAGGAAAAGGAGGGAGAGAAAGAAGATGAGGAGAAGCAGGAGGGAAAAGAGGGGCAAAAGGAAGAGAAGAAAGAGAAAGAAGAGGAGGAAGAGG
>NW_026571190.1:40523331-40524387 GCF_026225935.1 Boleophthalmus pectinirostris | reverse complement strand
TTTTTTTTTTGGTCATCATAATTACAAGGCTGCTGAGTCTCTGTAATGGTGTTTTAAACTTTCAATGACAATTTGAAACAAAACAAAAAAAAAAATCCCCTATACAACCTTTAAGTCTTTCCCCCCTGGACGCCGACTAGGAACAACCCACACGTACATGACGAGGACTTCCCTTAGAAGGGGTGTCAAACTCATTTTGGTCCGGGGGCCGCCCAACCTACTTTTGATTCAAAGGGCCGGAGAAAAACTCATGTCATATAAACCCCAAAAATAACAAAAAGTTTAAATATTTGTGCAGAGAAACACAAACTATTACAGAAATCTTTTTTAATTGATGAACTCTTTCTTTTACTAAATATTATAATATTATGAACAACCTGAAACTTTAAGAAAAATACAATTTCCTGCAAAATCCTGCACTCGCCCTCCACTTTTCTCATGTGTGACATTTTCTGATGAGGTGTACAGTCAACAGTCAAAACATCGTCCTTTAAGAGCGTTTGGAAAGAGACAAGTCTTCATTTGTGCTGCTCTGGTGGGAGGGGCCACGTACAGAGACGCTGGAGACTGCTGTGATAAACACCACAGAAAATTTAACAAGATTTTAATAGAAAATATAATTACAATATTTTAGTAGAACGTCAGCTGAGGGCCAGATTAAAGGTCTTGGAGGGCCGGATCTGGCCCCCGGGCCTTATGTTTGACACCTGTGCCTTAGAGCATAACTGCATAAAAGAAAACAGACTTCCATAAGTGATTATAAATGATTTTTACACTCATGAACTTAATTGTAACATAAACATATTTGTATCTCTGGAAACTTAGACTCTGAACTCTTCATTTCTGGATGTTTAAATGTGATTCAACTCATTTACAGGTTTATAACAGCTCAATGAAAATGAGAGTTTACCTGCTCAGGTGCAAACTTCGAAAACCAAAAAAAACTACATTCAGCATCTGATATCTGCATGTTCTTAGTATTATATTCATTAAAAAAAAATGTAAAAACATATTTGTCAAAGTATTTAAACAGATTTCATATCACCAGATACAGTA
>NW_026571190.1:40495831-40518331 GCF_026225935.1 Boleophthalmus pectinirostris | reverse complement strand
AGCCTCGACCTTTAAAAGTCTCGGTCTTGTCTCAGTCTCGACCTTTAAAAGTCTCGGTCTTGTCTCAGTCTCGATCTTTAAAAGTCTCAGTCTTGTCTCAGCCTCGACCTTTAAAAGTCTCGGTCTTGTCTCAGTCTCGACCTTTAAAAGTCTCGGTCTTGTCTCAGCCTCGACCTTTAAAAGTCTCGGTCTTGTCTCAGCCTCGACCTTTAAAAGTCTCGGTCTTGTCTCAGTCTCGATCTTTAAAAGTCTCAGTCTTGTCTCAGCCTCGACCTTTAAAAGTCTCGGTCTGTCTCAGCTCTCGACCTTAAAAGTCTCGGTCTTGTCTCAGCCTCGACCTTTAAAAGTCTCGGTCTTGTCTCAGCCTCGACCTTTAAAAGTCTCGGTCTTGTCTCAGCCTCAACCTTTAAAAGTCTCGGTCTTGTCTCAGCCTCAACCTTTAAAAAGTCTCGGTCTTGTCTCAGTCTCGACCTTTAAAAGTCTCGGTCTTGTCTCAGCCTCGACCTTTAAAAGTCTCGGTCTTGTCTCAGCCTCGACCTTTAAAAGTCTCAGTCTTGTCTCAGCCTCGACCTTTAAAAGTCTCGGTCTTGTCTCAGTCTCGACCTTTAAAAGTCTCAGTCTTGTCTCAGCCTCGACCTTTAAAAGTCTCGGTCTTGTCTCAGCCTCGACCTTTAAAAGTCTCGGTCTTGTCTCAGTCTCGATCTTTAAAAGTCTCGGTCTTGTCTCAGTCTCGATCTTTAAAAGTCTCGGTCTTGTCTCAGCCTCGACCTTTAAAAGTCTCGGTCTTGTCTCAGTCTCGATCTTTAAAAGTCTCGGTCTTGTCTCAGTCTCGATCTTTAAAAAGTCTCGGTCTTGTCTCAGTCTCGATCTTTAAAAGTCTCGGTCTTGTCTCAGTCTCGAAAAAGTCTCGGTCTTGTCTCGACCTTTAAAAGTCTCGGTCTTGTCTCAGCCTCGACCTTTAAAAGTCTCGGTCTTGTCTCAGTCTCGATCTTTAAAAGTCTCGATCTTGTCTCAGTCTCTCGACCTTTAAAAGTCTCGGTCTTGTCTCAGCCTCGACCTTTAAAAGTCTCGGTCTTGTCTCAGTCTCGACCTTTAAAAGTCTCGGTCTTGTCTCGGCCTCGACCTTTAAAAGTCTCGGTCTTGTCTCGGCCTCGACCTTTAAAAGTCTCGGTCTTGTCTCAGGCCTCGACCTTTAAAAGTCTCGATCTTGTCTCAGTCTCGACCTTTAAAAGTCTCGGTCTTGTCTCAGCCTCGACCTTTAAAAGTCTCGGTCTTGTCTCAGTCTCGATCTTTAAAAGTCTCGATCTTGTCTCATCTTTAAAAGTTCTCTTCGTCTCGACCTTTAAAAGTCTCGTCTCGTCTCTTTAAAGTCTCGGTCTCTCGACCTCGACCTTTAAAAGTCTCGGTCTTGTCTCGGTCTCGACCTTTTAAAAGTCTC
The DNA here is from genome assembly GCF_026225935.1 of Boleophthalmus pectinirostris. Lineage (NCBI taxonomy): Eukaryota > Metazoa > Chordata > Actinopteri > Gobiiformes > Gobiidae > Boleophthalmus > Boleophthalmus pectinirostris. The sequence continues at coordinate 40,516,893 of NW_026571190.1, read as the reverse complement.
GGTCTTGTCTCGGTCTCAACTCTCAGAGGTCTTGGTCTTGTCTGGTCTCTCAGAACCCTGGTCTTGGTCTCGATTAGTTCGCTCTCTTGACTACAACACAAGTTTACGCCGACGTCAGCTCCCACAGTTTTTTTTTTTTTTTTAATGAACTCATTTTAGATGAATATTGTGTTTTAAAATGTCAAAATGCTTCAATAACTTTCCTTTTCCCGTCTCTCCTCAGGCCACCAGGGGGCACCAGCGCAGCCAGAGCAGCGGTGGAGGCCGGCAGGACTCAGCGGAGCCGTCAGAAGACGAGAGGTCACAGGTCACCGAGAGCGACCCCTCGCCTGACGCTCCCAACAGCCTCTCCCTGTCCTCTCTGCTCGCCCCCTGCTCCATCGCGCCCCCTCTGGTCAAGAAATGCAACAGCACGGGCTCTCTGGACCAGGCCCGGGCCAAAGACGCTCCGCCGGCCAACGCCTGGTCCCAGAGACGACCGGACGAGCACGACGAGCGCGACGAGATCACAGACGCCAACTCCCGAAAGAAGAGATGAAACGTTAACCGATGCGACGCCGGTTTTGTCCACGGAGACTTTAACGAACCGCAAACCCGCTCTCCTCCGCGTTCGGGTCCAGCTGTTTCGGATTCGTCGCGTCTCGTCTTTGGATGTTTTTTTTTTTGGGAACAATTTCGGCACGGTTAAGCGACTTTCTAGCTGGGTTAAAGGCGAACCAACGGGCATTCGTGGACTCCACTTCTTCAGGCTTTCGCAGGGACCGAGAGCGACGTCCAGACTCTAGACTCCAGAGACGTTCGGGGCTGCGAGACCTCGTGTGCCCTCAACTTTTGTGCAAAAACGTGCTGTTGAAAAACCACTCGAAACTTTGTACAGATGTCTGAATTTATTTTGTAATATTCACCGGTAGCATCCAACAGTCTCCTCTTGAAAATCTGTTTTATGTGAAAGGTCCCGTATTAGGCTCAGAACAAACAGTTTTAGATTTTATCCACGTTATAATGTTCAATCAAGAATATACTTTTAATGTTTTGTTTCATTTACGGCCTTTTTGTTTACGGAACATTTGTTCTTTTGAATTTCAAATAAGAACGAAAAACAATAAAATGGGAAAACAGTTTATTATTTAATTGTTCAGTTTTAGTGTCAAATAAAAAAAACAGATCTCGACTTTTGTTTACAATATTTAATTTAAAGTTTATTTCAAAGAACACCAGTCAAAAAACTGTCTCGGTGACTATTTTAATTTTGATATTTTATTCTCTGGTTTATTTGCCCCTCAAGTTCTAGAAGTTCATGTGTGAATTCAGAGTCAACTGGACAAAAAAGGTTTATCTCTGCTTCCTCTTTCCTGTCATGGAGTTCAACAACGACTTTCTGAGACGTGAAAGTAAACGCGTCGCTGTAAAAGAAGACGACATGTTTGTCCACAAAACTGCAATGATTTTTCAGGTGAGTCCTTCTAGCAGCAGAACGTCCAGAGCAAATAAACCAGAGAGTAGTGTCGTAGCACTCAAGACTCAATCCCAGATTCAAGCGCATTTGGACTCGGTCTCGTCTCGGACTCGAGGTTCTGACACTCGTCGAGTTTGATCATGTTTCATTATGGCCACTGCTGACGGCAATAAATGTGTACTCAGTGCCGCCGGCGGGGTCTGAAAAGTCTTAAAAAGGTCTTAAATTTCATGTTCCTAAATGAAGGTCTTAAAAAGTTTTTATTTAATTATGTTGTCCAAGTCTTATTTTTTTCACAAAGGTCTTAAATTTCATTAGCCTATTTTTTTGTAAACTCACCCGGGCTGCGGTGCGACGTTAAATCAAGGGAGGAAAAAAACAACAACGTGAAATCATGTAATGTAAATGAACGTCTAACTTAGAGTATACACAAACAGTACTTTGGTTTCTGGCGCCGGCGGCAGTGAGTAAACATCAGTCGAGGAGGAAAACGTTGGCAGGATCATGGGGAAGTGTTGGTTTAATCCACAGTGGCTCTTAGTTTCTACGTGCAGTTGTTGGTTGGTCATTATTAGAGTTGGAGCTGGTGTTTTTCGTCATATAATGGGTGTGATGTTGGTCTTCATTTTCATTTAAGTGGTCTTAAAAAGGTCTTAAAAGAGTCTTAAATTTGGGGCAGTCAAACCTTGGGATTCCCCGGTGCTGGTGTGTGGTACATGTGAGTTTGGTAAATGTGCAGAGGCTAAATCCCACTGTAAAACCATTAAGAGAATTTAAGTCCAGTTGGAAATTTGAGAAAAACAGATTTAAAAATCCTACACACTGTCTTCACTTTGAAGCAGTTTTGTGTAAAGTGTCAGAGGAAGTTTTCTTAAAGAAGAGGTTCTCAAACTGTGGGTGAGGGGCCAAAAAAGGGGCTCAGAGTGTTTCAGTGCAGCACAGTTTGCTTGTTTTATTTTAATCTTAAATTAATATTTATCAGATCAAATAGAGATAAATCTATAAAAACACTTGATATTCATGTGCTAAAATAAATGTAAAATATAAATTCATGTAAAAAATGACAAAGATGGTCTCGATTTGGTCTTGAGGGACTGTGGTCTTGGTCTTGTCTCGATCTTGACTCTCAGAGGTCTTGGTCTTGTCCTGGTCTCAACCTTTAAAAGTCTTGGTCTTGTCCTGGTCTTGACCTTTAAAAGTCTTGGTCTTGTCCTGGTCTCAACCTTTAAAAGTCTTGGTCTTGTCCTGGTCTTGAACCTTTAAAAGTCTTGGTCTTGTCCTGGTCTTGATCTTTAAAAGTCTTGGTCTTGTCCTGGTCTTGATCTTTAAAAGTCTTGGTCTTGTCCTGGTCTTGATCTTTAAAAGTCTTGGTCTTGTCCTGGTCTCAACCTTTAAAAGTCTTGGTCTTGTCCTGGTCTTGATCTTTAAAAGTCTTGGTCTTTAAAAAGTCTTGGTCTTGTCCTGGTCTCGATCCTTTAAAAGTCTTGGTCTTGTCCTGGTCTTGTCTTTAAATCTTTAAAAGTCTTGGTCTTGTCCCTGGTCTCGACCTTTAAAAGTCTTTGGTCTTGTCCTGGTCTTGATCTTTAAAAGTCTTGGTCTTGTCCTGGTCTTGATCTTTAAAAGTCTTGGTCTTGTCCTGGTCTTGATCTTTAAAAGTCTTGATCTTTAAAAGTCTTGGTCTTGTCCTGGTCTTGATCTTTAAAAGTCTTGGTCTTGTCCTGGTCTTGATCGACCTTTAAAAGTCTTGGTCTTGTCCTGGTCTTGATCTTTAAAAAGTCTTGGTCTTGTCCTGGTCTCGATCCTTTAAAAATCTTGGTCTTGTCCTGGTCTTGATCTTTAAAAGTCTTGATCTTTAAAAGTCTTGGTCTTGTCCTGGTCTCAACTTGGTCTTTCCTGGTCTGAAAAGTCTTGGTCTTGTCCTGGTCTCTTGACCTTTCTTTAAAAGTCTTGGTCTTGTCCTGGTCTTGATCTTTAAAAGTCTTGGTCTTGTCCTGGTCTTGACCTTTAAAAATCTTGGTCTTGTCCTGGTCTTGATCTTTAAAAGTCTTGGTCTTGTCCTGGTCTTGATCCTTTAAAAAGTCTTGGTCTTGTCCTGGTCTTGATCCTTTAAAAGTCTTGGTCTTGTCCTGGTCTTCTTGATCTTTAAAAGTCTTGGTCTTGACTCTCGACTACAACACCACCAGAGAGAATAAAATATCTAAATTAAAATATGCATCGAGACTGTGTTTTTTGGTGTTCTTTGAAATAAACTTTAAAGTAAATATTGTAAATAGAGGTCAAAATCTTTTTTTTTTTTTTTTTTTTTTCTTTTTTTTTTTGGACACTAAAACAGAAAAATGAAATGACAAACTGTTTTCCCGTTTTATTGTTTTTCATTCTTAAATCAAATTCAAAAGAACAAATGGTACACAATCCTTTCACACGTTTGGCTAATTTTATTCCTGGCTTTTCCGTATGGACGCCATTTTGAGGACTTTTCACCATGCAAAAGACAGATCTATTTATAGTATTTCATTTTGAATTGTTAATTGCAAAAGTAAAGTCAATATTTTTTTAGCGAGTCTCTACTACAAAACATCTAAAAACTCCACTTCACCACTTGTTTTCCAAGCCCAAAAAGCACAACTCAGTCATATTTTATTCATTTTAAGTTACAAAAACATAAAACGTCAATACGAACGCCTCAAAACTCTCCATAAAAATCTGAAAAAATAAGCACAATACGGGACCTGTGTAGACGTTTGTACGAAACCGCCGGTACAGGGATCGCTCAAGGGCATTTGTACTGAAAACGGAGACTGCTGCTGAGAAAAAGTGGGATTTTTTTATTTTATTTTATCGAGAAGTTACAGATTCTTCGGAAAATCTCACGAAAAGGGCTAAAAAAAAAAAAGAACGCAGACCTGGGCCAAATATTTAAAGTGTAAAGAGCCGTGGATAGTTGGGTGGTGAGGTGTCCCGTAGGCGTCCGTGGTGCCGCATGTGTTCGTGAAACGGTCTTTGTAGAAGTAGACGTAGAGGTTTGTGCACTAAAGATGTTTCAGGTCATGGACAAGTGTTTTAGAATTTAAATAGATCGTTATAATGAAAATATACGAAGTGAAGGACGTTTTAAACTTTTTAAACGAATAAATAACCTATATATATTATGACTATGCTAAAACTAAGAACTTCTATAAGATAATTTTATTGTTTATATAATTTTAAAAACTACACAGCTGTAAAAGTCACAGTTAAAAGGTTCATTTTGTGGCTTTTCTGCTGGAGGGTCCACTTCTTGCTCGTCTCCATGGAGATGTTACGGCTGCCGAGAATGCTCCAGAGTATGGCGTTAAATTTATCATGCACGTGTTCAATACATGCATCCCGAATCTCGGACTTCCGGTCATCACGCAATTCATACTGGGAAGGATTCTCCGAAAAAGTGAGGGTCAAACCTCCATGTTTGTTGATTGTTTATTGTTTATTTCAACTTCTAGTCATTGTCACAGAAGAACAACGAAATTGCGTTTGGAGCATCCCATAAAGTGCAAACCCATAAATAATAAATACCCCTTAAACCCAAGTGTAAACATTGACCCAGTGTGGCCTCAGTACAACATGAGACGGTTCTTATAGCAGCAAGATGAGGGCGTCAAGTAACGTACACAGACAGGGACGTTCAGACAGAGACCTGAGAATCATGACAAAAATGCAACAGTGCAACCAGTTCAGTGTTATTAAGAGTTGGATGTGGTTTTTGTCCGTGAGGGGGGGGCAGAGTTCAGGAGCCTCACAGCCTGTGGATACAGACTGTTGGTCAGTCTGGATGTTCTGGCCCGTATGGACCTGGACCTTCTCCCTGAGGGCAGCAGGTGGAAAAGGTGGTGCGCAGGGTGATGTTGGTCCCGCAGGATGTTGTGCACTCTTCTCAGACGGCGAGTGGAGCAGATGGTGCTGATTTCTGGCAGAGTTGTTCCAATGATTCTACCGGCTGCTTTCACCACCTGCTGGAGCGTCTGCTGGTCAGCCTTAGTGCAGCCGGAGAACCACACAAAAAAAACATACGTCAGAACGCTGCTGATGGCACAGTTGTAAAAGTTCAACATCAGAGGTCTGGGAATGTGGGCACTCCTCAATTTCCTCAGGTGGTAAAGGCGCTGTTGGGCTTTCCGTACGGCTGAGGTGATGTGATTGCCCCAGGACAGGTCCTCAGTCACAGTTACCCCGAGGAATTTGAAGCTGCTCACCCTCTCCACCACCTCGGTGCCAGTGAGGAGAGGTAGATGGTTGTTGTGACCTTTTCTGCGGAAGTCCACAACAATCTCCTTGGTCTTTTTAGTGTTTAAAACCAAGTTATTGTGGTGGCACCATGACTCTAGGTGTTGCTCCTCCCTTCTGTAGTTTTACGATCTTTTCAAGTCTTTTGAACCATTTCACTTTTGTTTCTGGTTCTGATATTGTCATATTTTAGTTATGGGATTTGGACATCGTAATTGTGTGGTTGTTGGATCCTAACAGCAGAAAACAGTTCAAGAAATGGGCTTCGGAAGTTTGCGAACTCCCTAACTGCAAAAGGGAATCAGATCAGAAAAATGAAACCTTTGGCTGCCTAAAAATCATCCTGAGTTTACAGAGAACATTTTGTATGTGGAGCGACAACAAAACCAAAATCCCGATCTCTCGCTCAACCTCGGTTACGAATTTAAAAAGTCAACTCCAAAGTGAAAGTCTCCAACTGTTCACCAAGAAACACCTTCCACTGCAAAGACCAAGACGTGATGTTTCTGTAAAACCACAAGAACAAGAAAGTGCAGCTCAGTCTGTTTGTCTTCTGCTCCTCTACATTAACAAACAGGATTTTGTTTTGTTGTCGCTCCACATACAAAAAACTCGGGATGATTTAGACAGTTCTTCTTGGTTCTTCCTGTGGATCAATTCTGCCCATCACCTTCACCTTTCACTATTTTTCAATTCCGTTGGGAAGAGAAAAAGTTTGAACGGAGGTTTGAGTCACACACATCTGATTCACTTTTGCACTTATGGAGTTCACAAACTTCCGAAGCCCATTTTCCGCTGTTAGAATCCAACAACCACAAAATTACGATGTCCGAATCCCCAAAACTAAAATATGACAATATCAGAACCAGAAACAAAAGTGATATGGTTCAAAAGACTTGAAAAGATCGACTTTGACAATAGACACATCCCACTGGGAAAACAAACATGGAGGTTTGATGCTCACTTTTTCGGAGAATCCTTCCCAGTGTGAAGTGAGCGATGACTGGGAGTCCGAAATTCAGGATGCATGTATTATAAGCACATTTGAACATGAATAGACTTTTTTCAGAACGGCCGGAAGTGTCCCGCTTTAGGTTTGCGGAACTCCAGGTTAATGGTTTTCTGCGGCAAAATGTGTGTGTAAATGTTTGTCGTATTCTCCACCAGGTTCTCCTTTTAAGTCTTTCTTCTCTTGATAGTTGTGGATAAATTCTTTGGACCTTTTTGCTTGAAGATTTGGTGATGGGGCAGATTTATGAAGCTGCTGGAGAACACGACACACATTTACACAGAAAAACTTTAACCGTAAGTTCCACAAACCAATCCAGCCGTTGTGAAAAAGATCTATTCATTTAGCCAAATAACTAGAAATCTACGGAGAAAAGTAAGTGATGGATCCTCTATCAGAAAAGTTCCATCGTGTCTCTTTAAGTCAAACAGATTCAAGAATGTAAAAGTTTCTGGACTTCGTTTGAACCACAGACTGTATAACGACGTGTTCCGTTAGGCTCCAGTCAAATGAAGCTCATCGAGGCTCGCGGTTATAGTCCCGTATTCAGAATTCCGACTGCGAGTATCATAGCAACCGAAGAGCCAATCAGAGAGCCCGTCGAACTCGTAGAGCGGCTTAACACGAACGTTTTTATGACCGAAAAAGTGACGACAAAGACGAAATAGAAACTGGCCACGATTTATAAACACAGTCTACGGTTCGAACCTTTTTTTTTTTGGATCCCGTCTAGAGAAAAAAAATCCAACGAACTGACTAAATGGACTAAACTAGATCTAGACCAGGACTAAAACCAGCCTAAACTTTTTGTAAACCAGCAATAAAAAGGACTAAGGAGGAACTTAATTAGATCTAGTGAACGTTTTACTCAAAAAACAACTTAACGTTGACTGTTAGAATCGTCTGTTCAGGTCACAAAGTGTAAAATGAGTAGAGTTTTGTATTTAATCTGTAACAGGTTCAAGTCATAATAGGGCGAAAATATACGTTTATTTTTTGTATTTTTAAACCTAAGCACAATAGTGTTTGCGTTTCAGAGTCGGCGAAACAGGGTTGGTTCTTCATCGAAACCACATTTTCAGTACTCGCACGTGTTTAAAGTCGGGGTATTCTGCGTTCTCCCGTGTTCTAATGCTGTTCCCTCATCGAAAATAATGTCGGAAGAGGTTTAAGAGTCATACATGCATGTTTGAGGAATTTAGTGATCTCTCCCGAGGCCCTTTTCGAAGCCTCCTTAAGGTTAGATGTGAGATTCTTTTCGAGAATTCTCCAGAAATACACAAAAACATGATGCGAAACTGAAAAGCACAGCAACAAATCTGATGTGATGTGACCTTTTCGAAGCCTCCGTACGGTTAGATGTGAGATTCTGTACGAGGCTCCGCCCACAAGTCGACGCCACCCGTGCTCCCACGCGACAGTTCTACGTAAATCTACAAAAACGTGATGCAAAAACCGTACACGGCAACGAATCTGATGTGACGTGACCTTTTTCGGAACTTACGGTTAAAGTTTTTCTGTGTAAATGTGTCGTTTTCTGCAGCAGCTTCATAAATCTGCCCCATCACCAAACCTTCAACCAACAAACTCCACAAAGGAGAAACATTCTAACATGAACAATTTATCCACAACGATCAAGAGAAGAACAATGACGACAAATTAGTGACACACTGAACAAAACTAATGTTATGGTCATGAATAAAACAGAAATAACTTGAGCTACGTTCAGACTGCAGGGCTTAACGCTCAATTCCGATTTTTTGGTGAAATCCGATGTTTTTTCGAGGTCGTTCACATTTCCAGTTAAATGTGACTTGTATGTGTCTCCAATGTGAACGTTAAACGGCCCGAAAGTGTCCCTCAAACATGGACGCAGCATCGAGCACCTGGAGATTTTAAAGTTCCTCTCGTACCGGAGCCACAACATGAACAACTGACTTGTTTTAAGGAGGAGATTGAGAAGGAGAAGGACGAGGTTTTTGGATCGTGGTGTTTTGTGGGACAGAACGTGGAAAGGAACGTGTGGATGTGGAGACGCCGCCTTTTCGCCTTTTCTCCTACTTCAGCGCAGAATAGTGACGTTTGTGTCTTGTTGATAACGTGTAGGTGGATGAATGCACTTTGGCCGTTCAGACTGAAGTCACATGTCAAAAGATCAGATATGTATCAGTTTCAGGAGCACATATCCAAGTGTCCTGGGTAGTGATGTGACGTTTTGTATCGAGGCTTCGAAGCGTGAGTCGAGTAGGGAGGGGGCGTTTCCGCGATGCACGTATCGAGGCTCGCTTCATTTAGGGGAGGAGCTGAAAATGATGACGTCCGAAGCCTCGCTGCCCGGCTGTACCACGTGACTGATTCAGGAAGTGGTTCGGATTTTGCTGCGATTTCCATTTTCATCATTTTCAAATAATCATTTTTCCATACTGCCAGTACATAGATACACAGTTCACTGCATCACTACAATATACATGTTTTGCATACTTCTTTATTTTGCTGACAGTTCTATTCACAGGCTTTCTGCAAAATGTCACACACTTCAAATTCATGTCAACTGATATTTTTGTGTCCAGTAGACGTCCTGCTAGAGCAAATGAAGCTTCAAGAAGCTTTGCGCTGGAGTGAACCAGTTGAATGAAAGGCTTCAATGCGTCATGAAGCTTCATTTGCCCATCACTAGTCCTGGGTCACATTTGAAAAAATCGGATCTGTGTCGTTCAGACTGACATTAAAAGATCAGATACAGGAACATAGTGTCACATCTGGAGCAGAAGTAGGACCCAAAATGCAAAACTGCATGTCCAAAGTTGTTTAATGAACAAACACAAAATCCAAAACAGACAAGAGAGTCATAATGGCTGCGTTCAGACTGCAGCCTGAAGTGACGCAAATCCGATTTTTTGGCTTCTATGTTCCTGTATCCGATCTTTTAATGTCAGTCTGAACCACACAGATCCGAATTTTTCAAATGTGACCCAGGACACTTGGATATTTGCTCCTGAATCTGATACATATCTGATCTTTTGACATGTGACTTCAGTCTGAACAGCCAAAGCGCCTCCGACCTACACGTCATTAACAAGCGACAAACGTCACTATTCTGCGCTGAAGCAGGCGGAAACCGGAACTGTAAAATCTCCAGGTGCTCAATGCTCGCGACCGTGTTTGGACAACTTCTGTAAACACACACACGCTCGCTGCGGTTGACGCATGGGGTTGACGTCATCGTGTCTCCAGTGTCACATGCGGGACACTTTCGGGCCGTTTACCGTTCACATTGGAGTCACAGACAAGTCGCATTTAATTGAAAATGTGAACAACCTCGCAAAAACATCGGATTTCACAAAAAAATCGGAATTGAGCATTAAACCCTGCAGTCTGAACGTAGCCAATGACAATGAACCAACAAAGGGCAAAGGAGTACACAGGGTTTATATACACACACATGAATGAGACACAGGTGAAACACATTAGGGCGGTGCAAACAATCAAGACAGGAAGTAAAACTCAGAACTACAAGCAGACAAAACAAATGTCAAAATAAAACAACTACAACCACCACAAACATGACACATAGAGGCCAAAAACTCGGATTTGGGTCACTTCAGGCTGCAGTCTGACTCAGCCTGGTTCACTCAGACTGATTCTGGAATTTAAATAAATAATTGATTTCATGATGTTGATATTGGCATAGATCAGACATGTCAAACTCAGGCCCAGGACCCAAATTTGGCATGTGATATAATTATTTTTGGCCCGTGATATCATATCAAATCTGTTTTAGAGCTGCCCATCGGCTACAAATAGACTATAGAGACATTATTTATTTAAAATGTTATTATTATTTTATATTTTGCTTGTTCTAGATTCAAAGTTTAAGCAAAACTATTATTAAACATTTATTTTAATATGAAAATGTTTAACATTACATATCTCAAAAGAAGAGAAAACATGCAGATGTGGTTGAAATTTTTCAGTAAATATTTAGTTTGGCCCACGACTTTTCATTTTGTCCCTCTGTGGATTTGAGTTTGACGTCTCTGACATAGATAGATACTGTAGATTTGTTGCTGGACATGTTCACAGCTTTACAAATACATGTCTTGTATTCAAACTACACATATCTATCCATCTGTGCCAATATCGCCATCGTGAAATCAATTTTTATTTTAAATTCTAGATTCAGTCTGAGTGAACAAGTTGCTTCTGTTTTATTCATCATGACCATGCTCGTCGTTGTTGTTTCCTTTAAGTTTTCATCTTTCTTCCCTTGACAGTTGTGGATAAATTGTTTATGTTAGAATCTTTATCCTTTGTGGTCTTTGTTGGTTGAAGATTTGGTGATGGGGCAGATTTATGAAGCTGCTGGAGAAAACGACACACATTTACACACACATTTTACCACAGAAAAACATTAACCGGAAGCTCCACAAACCAACAACACGTTCGGAAACATGCGGATGACGACTTCCGGTGTAGTTCCCGACTCTGGGCCTGTGATAAAACCGTGGATTCAGCAGCAGCGTTTTCACAACCTCACGAAACTTTCCGTGGAGGACGGGAGTCGAATCGCGTCTTCAAAGCCACTCACAGGAAGCTGGCTGGAACTGCTGATCTGACGAACATCACGGAACGCTACAAGGACATCGTTTTTATTTATTTGGTCAGACAAATTATAATACACAAATTAATCGGCAATTCATAAAAGGAAAAAGAAAGAATAAAATGAAATCTAGATGAAGAAAACCGGACCATTTTCTCAGTTTTCCCAAAGAAAGTCGTCATCCGCATGTTTCCGAACGTCTTCCGGTTTTGTGACGCCACTTTGAATCGATCCGGTTGGGTTGTGACGGCGCTCTGAAGGAGGAGTGGCTTAGCGTGGGGAGCAAAGCGTGTGGAGACTCACAGCAAACAAAAAAACAAAACTAAAACATAAAAAAACACCTCAAAAATACGTTGTTTTCGGCAAATATAGCATTTTCCAAACAACAAAACTCAACACCGTGATTTAAAAATGTTGTTTTAGCAGTTAATACTCCGTAGAAATAAAATACCCCTTCTTTAAAATAAAAACACGCAGTTCAGGTGACTTAAAAACCCTCGGAGAATGCATGAGATCCAGTCGTAGGACCTGTGATGTCGAAAAAAGCTCTTATTATGTAAAAAGCCAAATGATACTGTTTATTTTTGTGTGTATTTATTTGACTCAGGTCTGCTGACGTGTAGCACATTCTGAAGCTTATTTATTTTATGTATTATGATAAATATTAATTATATTATACTGCACTGGATTGTCTCAAATAAACGGAAAATTTTAGCTCCAAATGTAGAAATTAATGAGGAATCTGCATGACGTTTGTAAGTCCCTAAACGCCGTCGAGCCAGAACATTACGACCACAAACGGCAATTCTGAATATTCATACATTTAGTTGTTTTTATTTATAAATTTTTATTATATTACACTATTTTCTGATCTATGTTATAATGTTTTCTCATCACAAACAGACCTGGAGTTGTGTTTTGTTTCATTCACTCATTTTTAACGCAGATTTAGGCTGAGTTCTTCTCTTCAAATTCAAAACACTCGTATTCCGACATCCCTTCGTTATGACATGTCCTTATTTAGACGTGCCAGTTTTCCGACACTTTTTAGTATCGCTATTCTGACATGTCGTGTGTTTTGTGCTGCCAGAGTTTCATCTCACTGACCTGGAGAATCCATGTGTCATTCGTTCTTTTGTTTTTCAATATAAAACCAAAAATAAAACGAAAAAACAACAGTTTTCTTCATTATTTGTCTCCAAAACCAAAATAAAAAAAAAACGGATAACGATTTGTTTTTTCAGTTTTCGATTTTATGTTTAAATGAAGAATGGAAAAACAGATAACGGCCGTGGTCCCGGTCTGGTCCCGGTCTTAGTCCGGTTCTGGTCCCGGTCTGGTCCCGGACCTGGATCAGTCCTGGTTCAGTCCGTACGCGGTGCAAAAGTTCGGCATCGCAGTCACGGAAGTCACGTAAACGGGAAACGGCCGTTATCCGTTTTTTCCATTCTTCATTTAAACACAAAATCGAAAACTGAAAAAACTAATCATTATCTGTTTTTTTCGTTTTGGTTTTGGAGACAAATAATGAAGAAAACTGTTGTTTTTTCGTTTTCTTATTTTTGATTTTATATTGAAAAACAAATGAATGAATGATACACGGATTCTGGAGCAATGAACTCGATTGGTTATTTATTTAGGTGTTACGTTGTTCTCCGCAGATCATCTACACAACGAAATGAATGAAGCACAAAGGGCCAATGCAGCCTCTGGTTTAGATTACCGTATTTTTCGGACTATAAGGCGCATTTAAAATCCTTGAATTTTCTCAAACATCGACAGTGCGCCTTATGTATTAATTCTGGTTGTGTTTACTGACCTCAAACTGATTTTATGTGGAACATGGCGCTCAAAAATCTGTTAAAATGTTTTAGTACGACTTTGGTAAGATACAAAACCGCACCGCTGGATGGATTGTCGCAGCATTACGGTGACTGTAGTCAGGAGTCTCGCGGAGTAAAGGCCGAAGTATAGTTCTACGTCGACCCAACGCACACTACTTTCGTTACTTTTACGCTGAAACGAGTCACCGTATCACCGTATTGGAAACGATTTCCACCCAGACACGTCATTTCTGTGTCCATTCCCTATCCACACAGTAACCTCGAAATGGCCTGAAATGCTGGTCACATGACAAGGCTGGCGTCATGTCATCACGACGTCACGTGGACAGTTAAAAACAAGGAAGTGGAGCACCATGTCTAAAGTTGCAACAGCCGATTTCGAGGAAGATGGCAAGTGTGAAAGTAGTACCCAGTTCTAGCTTCACTGTTTCCTGTTTGTATCTGTTTTTTTTAAACCAGAGGTGCTCAATACGTCGATCTCGATCTACCAGTCGATGGCCAAGGTCGTGTGGTTAGATCGTTGTGTCTCGTCTCGGACTCGTGTTTGGACTCGGTCTTGTCTCTCACTCGAGGTTTGACACTCAACAAGTGTGATCATATTTCATTCCGGCCGCTGCTGTTGGTAATAAACTTGTAGCGGGTGCAGGAGCGTGTGGGGCGTCTCAGTGCAGCCTGTGCGCTCATTTGAAACCCGCGGAGACTCTACGGCGCATCACAAACACACACGCTCCCTATGCACGGCTCGTCTGCAACAGCGTGTGCCCTCGTGTACCAGCGTGCATCACAGGGCAGGTTCAACTTCCTAAACATCCTACCTGTCCACCTGCCTCACGTCAGCACGCCGCCCCTCGCCTTTTCACGCTCTCGCTCCTTCCTGCGTACAGCCAACACAAGCCCCTCCCACAGTGCGGCTGATTAGAAGAACAAGACCAAACGTGAAGCAAAAACCAGTCTAAATTTGTGTTCCAGTGTTGGCACAAAGCAGGTCTACAGCATAGAGCGGATCTACAGAACAGACCTACTGCCACATTTGGCTGAAGTTTGTCTAACAAAAAAGTGACAAATGCATCTTTGTTTGTCACGATGTGAGTTTGGTTTGGTAAACGTGCAGAGGCTGGTAAATATATCACTGCAAAACCAGAAAAGAATGAAACTCCAGTTTGGAACTTTAAAAAACAGGTTTAAAAAATCTTCCTTCACTTTTTTCACAGTTTTGTGTAAAGTGCCAGAGGAAGTTCTCTTAAAGAAGAGGTTCTCAAACTGTGGGTGAGGGTCCAAAAAAGGGCCACAGAGTGTTTCAGTGCAGTTTGTTTGGCTTTGTATTAGGTCGATCATTATGACTTGGTCATTTTGTAAGTAGCTCGTGTGATGAAAATGTGTGAGCACCTCTGGTTTAAACTGTTTTCCGCAATAGCGTCACATGATCGATGTCACGAACCCAGAGAATCGGGAAGGAGCGAGTCACAGTGACGTGGTCCAGTAAGGACACGACTCGAGCTCCTGCATCACAGTATCAGTGTTTTCAGGCGTCCACGCGGTGCCGGATCGGATCTGTACTCAGATGAATTCGTGGAGCTGGAGGCACCAGATCGTTCCGTCTCTGGAGCCGTTTTCCATCGGATTAGTGTAAACGAACACTGCACCCACAACCAAAACAACTGGAATACAAACTAGTGTGAACAGGATCTTTGATTTATGGATTTGCGCTGAGGTCTATGCGCCGCGAAGGAATTCACCGCCACAACTCCAGGAATTATGTATGAAACTTCTGTATGATATTCTGTCTTAAAGTCCGACAAATACGGTAGCTATTTTCCCGTAGACTGGCCTATGCTCTTTTTTTTTTTTTTAAATGCACAACTATTTCCCACGGCTCAGTTACGACATTTTCCCACGGTCTGATTTCCTCCGTGTGGCTGAAGTTTTCTGAAGATATACTGGAGCGCAAAGTATAACAGGCTCTCACGTTAATATTATTCATGTTGGAAAAGCAGAATGTTTGAAAAATAGTAAAGTTCCGCTCCGACAATGAAAAAAAAAAAATCAGAGTAGTGAGACGCTTGAAAAATAATGTTTATGCCGCTACTCCGACCATTAGACGTCCGTGTCTAAACAGCGGCATGTCGGAAAAGCAGCGTGTAACTGTTCCACCTTATGATGTCACGTGGTGATACAGGAAGTGCTCCATTGTGTTTTTAAATCCACACACCTTCACTTGAGTCATTCGGATCATTTCAGCCTTGGAATTCCCAAACTCTGCTGAACAAAAGCTAAAAGGAACGAACATAGATCAGAAAACGGTGTATTTGAAAACAGATTTGTCACATCAAACCTCTCAACTTTCCAAAATCATTTCTTATTTTTGTATTTTCATTTCCTTAAACTCCTTTTGCTGTGGTCGTTTTGTTTTGGCTCATTTCTGTATTTTTCCCCAGATCCCCGTTTAAACCAGTGACTCCTGTTCTCCCGCTTGAAAGTCTTTACTTCTCTCCCCCCGTCCGATGTGGAGTTAGCGGCTCGTGCTGATGCTCCGCCGTGACGTCGCGCTGGGGGTGTTCTACGTGTATGTCTACGACGGATCGTCCGGCAGTTATCACGGAGACACGATGCAGCCATTCGCCAAAGCTGCCTGAAAAATAAAAACTCCCCCAAAAATACAAAATGGATTTAAAGAGCACATTTTCACGAGGTTGTGATCAGTCTGAGCGTTCATGGTCGTGTTTAAGAGTTTGATTTTCAGAACGAACGATTAGAAAGTGTTTTTTAAGACAACTGAAGGATTTTGAGCTGAGAAAAGGTTTTTGATCTAAAAATAGCCACAGAATCTGACATTTTTGAAAGGTGTAGGTGCATGTCAGACGAACACGAGCAGCTTGTGATTAAATTGCTGAGAAAATTTGGGATTTTTTTCCAGCGAGTGTCGCTATGTCAACTGGAGGCAACTAAAAGCAACAACCCACTATCCATTTATTTTAACAGATCCATGACCCAGAATTTAGACCAGTAACGTCGGCAGATCTGCACACGAGCAAACTTTTAAAACTTTCAATTTACACCAGAGACACAGATCTGCTCCTGAGACTCCAGCCTCTGTGGATTCTCACGTTTAAACACGAAACTTTTCACATTGCTTTTGTGTTCATTGTTGACTGGATGAGTTAAGTTTTAAATCACAAAACAAAAGTTGAGAGAGAGAGAGAGAGACGATGTTTTGCAGCGATAACGAGCGATATCTGTGGTGCTGCATTAATTAGGTTACGTTTACGCCGAAACGAATCACCGTATCGGAAACGATTTGCGTCCAGACACGTCGTTTCTGTGTCCGCAATCAAAGCCTTCCTTATCCACACAGCTTTGAGCACATTTGTTTATGTTTTACAGAAATGAAACTTGAAAACGGCATGGCTCATTTGCATAAACTAAGAGCTCAAAAAAAAAAAAAAAAAACAGTTCTCTCCTTGTGTCCTGATGCGGTTCAAGGGACACGGCTCAGTGGAATATGAGTGTTCCTTCTGTGACAGAGGGGAGTTCTGCTGATGGTGAGTCTGTTCTGTGTGGGTAGTTTTAGCTCCGCTGTTTCCCATTTGTCTCTGGTTTGTTTAAACTTTTTCGTCACATTACTGATGTCACGAACCCAGAGAATCAGGAAGGAGCGAGTCACAGTGACGTGGTCCAATAAGGACGCGACTCGAGCTCCTACGTCAGAGTATCAGTGTTTTCAGGTGTTTTCAGGAGGATCAGATCTGTTCTCTGGACCTGAAAGCACCAGATCGTTCCGTCTCTGGAGCCGTTTTCAATCAGATTAGTGTGAACGAGCACTGTACCCACAACAAAAACTACTCGAATACAAACTAATATGGACGGGGATTTAAACCAATCACCATTTCACTTTGGTCTTCTGCTAATCGCATCGTTTCCTTCAGAGGTCCTTCTTGTAAAGTTTCTGTCCATAAAATGTTGTGAATTTATCCTCCACGGCTGTAAACTTTCCGTGTCCATCACAAGTCGTTCATCGAGCTCCTGATGTGACGCACGGTGTTTACGCGACTGTAGTGGTTTAAGAGAACGTATTTTGAAAGGACATCAGAAGTTTATTTTGACACCGCGTGCTTATTTCATGTCTTACCCCAACAAAAGCCTGGAGATACTCTGATGCTGAAAAGTTAGAACTCCAGCCTAATTGGAGCGGTGCATAGAGTCTTTTTTTTTTTTTTATATCACTTTATTTTTATTATATTTGACAGGTTTGTAAACATAAGAAAATATAAAAAGAGGAGAAATAATAATGACAATGGAAGGAAATAAAACAAAACAGAAGCCTAGGTGACATTGATTATTCTACTTTTGCATATATGATGTCCATTTTTCCCATTTCTTCTTCATTTGTGCCTCTTGCAACCTCAGTCTATAAGTTATCTTTTCCATTAGATATATGTCCTTTATTGGTGCATAGAGTCTTGATGCGCATATGACACTGGTGGTGTAGATTGGCCAACTGGTTAAAATGGAAAACCAAACTTGCACGTGTCCTGTGCTGCTGCTCCGACGCTCTGTTACAGGGTTGGGCGGTATCCAGATTTTGATACCATTAAACCTTTTCAGGAGTTTACTAAGGTATACAGTATTACGGTTTTACCATAATGTTTTAGTACGACTTTTGTAAGATACAAAGCCACACTGCTGTACGGTCTGTGTGTACGACCTGCAGACTTATAATCTCTGAAAAGTTTCACATGAACCATCTCCAACACGACAAACACAGAACAGACTCACCATCAGCAGAACATCCCTCTGTCACAGAAAGAACACTCATATTCCACTGAGTCCTGTCCTTTAGTCCAACAGAAATTGAACTGCATCAGCGCACAAGGAAAGAGCTGTTTTTATCAGAGCTTATAGTTTATACAAATGTGCCATGTGGTTTTAAGTTTTGTTTTCTGTAAAACGTAAACAAATGTGCGACTGAAGCCAAAATGCTGCCAAATTGTAGAAGTACTAGTATTTTATTTTTCGGGACCAACTCGCTTGCGGTCGGACTTGTCGTCTTGTCTTGGTCTTTTATGAACGTCACGTGACAACGGAACAAAACTAATCGAACGTCGTCTCCCCACACAGTTAAAAGAAACATTATAGACACTGTTAGTTTTAAATTGTGATGCATTAAACTGAAAATACAACCACATATTTATTTGTGCTGAGCAAACAAATGTAGATATCAATAAAATATGAAAGTATATTAGGTCCTTATGTGCTGCAGATTTTTTAATGATGGTAATTAAACGGATACTGTTGATACTTTTTGATACTGCAGGATACTGTAATACTGTAAAACCGACCAACCCTACCTCTGTTACGCTTTGGTGTAAATTGGGGTTCAGTGACTCTCACCTTTTTGTTGAAAATTAAACTCCTAAACAGCACCACAAACGCTCGGATTCACAGTCAAATGTTCTGTTTAAATCCATTTTGCATCAGGTGGCGTTTATTAATGTGTGCGTTGCGTCGCCGCGGTAACTTCTGAACATTCTACTAACAGAGACACACGTAGAACACCCCCAGAGGGACGTTACGGCAAAGTATCAACAGGCCCTGTGCAGAGAGCAGATTATTATTATATGGAGTTATGAAACAGGGTGAAAGGTCACGGAGGGGTCACGGAGGGGTCACGGAGGGGTCACGGAGGGGTCGTATGTTTGGCGGCAGAAGCTTGGGGGTGATTTCTGTTCCAAATGTCGTCTCTGTGTCATAAAAGTCACATTTTCCACAAACGCCCGTGTCTCTGTTTAATTGAGTGATTTTAATTTGAGTCTGAGGAGCTGCACACGACAGATACAAGACCAGGACTAAACCAGGACTAGACCAGGACTAAGCCAGGACTACATGAGGACTAGACCAAGATGAAACCAGGACGGGACCAAAATGAAATTAGGACTAAAGCAGAGCTAGACAACTAAACCAAGACATAATGAGGACTAAACCAGGACTAAATTAGGACTAAACCAAGATTGAACAAGGACTAGACCTGAACTAGACTAGGACTAGACCATGTAGGACTAAACAAGGTCCAGACAAGGACGAGACTAGACCAGAACTAAGATAGAACTGAACTAGGACGAGGATTAAACCAGAACTAAAACAGGGCAAACCAGCACTAGAGCAGGACTAAACCAGGACTAGACCAGGACTAAACCAGGACTAGACCAGGACTAAATGAGGACTAGATCAGGATGAAACCAAGCCTTTACCAGAACAAAACTAGAACTAAGGTGAGACTAAAATAGAAGTAGAGGGGCTAAACCAAGACTAGACCAGGATTGGGCCAGGACTAAACCAGAACAAAAATAGAACTAAACCTGCATTGGACCAGGACTGGAACAGGATTTAAACTGGGTTAAACAGAACTAAACCACGACTAAATCAGAGTCAAGCAGAGCAAGACCACCTTTTTTTGAGGTCTCAGACTGCTTAAGTTAGTGAAGATCCAAGTCCATTTGAAGCTTTCACACCAACAAAAACGAACTGAACTAAGAGGTTCTGGTTCAAATGGAATGTCTGGTGCGCCAACTACCGTTGATGTGAAAGAAAACTTAAAAGAATCGATTGAAGGGATGGTCTTGATGTGAGGGGAGAGAGAGTTTCAGAGTTTGGGGTCAACCACGGAAAAGGGGGTCAACCATGGAAAAGGCTCGGTCACTCCAGGATCGCCCCAAGATTACCACTGTCACCCCAGAGTCATCGCAGGATCATCTCAGAATCACCACAGGATCTTCTCAGGACTGTCCCAGGATCTCCCCAGGATCGTCCCAGGATCGTCCCAGGATCGTCCCAGGATCGGATCCCAGGATCGCCCCAGGATCGCCCAGGATCGTCCCAGGATCGTCCCAGGATCGTCCCAGGATCATCCCAGGATCGTCCCAGGATCGCCCCAGGATCGTCCCAGGATCGTCCCAGGATCGTCCCAGGATCAGGATCCCAGGATCGCCCCAGGATCGCCCAGGATCGTCCCAGGATCGTCCCCAGGATCGCCTCAGGATCGTCCCAGGATCGCCCCAGGATCGTCCCAGGATCGTCCCAGGATCGTCCCAGGATCGTCCCAGGATCGTCCCAGGATCGTCCCAGGATCGTCCCAGGATCGTCCCAGGATCGTCCCAGGATCGTCGTCTCAGGATCGTCCCACAGTCTCCCCTGGATCATCCCAGGTTTGCCTCGTGGTCTCCCTGGTTTTTGAGTCTCGTTTTTGGTGTGAGTTTCCCCTCAGACCTGAGAGCTCGTGGATGGTCGACTCTTAAATCTCTTCAGACGTGTTTTTAATGAGGGAACATCGTTATAACACGGGAAAAGTCCAAACAGATCGATTTTTGCATAAACTCTCCCTCTTCAAAACGACTTTCTCTCTGAATTTTGACCCTGATTAAAATATTTTTGACCCGTACATGAGTTAAATTTGTTTCGCGTGACCCGTTAAAAGAAAATGATGTTAAAATAGTGAAATATAAATATGCGGCAGGAGCGGCAGGAGCGGCAGGTCCACGGGTTTCTTGGTTTTATTTTTGCTTGAAATTCATTTGATTTGAATCACCTGATTTATTCCAGCTTCACTCTCGACTCTTTCATCTGCCTCTGATGTGAGACACAAGACGTCCTCATTAAGAACTCACACCCAGACAGGAGCAGGCAGGAGCAGACAGGAGCAGACAGGAGCAGAGGAGGAGGTAGGGGGAGGCAGGAGCAGAGGAGAAAAGGAGGAAAGGAGACAGGAGCAGAGGAGGAGGCAGGAGCAAAGGAGGCAGGAGCAGAGGAGGAAAGGAGGAGGCAGGAGCAAAGGAGAGGAGGAGGCAGAAATGAGAGGAGGAGACAGGAGCAAAGAAGGAGAGGAGGAGGCAGGAGCAGAGG
>NW_026571190.1:40473331-40490831 GCF_026225935.1 Boleophthalmus pectinirostris | reverse complement strand
AAACCAGAAATAAAACCAGGACTAAACCAGGACTAAACCAGGACTAAACCAGGACCAGGTCTAAACCAGGTCAAAACCAGGATTAAACCAAGACTAAACCAGGACTAAACCAGGACTAAACCAGAACTAAACCAGGACTAAACCAGGAAAACCAGGACTAAACCAGGACTCTAAACCAGGACCAAAAGGTCTAAACCAGGACTAAACCAGGTAAACTAAACCAGAGAAATAAACCAGGTCTAAACCAGAGGAGGACTAAACCAAGGACTAAACCAGGATTAAACCAACCAGGACTAAACCAGGTCTAAACCAGGACTAAACCAGGACTTAAACCAGGACTAAACCAGGTCTAAACCAGGATTAAACCAAAACCAGGCTAAACCAGGACTAAACCAGGTCTAAACCAGGACTAAACCAGGACTAAACCAGGTCTAAACGAGAAATAAACCAGGTCTAAACCAGGTTTAACCGAGGAGGACTAAACAAGGACTAAAACAAAAGTAAAGTGGGGTCAGACAAGAACCAAGCCAGGTCTAAACTAGGTCTAAACCAGGACTAACGTGTCGTTCAGTTGATTTAAACGGGTTTTGGTTCTGTTTTCCTCTCGGTGGAGGCAGGACGACGGCGCCACCTGCAGTCCCGCTTCCTCAGGACAGTGTCCCGGGTGTGTGAGAGTAAAAAAGACCCTCGTCCCGGTTTATCGTCCCGTGGGCTCGTTTCCGTATTTCAATTGCCTTTTTAATCCAGCGACGATGTTTATTTTCCTCCGTCCCAGTCCAGAATGTGTTTCTTTACGAACACGGCGCCGAAACCTGTTTAAATCAAAACTGTCAGGTCTGAAAAAACAAATCCTTGGTCTAAAAAAAGAACCTAATAACATAAATGATCAGAATTAACCTCGTTGGTCGGGTCTAAACTCATTTTGGCATTTTTTACTTTGTTGTTTTAACCCAAACCTCGTGACTATTTCCCAGTTTGTAGTGATTTATTTCTTT
This sequence comes from Boleophthalmus pectinirostris, assembly GCF_026225935.1. Taxonomy (NCBI): domain Eukaryota; kingdom Metazoa; phylum Chordata; class Actinopteri; order Gobiiformes; family Gobiidae; genus Boleophthalmus; species Boleophthalmus pectinirostris. The sequence continues at coordinate 40,489,836 of NW_026571190.1, read as the reverse complement.
CTCTCATCTGAAAACGATCCTCCTCCTCCTCTAACGCCGCGGCTGTGTTAAAAATGACTCTTGTGTTTGTTGGATTCAGCACATTTCTAACCCACTTTACCCGCGCGTCCATACGTCTCACCTGAACCGGGCTCGTAATGACTCCTCCTCTTCATCATTTTCAGCTTCATTTGTTCCACATCGGAGCCAAAACCAGGACACAGGCGACGAAGAACAAACACACACAGATCGATAATGTGTGTGAAGATTAAAGGTCTTATATAAGTGTTTCTCAAAGACTGGGGCGCGGTCCACAGGTGGGTCAAAAGAGATTTTTTTTGGGTCGCCTTGTCAGTGAAATCCGGTGAAATCCACGAAGTATCAACTTTATATTTTGCAATTATTCTACCTGTTTTAAGTCTGTAAAACCTCAGCACAAACTTTATACACTTTTCTCCGACAGGATCGACAGGTGCAACCCTTTTTACTTCCTTCTTTAAACTTATCGCTGCTGTCGTCCTTTTGTTATTTTCCTCCTTCTTTATGTAACGAACTGAAGATTCATTTATTCTGTAATGGAGCCGACAGCGCAGAGTCCTGCACCCGCGCAGGACAGGACCGCACCTGCCCGTTAACCCGAGATTATATCAAACTTTTGCGCTGCCTACGACTCAGACTGAACCAGGACTAAACCAAGACTAAAACAGGACTAATCCAAGACTAAAACAGGAGTAACCCAGGCCTAAACCTGGATTAAACCAAGACTAAACCAGGATTAAACCAGGACTGAACCAGGACTAACCCAGGACTAAACCAGAACTAAACCTGGATTAAACCAGGACTAAACCAGGACTAAACCAAGACTAAACCAGACTGAAACCAGGATAAACCAGGACTAAACCAAGACTAAACCAGGATTAAACCAGGACTGAACCAGGACTAAACCAAGACTAAACCAGGATTAAACCAGGACTGAACCAGGGTTTAAACAGGACTAAACCATTTTCAACCCGGTCTGGTCCTGGTCTCGTTCCGGTCTGGTCCCAGACCTGGTTTAGTCCTGGTTTAGTCTTGGTTTAATCCAGGTTTAGTCCTGGTTTAGTCCTGGTTTAGTCTGGTTAGTCCTGGTTTAGTCCTGGTTTAGTCCTGGTTTAGTCCTGGTTTAGTCCTGGTTTAGTCCTGGTTTAGTCCTGGTTCAGTCCGGCGTTGCAGTTTAAGTCACGTTCGGTCATTATCCGATTTTTCCATTTTTCATTTAAGCACAAAATCGAAAACTGAAAAAACAAATCATTATCTGTTTTTTTCATTCTGGCTTTGGAGACAAATAATGAAGAAAATATTTTTTTTGTTTTCTTATTTTTGGTTTTTGAAAAACGAATGAACGAATGACACACAGATTATATACATACATCTCCGAGCACCTCCCCCACTCCCCACTTTTTTGGCAGCACTGATTACTGTTTTTCATTGTTTAAAACACTGAGCGCACTTAAAATCCCTTCATTTTCTAAAAAGTATGTTTCTCCTATGTAGGATTTATTGCATGATTTGCATTGGATTTCGTAGATGGGACACGTCACCACCACCACCGCTGACAGTTCTGAAGATGCAGCAGCAGCCGAAACATGTCAACAAGGTAAATACACTTTACTGCATTGTCTTTAAAAAGAACCTAAGAAGTTAAAGTGCATATGGGTCCAGTCAAGTGGTAACGGAGGGAAACAGGAGCAGATTTTTGACATTCAAATGTCTCTTATTCAGAAACTAGAGGGACTATTGAAATAAGTAAAGTATCAGAATGTAGGAAAGAGTTACACTCCAACAGGGTCAAGTTAAACCTGTGAGATTCTTTCAAGTTGTTGACAAAAATTTTTAAAAACTCATGTTGGTAACGGAGGGAATGAAATATGCAGCACTTTTTGGTCAATAAATCCAAACAGTGATAACTCTTGGTTCTCACTTCCATATCCTTAACAAACTGGTTTGAATATTTGCTTCATATAGTTTTCTACCATATGGGACAAGATTAGGTTGAAAAACCTCTGACTTTTTGACTCATGAGATTTTTTATTAAGAAAGGTCATGGTAACGGAGGGAAAAGTAACGGAGGGAAAATTGTGCAAACAAGTAGAAGGTGCAGGATTTTACATCATTTGTCAGTTTTTTCTTCTGAATATTTTAATATTACTTCAAAATGAAAAGAAACTATTTCTATAAAATATGTCAGTCCTTCCAAGCAAATTTTTATCATTTTAAATATATTATTTTTTAAATCCTGTCCCTTCATCAACAGTTCAAAGATGGAATAACACAAGATATGATGAAATACATCCATTTATTTACATGATTTTCGGGTCTTTGAAATTTGGGAAATAATTTTTGTTCCATGTTTCATACATGGTCTGTTTAAAACATATGGAACTTTAGAACCAAAAATGGTACAGAAAAAAGGTCAACAGTTTCATAAACTAGAGAACATATGTATCTGTTCAATACATTTTTATATCAGGTACATTAACTTTTGTAGTATCATGTCTGTTGTAGTTTCTATTTTTGTATTTTTGTATTTTGTGTCTTCTGTTTTGTTTTGTTTTTTTGTTACATTAAGCAGCTGAAGCGGTCCTGTATTTTGGGTCCTCCCTCTGTTTCTACCTGACACACTCTCACTTATTTGTTAAAAATCTAACTCCTGAACACGACCACGAACTGATCACAGCCTCCTGAAAATGTGCTCTTTAAATCCATTTTGTGGTTTCATTTTGAGTTTTCAGACGATCTTACACCTTTTTTGACAATGTTTACTGTGTGTGCGTTGTGTCACCGAGGCAGCTGCTGAACATTCCACCATAGACATCCATGTAGAACCCCCCCCCCAACGTGATGAAGCCTGAGTTCAAAAGTGACTTCCAGCGTGTTATTTCAGACTCGTTTAGAGGAGGAGACGGTTTAACGGCTCGTATCTGAACCGCGCTCGCCCCGGCTCTTTACCCATAATCCATCAGCGGCGGGCGGGAGACGAATGCATCAGGAAGTGCGCTGGCGTGTAAACAGCGCGGTGCGTTCGAGGTAAACGGGAAACGGCGGGGCCTCTTTACGTGGAGTGATGGAGCGGGCGTCCGCCGGGAGCTGAGGTGATGGATGTGCAGAGGTCGGAGGAGACGTTTGTCAAACAGGAGACGACTGCGACGGGCCCGTTTAAAGCTCCAGTGTGGGACTTTACACCGGTGGAGTTGTTGTCACGGTGATGAAATTTCAAACTCGATTTCAAAGCCAAGGAGTAAATTTGATACTCAATACAGAGTGTCAGAGTCTCGTCTTAAGACCCACTTTTAGTCTCTGGTTTTTAACACCGCGTGAGGTGTTGATTTTATTTATTTATTTATTGTTTTTATCGATTTTATTTTTTTTTAGTACTGCTTTTATGTATTGATTTTATTATTTTTGTTCATAGATTTTATTATTATTATTTTGCTTATTGATTCTATTAGTGCAGGCATGTCCAAACTATGGCCCGGGGGTCAAATGCGGCCCTCAGACAAATTTTTCTTGGCCCTGAGGCTTCCAGATGATTTGGCCCAAATGAACTTGCATCAATTAAAAAATGTTTTTTAATGCAAGTTTTTTGAAAATCTACCTTGATAAAGCCAATATTTATTATTCCGTCTGTGTTTTTAAGGATCTTAGCATGAATAAAGTCTCATTCTAATGTGTTAAACATTCAATTATTCCCTGTATTGAGCTCCAGTCTACGGCCCTCGATCGACCCTCTGCTTTGTCTGTGTTTAAATATGTGGCCCTTGATGAAAAAAGTTTGGACACCCCTGTATTAGTGTGTAACCCGCATTTGAGACTTTTATTGTTGCGGGTCAATTCCGCTTCACCCCGATCTCCCCCACTTCCTTTAAGTTGCGGGGTCACAGTGTCACTTCCTCCTCCTCCGCTCTGCTGTGGTCGGGGCGTCGGCAAACAATTTCAATAAACTTGTAACGTACGAATCCTACAACGTCCACAATTAGAGCCTCCATATAGATTTATCCACACCTGGCCGTGTATGGAGAGGAGATCGCGACGCGAAATTCGAAGGTCAGGTTTTTTCTATGGACTGATTGAACTCCAGCTTTGCAGAAACACTCGACTCAACGAGGAAATGAACGATGGCGAGTTTACCCAAAAACCTGAACTCAAATTAACCTGAATCAAACAACTAGACTGTTTTTTTAAATTTTGTTTTGTTATTCCTGTGTTCTGTAAAAATGTATTTTCAATATACTTCACCCAACTTCATATTTATGACTTGTGTCTCTTCATTCACACTCGGGCTCCTCAAAGAACATTCTTCTGATGCTGCTTTTGTGGCCGTAGTCTGCCCCGAGCCCTAACACATTTGCGTTACAAGTGTCCTCATGGTTGAAACATAATTTTGCTGAATGTTTTACATCGCTGTGTGAAGCACTTTGGAAGCTTTGGTTTTGTTTATAAAATGTCCTGTACAAATAAAGTTGGATTGGACTGGATTCTGATACCAGGATAAAAAAACACACTCTTTATTTAAAGCAGAAGTTAGACACACGGAGTTCATTAACAATTTTCGTGTGACGAGAAGAACGTTTGTGTACGTTTGTGTCTTGTTGATAACGTGTAGGTGGATGAATGCACTTTGACCGTTCACACTGAAGTCACATGTCAAAAGATCAGATCAGTTTCAGGAGCACATGTCCAAGTGTCCTGGGTCACATTTGAACAAATCAGATCTGTGTGGTTCAGACTGACATTAAAAGATCAGATACAGGAACATAGGGGCCAAAAAATCAGATTTGGGTCACATCAGGCTGCAGTCTGAACGCAGCCTGATGTGACCGGAATTTGCATCCAGACAGTGGTTTAAAATCAATTTTGTCTGGTTCAAGACATTTTATTATTATTTTTTTTGTTGCGTCTGCCTCGTACTTTCAACCACTTTGGCCCCCGCTTCCCCACGGAACTAAAATAAAAATCATTGTAATTAAATATTCATTATTTATTGAACGAAAAACTAGAAATTCATTGTAAGTAAATGCTCATTATTTATTTTCCACAGTCACAGGAGCCACAACAGAACGATGAAAGAGCCACATTTATGATTTAAACATTAGAATGTGATTTTCAAGATGAATTTCCGTCCTGTCAGTGAGACTTTTTTAGTATCGATACTAGTTTTAGTTTCGATTAAGCTCTGATTTTTATATATATTGCATATTAAATTATTTACTGATTGAAAAATAAAAAGTTCCTGTCACTTTTAATGAAGATGACCCCACTGATCTTAAAGGTCCTAAAACTTAAAGTCGTATTATAATGTTGTTCCCTCCTCAAAAACAGACCTGGAGTTGTATTTTTTTTCATTCACATGTTTGAATAACTCTTTATTATGAGTCTGTCAGCATCTCCAAAGCTCTCTTCCACCTTGTGATGTCATGAAGTGATAGTTTTCAAATGAACAGCTCCTTTTACCTTTAGTTCAGCAGGGATTGGCAGGGTCTAAAATAATCCAAATGTAAAAGTGTGCAGGTGCATGGAGTTTAAAAACACAGTGGAGCACTTTCTGTATCACCACATGACATCACAAGGAGGGACAGAGTGTTTTCAGTTTGAGAAAAGAACGAAATAAGCCAAAATGTGCAGAGTCTGTGTGTTTAAACGTGTGTGAATGAAACAAAACAAAACTCTGGGTCTGTTTGTGACGAGCAGAAAATACCAGAAAATAGAGTAATATGGGCCATTTTGTAATAAGAAATTAAATTATTTAGAATTAAAAGGGTCTAAATCAATATGTTTGGATTATTAATAATTAAAAGAACGGAAATAAAGGGACTTTTACAAAACAGACTGTGTAACTGATGGTCCTGCACTGCCCCCTGCTGCTCTGACACCGTAATGACAACACTTCAGACTCTGGTTTTATCCAAAAAGCCTATTCAAGTAAGAGTTAAATTACTTCAAAATAATATTACTTAAGTAGAAGTACAAAGAAGTGGTCCAAGAAATTAAATAAGAGTAAAAAAGTATTTGGAAAAAGTCAGAGTAACTTAAAGAGTAACTGTAACTTCAGATTTATAATTTGAAGTGAAAGTAATTTGACAAAACCTGAAATAAATCCAAAAATCTGTTGTTTTTCAAGAACAGACACAAAAATGAGACAAATTAAGTCCGACGTGAAGGAGCCGCAACAAACACAAAAATTAAAATCGTTTCATTTTGTCCTGACTTTCGTCTTCCTCACAGTGGGAAGAGGAGGCACAACTTTTACTTGAGTAACAGTACTTCTACTTCAGTACAAATATTACTCAAGGAGGAATAAGTAAGTATGCAGCTAGAAAAGCACAGTTTCTTTAAAAAGTTACTACACACCTTTGGATTTTGGTGAATTATTAATATTTTAATTTAATGACCAGAAAACTTTGAAATAATCACCTGAACAAAACCGGACTGACTGACACTTAGAGCTCAGTAGTACAGAACTTTTTAAAGAAATTGTACTTTTCTAGCAGCATACTTTTACTTCTCTTTAAGTAGAGTTTTTTTTAATTATTATTATTAAAGTAACAGTACTCTTACTTTTCTATTTTTCTGACTTATTTATTTTTATTTCTGCCTTTCAAATGACGTTCCATTCAAATGATAAATCAGATGTTACAGTTACTCTTTAAGTTACTCTGACTTGAGTATTACAAATACTTTATGTCGTACTTGACTCATTTTGGACCACTACTTTGTACTTTTACTTGACTAATATTATTTTGAAGTAATGTTATTATGTCTTGAGAAGCACTTTTCCCAAATTTTTTTTTTTTTTTACTTTTACTTGAATAATTTCATGGGCCACAACTTTGTACTTCTACTTGAGTAATATTATTTTGAAGTAACATTACTCTTATTTAAGTAGTACTTTTCCCATATACTTTTTTTACACTTGAGTCATTTCCTGGGCCACTACTTTGTACTCCTACTTGAGTAATATTATTTTGAAGTAACATTACTCTGTACTTTTCCGAAATCCTTTTTTTAAAATTAGTATTTGAGTAATTTTATGGACCACTACTTTGTACTTTTATTTGAGTAATATTATTTTGAAGTAATGTTACTCTTATTTAAGTAACATTACTTTTATTTAAGTAATGTTACTCTCATGTAAGTAGTATTTTTTTCCCAAATACTTTTTATCTCTTGCTTGAGTACTTTCTTGGGCGAATTCTTCTTGTTGTACTTCTACTTGAGTAATATTATTTTGACATAATGCTATTCTTACTTGAGTCGTACTTTTCCCAAATACATTTTATACTTTTACTTGAGTAATTTTTTGACCACTACTTTGTGCTCCTACTTGAGTAATATTATTTTGAAGTAACATTATTCTGTACTTTTCCGAAATCCTTTTTTTAAATTAGTAATTGAGTAATTTTATGGGCCACTACTTTGTACTTTTACTTGAGTCATATTATTTTGAAGTAACGTTACGCTTATTTAAGTAGTATGTTTCCAAAATACTTTTTATCTTTTGCTTGAGTAATTTTTTGGGCCACTTCTTCTTCTTGTACTTCTACTTGAGTAAAATTATTTTGACGTCATTCTTACTTTAGTCGTACTTTTCCCAAACACTTTTTAAAATTTTTACTTGAGTAATTTTTGGACCACTACTTTGTACTTCTACTTGCATAATAATATTTTGAAGTAACGTTACTCTTATTTAAGCAGTACTTTTCCCAAATACTTTTTTACTCTTGAGTAATTTTTGAACCACTACTTTGTACTTCTACTTGCATAATATTATTTTGAACTAACATTACTCTTATTTAAGTAGTACTTTTCCCAAATACTTTTTTTTACTCCTGAGTAATTTTTTGGACCACTACTTTGTACTTGAAGTAACGTTGCTCTTATTTAAGTAACATTACTTTTATTTAAGTAATGTTTCTCTTATTTGCTTGGGTAATTTCTTGGACCACTTCTTCTTCTTGTACTTCTACTTGAGTAAAATTATTTTGACGTAACGTCATTCTTACTTTAGTCGTACTTTTCCCAAACACTTTTTTTTATTTTTACTTGAGTAATTTTTGGACCACTACTTTGTACTTCTACTTGAGTAAAATTATTTTGAAGTAATGTTACTTTTATTCGAGTAGTACTTTTCCTGAATACTTTTTTATTCATTCTTAAGTTAATTTCTTGGGCCACTACTTTGTACTTCTACTTGAGCAAAATTATTTTGACATAACTTCAGTCGTACTTTTCCCAAATACTTTTTAACTTTTACTTTTGTCATTTTATTTTGAAATAACGTTACTTTTACTTAAGTACAATGTTTGACTACTTTACTACCTCTGTTTATTTATTTATTTATTACAAAAAAACAAACAAACAAAAAATCTTGTTTTTTCTTTGCGTCTGACGTCACCGCCTTGAGGAGCGTGCGTGATGCTAGGCGGCTAACCGAGGAGCTAACGTGGAAAGATGAGACGCCACGCTCCGTCCGGGCCCCGGGCTGCGGCTATTTAAGCCCCGTGAGCTCCGGGACCGAGTGTCGTGACCCGGGACCAGGCGGCGTGACCCACCCGAGCTGTCAGCGCCCACTTTGGACCAGATTCTGAGCTTTTAACCGGTCAGTACGCGCTCCGTGACCCGCCCCGTCACAAACCCACACACGCTGCACTCACCAGGACCAAAACAACAGGTGGAGCTGCACTTTTCACCTATAAAACTTGAAAAAAACACAACAAATCAGCATTAAACTGCACATCTACACTAAAAGAACTGCTTAAAATAGAAAATTAATCAAGATTAACCTTAGCTGACTGTTAAATCTTAGTAGTTAATCCAATCTGACTGGGATTTAACTTGATAGTGAAGTAAAATAGTAAAATAAACTCATGCAAAACTACATTTCAAACAAGATGCAAGCTATTTTAGACTAGACTCGTCATGTAACTATGTCTAAATCTCTCGGTACGATACTATATTTTCACGATATGCATCTGACTGTACGATATTTATTACGATATTTCGTGGACTCGAACAAAAATGGTGAATGTGCTACTTTTTCTTTTTAAAATGCCTTGACAAGACTTTAGTTTTTGTCATAATCCAAAGATCTAACATTTTAAAGTGCTTGTAAAAGGGTGACCAGGTTTTGACACACCCAGTTTTAGATCGCTGATGGGAATAAAATTGTGAAAAGAGCGTGTAAGTGCATTCTTGTGTCAGTCATGAGCTGAGGGAATTCTGTCGCTGCATTTTGTTTCTTTATGGAGATTCGCAAACACGGTTTTCTGTATTTTGGTGAAACAAAAGACAATTTATGCTCCTCTTTATTGTTGACAAGATCAGATTAGTCAAAAATGGTGATAGTCCTGGTTTAGACCTGATGTAGTCCTGGTTTAGATCTATTTAGACCTGGTTTTAGTCCTGGTTTAGATCTAGTTTAGACCTGGTTTTAGTCCTGGTTTAGATCTAGTTTAGACCTGGTTTTAGTCCTGGTTTAGATCTAGTTTAGACCTGGTTTTAGTCCTGGTTTAGATCTATTTAGACCTGGTTTTAGTCCTGGTTTAGATCTAGTTTAGACCTGGTTTTAGTCCTGGTTTAGATCTAGTTTAGACCTGGTTTTAGTCCTGGTTTAGATCTAGTTTAGACCTGGTTTTAGTCCTGGTTTAGATCTAGTTTAGACCTGGTTTTAGTCCTGGTTTAGATCTAGTTTAGACCTGGTTTTAGTCCTGGTTTAGAGTCCTGGTTTAGATCTAGTTTAGACCTGGTTTTAGTCCTGGTTTCTAGTTTTTCCTGGTTTTAGTCCTGGTTTAGATCTAGTTTAGACCTGGTTTTAGTCCTGGTTTAGATCTAGTTTAGACCTGGTTTTAGTCCTGGTTTAGATCTAGTTTAGAAGTTTTCTGAGATCTTTTAGACCTGGTTTTAGTCCTGGTTTAGATTAGATCTGGTTTAGTTTTTAGACCTGGTTTTAGTCCTGGTTTAGATCTAGTTTAGACCTGGTTTTAGTCCTGGTTTAGATCTAGACCTGGTTTTAGTCCTGGTTTAGATCTAGTTTAGACCTGGTTTTAGTCCTGGTTTAGATCTATTTAGACCTCTAGTTTAGACCTGGTTTTAGTCCTGGTTTAGATTTAGACCTGGTTTCTAGTTTAGACCTGGTTTTAGTCCTGGTTTAGATCTAGTTTAGACCTGGTTTTAGTCCTGGTTTAGATCTTTTAGATTAGTCCTGGTTAGTTTAGACTAGTTTAGACCTGGTTTAGTCCTGGTTTAGATCTAGTTTAGACCTGGTTTTAGTCCTGGTTTAGATCTAGTTTAGACCTGGTTTTAGTCCTGGTTTAGATCTAGTTTAGACCTGGTTTTAGTCCTGGTTTTAGATCTAGTTTAGACCTTTTTAGACCTGGTTTTAGTCCTGGTTTAGATCTAGTTTTAGACTGGTTTAGCCTGGTTTAGTAGAAGTCCTGGTTTTAGTTTAGATCTATTTAGACCTGGTTTAGATCTAGTTTAGACCTGGTTTTAGTCCTGGTTTAGAGTTTAGACCTGGTTTTAGTCCTGGTTTAGATCTAGTTTAGACCTGGTTTTAGTCCTGAGTCCTAGATTTTTAGTTTAGACCTGGTTTTAGTCCTGGTTAGATCTAGTTTTAGACCTGTTTGTTTTAGTCCTGGTTTAGATCTAGTTTAGACTGTTTTTAGTCCTGGTTTTATCTAGTTTAGTCCTGTTAGTTTAGAGTCCTGGTTTACTAGTTCCTGTTTTAGTCCTGTTTAGATCTATTTTCCTGGTTTTTAGATCTTTAGACCTGTTTTAGTCCTGGTTTTAGATCTAGTTTAGACCTGGTTTTAGTCCTGGTTTAGATCTAGTTTAGACCTGGTTTAGTCCTGGTTTAGATCTAGTTTAGACCTGGTTTTAGTCCTGGTTTAGATCTATTAGTTTAGACCTGGTTTTAGTCCTGGTTTAGATCTAGTTTAGACCTGGTTTTAGTCCTAGGTTTAGTTAGTAGTCCTGGTTTAGATCTAGTTTAGACCTGGTTTTAGTCCTGTTTAGATTTTAGTCCTGGTTTATCTGGTTTAGTTTAGACCTGGTTTTTAGTCCTGGTTTAGAGATTAGTTTAGACCTGGTTTTAGTCCTGGTTTAGATCTAGTTTAGACTGGTTTAGTCCTGGTTTTAGTCTAGTTTAGATCTGGTTTAGACCTGGGTTTTTAGTCCTGGTTTAGATCTAGTTTAGACCTGGTTTAGTCCTAGGTTTTAGTCCTCTTAGTTTAGACCTGGTTTTAGTCCTGGTTTAGATCTAGTTTAGACCTGGTTTTAGTCCTGGTTTAGATCTAGTTTAGACCTGGTTTAGTCCTTTTAGATCCTGGTTTTAGTCCTGGTTTAGATCTAGTTTAGACCTGGTTTTTAGTCCTGGTTTAGATCTAGTTTAGACCTGGTTTTAGTCCTGGTTTAGATCTAGTTTAGACCTGGTTTTAGTCCTGGTTTAGATCTAGTTTAGACCTGGTTTTAGTCCTGGTTTAGATCTAGTTTAGACCTGGTTTTAGTCCTGGTTTTAGATCTAGTTTAGACCTGGTTTTAGTCCTGGTTTTAGAGATCCTGGTTTAGACCTGGTTTTAGTCCTGGTTTAGTTTTTAGATCTATTAGACCTGGTTTTAGTCAGGTCCTAGATCTAGTTTAGACCTGGTTTTAGTCCTGGTTTAGATCTAGTTTAGACCTGGTTTTAGTCCTGGTTTAGAGTTTAGACCTGGTTTTAGATCTAGTTTAGACCTGGTTTTAGTCCTGGTTTAGATCTAGATTAGTCTTTTAGAGACCTGGTTTTAGTCCTGGTTTAGATCTAGTTTAGACTTTTAGACCTGGTTTTAGATCTAGTTTAGACTTGGTTTTAGTCCTGGTTTAGATCTAGTTTAGACCTGGTTTTAGTCTGGTTTAGATCTGGTTTAGATGGTTTTAGACCTAGGTTTTAGGTTTTTAGTTACCTGGTTTTCCTGGTTTAGATCTAGTTTAGTTTTGTTTTAGTCCTGGTTTAGATCTATTTAGACCTGGTTTTAGTCCTGGTTTAGATCTATTTAGACCTGGTTTTAGTCCTGGTTTAGATCTAGTTTAGACCTGGTTTTAGTCCTGGTTTAGATCTAGTTTAGACCTGGTTTTAGTCCTGGTTTAGATCTAGTTTAGACCTGTTTTTAGACCTGGTTTTAGTCCTGGTTTAGATCTAGTTTAGACCTGGTTTTAGTCCTGGTTTAGATCTAGTTTAGACCTGGTTTTAGTCCTGGTTTAGATCTAGTTTAGACCTGGTTTTAGATCTAGTTTAGACCTGGTTTTAGTCCTGGTTTAGATCTAGTTTAGACCTGGTTTTAGTCCTGGTTTAGATCTAGTTTAGACCTGGTTTTAGTCCTGGTTTAGATCTAGTTTAGACCTGGTTTTAGTCCTGGTTTAGATCTGGTTTAGTCCTGGTTTAGATCTATTTAGACCTGGTTTTAGTCCTGGTTTAGATCTAGTTTAGACCTGGTTTTAGTCCTGGTTTAGATCTAGTTTAGACCTGGTTTTAGTCCTGGTTTAGATCTAGTTTAGACCTGGTTTTAGTCCTGGTTTAGATCTAGTTTAGACCTGGTTTTAGTCCTGGTTTAGTTTAGTCCTGGTTTAGATCTAGTTTAGTTTAGACCTGGTTTTAGTCCTGGTTTAGTAGATCTAGTTTAGACCTGGTTTTAGTCCTGGTTTAGTCCTGGTTTAGATCTAGTTTAGACCTGGTTTTAGTCCTGGTTTAGATCTAGTTTAGACCTGGTTTTAGTCCTGGTTTAGATCTAGTTTAGACCTGTTAGGGTTTTAGTCCTGGTTTAGATCTAGTTTAGACCTGGGTTTAGTCCTGGTTTAGATCTAGTTTAGACCTGGTTTTAGTCCTGGTTTAGATCTATTTAGACCTGGTTTTAGTCCTGGTTTAGATCTAGTTTAGACCTGGTTTTAGTCCTGGTTTAGTCTAGTTTAGACCTGGTTTTAGTCCTGGTTTAGATAGTAGTTTTACCTGGTTTTAGTCCTGGTTTAGATCTAGTTTAGACCTGGTTTAGTCCTGGTTTAGATCTAGTTTAGACCTGGTTTTAGTCCTTTAGATTTAGATCTAGTTTTAGACCTGTTTTAGTCCTGGTTTTAGATCTTTTTAGTTCCTGTTTAGACCTGGTTTTAGTTTTAGTCTGTTTAGTTCTAGTTTAGACCTTTAGGTTTTAGTCCTGGTTTAGATCTAGTTTAGACCTGGTTTTAGTCCTGGTTTAGAGATCTAGTTTAGACTAGTCTGGTTTTTAGTCCTGGTTTAGATCTAGTTTAGACCTGGTTTTAGTCCTGGTTTAGATCTAGTTTAGACCTGTAGTCCTGGTTTAGATCTAGTTTAGACCTGGTTTTTAGTCCTGGTTTAGAGTTTAGACCTGGTTTTAGTCCTGGTTTAGATCTAGTTTAGACCTGGTTTTAGTCCTGGTTTAGATCTGTTTAGTTTTCCTGTTTAGATCTGTTTAGATTAGGTTTTAGTCCTGGTTTAGATCTAGTTTAGACCTGGTTTTAGTCCTGGTTTAGATCTAGTTTAGACCTGGTTTAGTTTTTAGTCCTGGTTTAGATCTAGTTTAGACCTGGTTTTAGTCCTGGTTTAGATCTAGTTTAGACCTGGTTTTTAGTCCTGGTTTAGATCTAGTTTAGATCCTGGTTTAGTCCTGGTTTAGATCTAGTTTAGTGGTTTTAGTCCTGGTTAGGTTCCTGGTTTAGTCCTGGTTTAGAGATCCTGGTTTAGATCTAGTTTAGACCCTGGTTTTAGTCCTGGTTTAGATCTAGTTTAGACCTGGTTTTAGTCCTGGTTTAGATCTAGTTTAGACCTGGTTTTAGTCCTGGTTTAGACCTGGTTTAGTTTCCAACAATGAGTGGAATTACCGAAAAAAAATTAATAAAAATAAAAATAAATAAATAATAATAAAAATAATGTGAAAACAGGAAAATCCCTCTGTGTAATCCATTTATTTCAACAAAGTAACTGTAATCCAATTGTAACTGTACAGTTACGTACTCTGATTACGTAACTCCGGTGCATGTAATCTGTTACTCCCCAACACTGTAAACGAGTACTAGTTGAAGTATCGATTAGGATCAGATTTTCTACTTTTGAAACCTTTTTGCAGACTGTTTTGTGTAGTTTAAATAAGAAGTAAACTATTCCGAGCAAAGTTTTCTCAGTAATCTCTCCAGCGTTTTGTTTTGTCTTTACGTTTGTCGTGGCCCCAGATAAAGATTCATTTATTTGTGTTTGTAAAGTCCGTGTCTTATTCATTGACAGATCGAGTTAACTCTGTGATGTGTTGACCTGTCGCGACCTCACGCTCAAACACTGTGTAACTTTATACACGTGTTCAACTTGTATTTGACGACAAACCGAGACAGATGCTTTTCATTTATTTACTACAACTGTTTTTATTACTACTAGTGTTGTTATGGTACTAAAATGTCAAACTGATGAACCTGAAGCTGCACTGTGTAACTTTCTGGTTGAGGGTCCGTCATCAGCTTTCCGTTTGATACGATTCGATGCGATATATTTAAAATCGATTCGATATGGTCCAATGAAAGTAATGGCTAAATCATGTCTGTGATTCTAAAAGTCTTTGTTAAACCGGTTCTTGTGCAAAGTTCAAATGAAACACAAACATTTTAATCATCAAAACAGTAAAAATGTCAAATGTGTCGCCTAAATAAGTTTCCTTCCTCTAAAGAAGCAACAAAACTGCAGCTGTAACAAAATAATTGAGTAAAATATACCAAAAAATACTCTTGGCGATATATCGATACATCAGCCCACGATATCGAAACTGTATCATCACATTAAACGATACGATATTTTGGTATTTTTGCACAGCCCTTTTTGTATAGAAACTTTGGCAGCTCTTCTTTACAGAGCTTTACTCGTTCACTCCACACTCGTCGGTGTTGAGATACCGTTGTAGCCACTAGGGACGGGCATTTGATGAAATTTTCTTTATCGATCTTCGGAAGAATTAACGATCGATTATCGATTAATCATTCACGTTTTTATATTAAAATGATCATCATTATTATGACTATCTGCACTAATCTGCATAAATAAATTCAACTTTATGACATATAAACCATAACGACTCTAGATCCACATCAGCTGTTTGACATTATAATGTGTTTAATTCAGTTTTGTTCAAATCTCACAGAAACAAAACTTAAAACCACATCACTAATTTACATAAACTAAGTGAAGATAAAACTCCAGCTCTTGTGTCGATGTGGTTTGTGTTGGATTAAAAGACATGACTCAGGTGAATACAGGTCAGTGTGACCAGATTTGTGTTTGTCAAAACCAGGACAGCGTACGGGGGGAGGGGGGCGGGGCCTCGTCATCCACATTGAGCGACTCTCACCTGGAAAAACTTTTTCCACTGGACACAGAAACATATGTGCTGCTTTATCCACTGTGCACATGGACTCACACTTGTCCCAACGCAACGGAAAGTGTGGAATTTCTTCTACAAATCCTGGTTAAATCCACATTTGTGCTTCGGTTCGTTACAGACTGACCCACTGTTTGTGTGTCGCTCCTTCTGATGCAGAGACACATGTACACACCTGTTTGGTCACGACACACACACATACATTCAGTTTGTCAATTAAAATGAACGTAATCGATGAAATTCTTAATGATCAATTATCGATTAATCGACTAATCTTGCCCATCCCTTGTTTAAACCACTTGTGTAAAGTTCATATGAAACACAAACATTTAAATCAGACATGTCAAACTCAGGCCTGGGGGCCAAATTTGCCCCGCGAGATTATTGACCTTGTGATCATATCAAATATAAATTAGAGCTGACCCGCCAGCTACAGATCGACTATAGAGACATTATTTCTTTAAAATATTGTTATTTTATATTCTGCTTGTTCTGGATTCAATGTTTAAGTAAAACTATTGTTATTAAAATAAATGTTTAATAAAAGGTTTAACATTACATGTCTCGAAAGAAAAGAAAACATGCAGATGTTGTTGAAATTTTTCAAGAAATATTTTGTTTGACCCACGACTTCCTTCCTCTAAATAACAAAACTGTAGCTCTAACAAAATAATTAAGTAAAATTTACCAAAAAATATTCTTGGTGATATATCGATACAGCAGCCCATGATATCGAAACTGTATCATCACATTAAACGATACGATATTTCAATATTTTTGCACACCCCTTTTTGTATAGAAACTTTTGCAACTCTTCTTTACAGAGCTTTATTTGTTCACTCCACACTCGTCGGTGTTGAGATACAGTTGTAGTCACGGTCGCCCTGGGGCAGACTGACGGAAACGAGGCTGCCAGTCTGCGCCATCTGCCCCTCCGCCCACCAAAAACACACTCGCTCACTCCACTTTCATACTCGGCAATGTGGGTAAAATGTCTTGCCGAAGGACACAACCACATTTTAATTTTTATTTAATTTTTTTTATTTATTTATTTTTTTCCACTGGTGCCCCCTTGTGGCCCCTGGATGG
>NW_026571190.1:40453331-40468331 GCF_026225935.1 Boleophthalmus pectinirostris | reverse complement strand
GAGTTTGTTTTACTTTAATGAATTGTATTTTTATGACAATACTTCAGTAACTGAATTAAGTAATAATTGAAATCATGATTTTAAATGTGATTAATTTCTCTAGACCTGCGACTACTGCTACTGCAACTACTACTATTACTACTACTGCTACTGCAACTACTACTATTACTACTACTGCTACTACTGCTACTGCAACTACTACTATTACTACTACTGCTACTGCAACTACTACTATTACTACTACTGCTACTACTGCTACTGCAACTACTACTATTACTACTACTGCTACTGCAACTACTACTATTACTACTACTGCTACTACTGCTACTGCAACTACTACTATTACTACTACTGCTACTGCAACTACTACTATTACTACTACTGCTACTACTGCTACTGCAACTACTACTATTACTACTACTGCTACTGCAACTACTACTATTACTACTACTGCTACTGCAACTACTACTATTACTACTACTGCTACTGCAACTACTACTATTACTACTACTGCTACTACTGCTACTGCAACTACTACTATTACTACTACTGCTACTACTGCTACTGCAACTACTACTATTACTACTACTGCTACTATTGCTACTGCAACTACTGCTATTACTACTGCTGCTACTGCTTCTACTACTTCTGCTACTACTTCTACTACTTCTGCTACTACCATTACTGCTACTACAACTACTACTTCTACTACTACTACTGCTACTACTGCTACTGCAACTACTACTATTACTACTACTGCTACTATTGCTACTGCAACTACTGCTATTACTACTACTGCTACTACTTCTACTACTTCTGCTACTACTAATACTACTACCATTACTGCTACTACAACTACTACTTCTACTACTTCTACTACTACTACTACTACTACTAATACTTCTACCACTGCTGCTACTACTATTACCATTGCTACTACTACTACTACTACTGCTACTTCTGTTACCACTACTTCTACTACTGCTGCTGCTGCTACTACTACAATTACTGCAACTACAACTACTACTACTACTACTACTATTACTACTACTACTGCTGCTGCTTCTACTTCTTCTACTACTACTACTACTACTTCTACTACTAATACTTCTACCACTGCTACTACTACTACTACTACTGCTACTTCTGTTACCACTACTTCTACTACTGCTGCTGCTGCTACTACTACAATTACTGCAACTACAACAACTACTACTACTACTACTATTACTACTACTACTGCTGCTGCTTCTACTTCTTCTACTACTACTACTACTACTTCTACTACTTCTACTACTAATACTTCTACCACTGCTGCTGCTACTACTACTACTGCTACTACTACTACTACTACTACTGCTGCTTCTACTACTACTACTACTACTACTACTTCAGCTACAACTACTACTACTTTTTCTTCTACTACTACTTCTGCTACTAAGTATTTTTTCATCGTTCTGTTCAGTTAAATATAAATGAAACAGATTTCTTAGATTCTGTGTCCGTGTTTGTGTCAGAGTTGTACTTTTAAAGGTCACGTCGCGTTTTCTCTCTCTGACTCGTCCTTCGCTCCGCAGCTTTCCAACTTTGACCTTAACAGCGACTACTTTAAACCCGATTTAAGCTGCTTCACTCCTCGGCGTGTCTCAGTGCGTCTGCGGCAGGAGTCCACGCGCCCCCTGCTGGCCTCAGATCAACAAATTTGACTTATTTCCTTTTTAATTAAGGCCTATCATCCTTTAGTCGACGATGTAACTTTTCGGTTCGGCGTCCGTCACCTGCTCGTTTCTATGGAGACGTCATTGCTCTGCCTGGAATGTTCCACAGTGTGACATTAAACAGCTCTACTTTATTACATTTATTCAGTTACAGGTGGTTTTAGAGCGCAAAAATACCGAGAAAAACGGACATTCTGGCTGTGGGCGGGGTCGCCTCTCCACAGATCTGACCTGGAACTTGGTCCGGTTTGGTCTCCGTGAAGATAGAAAGGTTTAATGCCGCACTGTGGAACATTCCGGAAATCGCTAAATAAATTTGTGAGCAGCATTGAACATTAATGATGATATTTTATTGTTGACTGAGTGATTGTGTCTCTGAACAAGTATTACAAGTATTAGTATTACTGTATTCTCTCTGTACGCTCCTGATGTGGTTCAGTTTCTTTTGGACTAAATGACACGACTCTGTGGATTATGTGAGTTCTTTTTGTGACAGAAGAGGTGCTGATGATGGTGAGTCTGTTCTGTGTGTATAGAGTATAGGACATAGTTCATGTTTTAGCTTTTCAGCGTCACACGAGTGCAGATTGTACGTGTGCAGGTTTAGCGCAGCTCTTTATTTTACAGTCATTTCACTCGTTTGGTCACTTTATTTATGTTGGTCAATTTATTTATGTCGTTACTGTTGTGGTGAAAGGCTGGAAAGTGTCTTTTGGACGCATGCGCACTCAACTTTATGTTGCAGTAACCGGGGTACTGCGTTTACATGCCACAAGTAACCCGGTTACTATCGGAATAAACCAGCTACAGTAACTCGGTTTCTAATAACCGGGACACTGCCATAACCGGGTTACTGCGTTTACATGCACCATCAAGAAACCAGGATACTCAAAAAACCCGATCATAACCGGGTTATTGATGTGCATGTATGCGCACTAGGGATGGCCATGATAGTCGTTGAATCGATAATTGATCATTAAGAATTTCATCGATTACGTAAATTTTAATCGACAAACCGAATGCAGGTTGCTGTTCATAGCGTGACCAAACGGGGGTCCGTACAAGTAGCTCTCTGCACTCAGAAGGAGCGAGACACAAACAGTCAGTTCGCCTGCAACGTACCGAAGTGCATATGTGTATTTAACGATGATTTGTAGAAGAAATTCCACACTTTCCGTTGCGTTGGGACAAGTGTGAGTCCATGTGCACAGTGGATAAAGCAGCACATATGTTTCTGTGTCCAGTGGAAAAAGTTTTTCCAGGTGAGAGTCGCTCAATGTGGATGACGAGGCCCCGCCCCCCTCCCCCCGTACGCTGTCCTGGTTTTGACAAACACAAATCTGGTCACACTGACCTGTATTCACCTGAGTCATGTCTTTTAATCCAACACAAGTTGAACCACATCAGCGACACAAGAGCTGGAGTTTTATCTTCACTTAGTTTATGTAAATTAGTGATGTGGTTTTAAGTTTTGTTTCTGTGAGATTTGAACAAAACTGAATTAAACACATTATAATGTCAAACAGCTGATGTGGATCTAGAGTCGTTATGTTTATATGTCGTAAAGTTGAATTTATTTATGCAGATTAGTGCAGATAGTCATAATAATAATGATCATTTTAATATAAAAACGTTAATGATTAATCGATAATTGATCGTTAATTCTCTCGACAATCGACTAAGAAAATTTCATCGAATGCCCGTCCCTAATACGCACTCAATGATACTCAGCCTTAATAATCGGTGTTTCCCACAGAAAATAGTTTGGACTAGTCTCTGTGCTCTTATACTTGTTCTGATTCAGCTCTAGATCCTTCTAAAGCTTCATTTCTGTCTTGTGAATGGGACTTTTTTTTGTATCGATACCTAAAGTTTTAGTACCGATCAGTGTCTGTTTTTCGATTCTTTTGACGGCTCTTTTTCAAACATGGTTGAGTACTGATTTTGTGTTTGTTTGTTTGTTTTTGTTTTGTTTGTCCAGATTTGGAGCGCGGAGGCATGTCGGAGTTCCAGGAGAAGCTTCGGCGGCAGCACGAGGAGTCGATGCACCGCGAGCTGGAGACGCTCTTAACCACCGCCGACCCCAAAGAACAGGAGGTCAGAGAGAGTCACGCGGGGTCAGGGAGGGGTCAGAGGTCAGGGAGGGGTCAAGGGGAAAGGCTAAGCAAATGTTGAGTGACGCGAGCGTGCGGCTTTGATCTACGATAACATCTTAGCTTCTGCTCTGAATGAGCCTGAAGTGTTAAAGTTTTGACTGAGCTCTCAAAAATACTGCGTTATTAATGAGTTAACACGAAACTATTTTAATGGCATTCATGTTTTTAACGGCCACTACTACTTCTACTACTAGTACTACTTCTACTACTACTTCTACTACTACTATTACTCCTACTACTACTATTACTCCTACTACTACTATTACTCCTACTACTACTATTACTTCTACTACTACTATTACTTCTACTACTACTATTACTTCTACTACTACTATTACTTCTACTACTACTATTTACTCTACTACTACTATTTCTTCTATACTTCTACTACTACTATTACTCCTACTACTACTATTACTTCTACTACTACTATTACTTACTACTACTACTACTACTACTACTACTACTACTACTTACTTCTACTACTACTATTTCTTCTACTACTTCTACTACTACTACTTACTACTACTACTACTACTACTTACTACTACTACTACTACTACTACTATTACTTCTACTACTACTATTTCTTCTACTACTTCTACTACTACTATTACTCCTACTACTACTACTACTTCTACTACTACTATTACTTCTACTACTACTATTACTTCTACTACTACTATACT
This sequence comes from Boleophthalmus pectinirostris, assembly GCF_026225935.1. Lineage (NCBI taxonomy): Eukaryota > Metazoa > Chordata > Actinopteri > Gobiiformes > Gobiidae > Boleophthalmus > Boleophthalmus pectinirostris. The sequence goes on along the minus strand of NW_026571190.1, from coordinate 40,463,768 downwards.
ACTACTACTACTACTACTTACTACTACTACTATTACTTCTACTACTACTACTATTACTACTTCTACTACTACTCTACTACTACTATTACTACTACTACTACTACTATACTACTACTATTACTACTACTACTTTACTTACTATACTACTACTACTATTACTTCTACTACTACTATTACTTCTACTACTACTATTTCTTCTACTACTTCTACTACTACTATTACTCCTACTACTACTATTACTTCTACTACTACTATTACTTCTACTACTACTATTTCTTCTACTACTTCTTCTACTTCTACTACTATTTCTTCTACTACTACTACTACTGTTACTTCTACTACTACTACTACTACTTCTACTTCTTCTTCTACTACTTTTACTACTACTACTACTACTACTACTACTACTACTACTACTACTACTACTACTACTACTATTACTCCTACTACTACTATTTCTTCTACTACTGCTACTACTGTTACTTCTACTACTACTTCTACTTCTTCTTCTACTACTTCTTCTACTACTTCTACTACTACTTCTACTACTACTACTACTACTACTACTACTACTACTACTACTACTACTACTACTACTACTACTACTACTACTACTACTACTACTACTACTACTACTACTTCTACTACTACAGCCACTAATGCTGCTACAACAACTACTTCTACTACTACTACTACTGCTACTATTGCTACTACCACTACTACTACCATTGCTGCTACTACTACTACTACTACTTATATTGCTACTACTACTACTACTACTTCTACTACCACTACTAAATATTTTTTAATCTTTCTGTTCAGTAAAATGAAACAGTTTCTGTAGATTCTGCTGTGAAATTGTAGATGTTTTGACAGAGCTCTCAAAAATATCGCTCTATTAATGACTTGACGCAAAACAATTTTTAACGGCATTCATTTTTTAAAAACGGCTACATTCCAGGTAGCGCGGTAACATCTCCACGGCGGACCGTCCCCCAGAAAAGTTGCGTAATGCGGCTTTTAAACCTCCTCACCTTAAATGTCCCTCCCGAGCGTACGTTCTAACGTCAGCGAGGGTCAAGGCCGAGGGCTAAACAAACAGGATGCAAAAACATCACTCCTTTTGGTACGATTCCAAAGGACACACCAGCAGTGTTGGGGAGTAACAGATTACATGTACCAGAGTAATCAGAGTACAAATGATGAGTAACTGTATTCAGTTACAGTTACTGTTTCAGTGAGTGGCAATTAGATTACAGTTACTTTGTTGAAATAAATGATTACATGGCGGGATTTTCCTGTTTTCATATTTTGGGCTAAAGCAGGACTAAACCAGGACTAAAGCAAACCAGGACTAAACCAGGACTAAACCAAACCAGGACTAAAACCAGGACTAAACCAAACCAGGACTAAAACCAGGACTAAACCAAACCAGGTCTAAACCAGGACTAAACCAAACCAGGACTAAAACCAGGACTAAACCAAACCAGGACTAAAACCAGGACTAAACCAAACCAGGTCTAAACCAGGACTAAACCAGGACTAAACTAAACTAGGACTAAACCAAGGACTAAACCAGGTCTAAAATAGGTCTAAACCAGGTTTAAACCAGGTCTAAACCAAGACTAAACCAGGTCTAAAATAGGTCTAAAATGAGTCTAAACCACCAGGTCTAAACCAGGATTTAACAGGAATAAATCCTGCTGTGTGGACTCTGTTTCCTCGTCTTTTATCAATAATATTTTTTATTTGATTCAGTAAAGTCTGGGCTTTTAATTTTCTTTTATCAGACAAAACATCTTATGTGAAAATGTCCTCGTCTTTGTTTCTCTACAGCAAATCAAGTAATCCAAAGTATTCAGATTACATTACTCACTTTAAGTAATTTAATGGATTATGTTACAAACTACATTTTGGTGTATGTAATCTGTAATCTGTAGGGGATTACATTTTAAAAGTCACCTTCCCAACACTGCACACCAGTGTATATATCTTTATGTTTCAAATTCAAAAAATGTAAAAAAAACAAAAAAACAGAATGTACTCATCTTAAATAACGTCCCAAAGTAAACCCTAGATACATATTACAACAAAAATGGACTCTTGTGAGCTTTAAGTCCTGTTTTAATGTTGTTCCCTCCTCAAAAAACAGACCTGGACTTGTGTTTTGTTTCATTCACATGTTTGAGTAACTTTTTATTATTAGTCTGTTTACATCTGCAAAGCTCAAAAAGCTCTGGTCCACCTTGTGATGTCATGAAGCGGTAATTTTCAAGTAAAAAAGCTTTCAGAAGTATTCGTGTGCATAGGATAGAAATCTGTGCATATTTGTCTGTAGTTGAGCGTAAAATAAATATTTGTAAACTCTGAAATTAGTCCGGTCGTACATAAAATGTGTTGCGTGTATTTTATTGTATTTATTGTATCAGAATATGAATTGAAAAGTTACGACGTCAAGAATTAAAAATCACCAAATGAAAATTTACGATTATTATTTTTTCTGTACGAATATGAATTCATAGACACGATTTGACTGTAAAAAAAATAAAAATAAAAAATCATTACTTCACTTCACTTAAGGCATTATATATTGAGCAGAAGAACCAGGACTAAACCAGGACTAAACCAGGATTAAACCAGGACTAAACCAGGACTAAACCAGGACTAGGACTAAACCAGGACTAGACCAGGACTCAACCAGGACTCAACCAGAACTCAACCAGGACTCAAACCGGACTGAACCAGGACCAAACCAGGATGTATTTTTGACAGTCGAGTCGCGTCTCTGAATTCGTATTCGTACTGAAGAAAGCGTAACCATAAATTTTAATTTCATGTTTATGTATATTTATTTTATGCTCACCTACAGCCCTGCTCCTTGATGAGTCCTTGTTCAGTTCTCGTTTATTCTTGGCTTAGTCCTGGTTCAGTCCTGGTTTATTCTTATTTTAGTAATGGTTGAGTCCTGGTTGAGTCCTGGTTGAGTCCTGGTTGAGTCCTGGTTTAGTCCTGGCTTATTCTTGCTTATTCCTGGTTTAGTCTTTGTTTAGTCCTGGTTTAGACCTGGTTGAGTCCTGGTTTAGTCTTGGTTTAATCCTGGTTCAATCCTGGTTGAGTCCTGGTTTAGTCCTGGTTGAGTCCTGGTTGAGTCCTGGTTTAGTCTTGGTTTAATCCTGGTTCAATCCTGGTTGAGTCCTGGTTTAGTCCTGGTTTAGTCCTGGTTTAGTCCTGGTTTAGTCCTGGTTTAGTCCTGGTTTAGTCCTGGTTTAGTCTTGGTTTAATCCTGGTTCAATCCTGGTTTAATCCTGGTTTAGTCCTGGTTTAGTCTGGTTTAATCCTGGTTTAATCCTGGTTTAATCCTGGTTTAGTCCTGGTTTAGTCTTGGTTTAATCCTGGTTTAGTCCTGGTTTAGTCCTGGTTTAATCCTGGTTTAGTCCTGGTTTAGTCCTGGTTTAGTCCTGGTTTAGTCCTGGTTTAGTCTTGGCTTTAGTTCCTTTTGTTCAGTCCTGGTTTAGTCCTGCTTGAGTCCTGCTTGAGTCCTGCTTGAGTCCTGGTTTAGACCTGTTTTAATCCTGGTTTAGTCCTGGTTTATTCTTGACTTATTCTTGGTTCAGTCCTGGTTCAGTCCTGGTTTATTCTTCTTTTAGTCTCGGTCTAGTCCTGCTTTATGTTGCTTCTAGCTCCTACCTAAACTACCTCTTCATGACATCACAAGGTGGAGCAGAGCGTTTTGATCTTTGGAGATGTAGACAGACTAAAAATAAACGTAAATGAAACGAAACACGACTTAAAGTTCACAAGAGTCCGTTTTGCGTAATACGGGACCTTTTAAAAATCACGGTCCACTTTCTGCTCTGGTTTAATATTTGCCGTCTGTTTTTTTTTTTTTGCTCTATCAGTGTTTGAGCAGTTACGTAACAGGTGAGTGAACTCCAGGAGACTAACACGGACCGACTCTTATCTGGATTTAAGTATTGCCAAACTCGAGCGATCCGTGTGTCGTTCGTTCATTCGTTCTTCAACATAAAACCAAAAATAAGAAAATGAAAAAAACAACTGTATTCTTCATTATTTGTCTCCAAAATTAAAATGAAAAAAAAACAAAAAACGATAATGATTTGTTTGTTTTTTTTTCAGTTTTTGATTTTGTGTTTAAATGAAAAATGGGGGGAAAAAAAGATAAGGACCGTTTCCCGTTTACGTGACTGTGATGCCGGACTGTTGCACCGCGTATGGACTGAACCAGGACCGATCCAGGTCGAGACCGGGACTGAGACCGGGACTGAGACCGGGACTGAGACCGGGACTGAGACCGGGACTGAGACCGGGACTGAGACCGGGACCAGACCGGGACCGAGACCGGGACTGAGCCCAGACCGGGACCGGGACCGAGACCGGGACTGAGACCGGGACTGAGACCGGGACCGAGACCGGGACTGGGACCGAGACCGGGACTGAGACCGGGACCGAGACCGGGACCGAGACCGGGACTGAGCCAGAGACCGGACGGGACCGAGACCGGGACCGAGACCGGGACCGAGACAGACTGAAACCGGCACCAGACCGGGACCAGACCAGGACTCAGACCGGAACCAGACCGAGACCAGAACGGGACCAGACCGGGACCGGGACTCAGACCAGAACTCAGACCGACTCAGACCGGGACTCAGACGGGACTCAGACCGGGACTCAGACCGGGACTCAGACCGGACTCAGACCAAGACCAGACCAGACCGGGACCAGAGTGGGACCAGAGTGGGACCAGAGTGGGACCAGAGTGGGACCAGAGTGGGACCAGACCGGGACCAGACCGGGACCGAGACCGGGACTCAGACTCAGACCGGGACTCAGACCGGGACTCAGACCGAGACCAGACCGAGACCAGAGCGGGACCAGAGCGGGACCGGGACCAGACCGGGACTCAGACCGGGACCAGACCGGGACCAGACCGGGACCAGACCGGGACCAGACCGGAGGCAAAGCTTGAAGCTGAGGCTCGGACCCTGCAGAAGCTCAGAGTCAAAGCTTGGAGTCCAGTCTGGTCCCGGTCTGGTCTCAGTCCCGGTTCAGTCCGGCATTGCAGTCACAGGAGTCACGTAAACGGGAAACGGCCGTTATCCGTTTTTTCCATTCTTCATTTAAACACAAAATCGAAAACTGAAAAAACAAATTGTTATCCGTTTTTTGGTTTTGGTTTTGGAGACAAATAATGAAGAAAATAGTTTTTTTTTTTTTTTCATTTTCTTACTTTTGGTTTTATATTGAAAAACGAATGAACGAATGACACACAGATTTAGAGCCATTTTGAAACCCTTTATCTTACAATCATATATATTCTCCTATTAGACAACTTGTTTCACATATATATTTTTAACAAACCAGTGTGGATTTGTACAACGATGCTTCTAATAAGTCAAGTTCATTTGGGCAAATAAAAAGAACAAGAAAAAATATCATTCTAAATACAGAATACAGAAACTCATCTAAAATTTGAACAGGTCCCTTCTGGATTCGTACTCAGCGGAATATTTGTGAAAATCGGTTTGAGGTCAGAAAACACGACCAGAATGAATACATAAGGCGCAGTGTCGATTTTTCTGAAAACTAAGTGATTTTAAGTGCGCTTTATAGTCTGGAAAATACGGTACTCATGTTTTAAACAATGAAAAAAACAGTAATCAGTAGGGGTGTGCAAAAATATCGAAATATCTATATATCGTATCGTTTAATGTGATGATACAGTATCGATATCGTGGGCTGCTGTATTGAGTATTTTTTTTTGGTATATTTTACTAAATAATTTTGTCACAGCTTCAGTTTTGCTTCTTGTTTAGAGGAAGGGAACTTATTTATGCGACACATTTGACATTTTCACTGTTTTGATGATTAAAATGTTTGTGTTTCATCAGAATTTTGCACAAGAAGAAGTGGTTTAACAAAGACTTTTAGTGTCACAGTCATGATTTAGCCATTATTTTTTGCTGAATCGTATCGAATTGAAAGTGCACTGTATCGAGATTTGTATCATATCGGCAGCTTCTTAATGATACCAGCCCTAGTAATCAGCGTTTCCCACAGAAAATTGGTTGGTCTTTGCTCTTATACTTAACTCAAGATCGTTCTAAAGTTTCAGGAAAGCTTCATTTCTGTCTTGTGAATGGGACTTTTTTTAGTATCGATACCTGCTCAAAAAAAAAAAAAAGTCTTAGTATCGATCTGTGTCTGTTTTTGAATATTTTGACGGCTCTTTTTCAAACACGATTCAATATTTAATCCCTTCTGGATTCACACTGAACATTTTTCAGCACATGTCGTCCAGATCTGAAGTGAACCGTTTCCACATTTGCTCAAAATCGTCTTTTTGAATATGACGGGTTTCCATCATCACTGAAGTCCACTCTAGGGCCGGGTATCATTAAAAAGTTGCCGATATGATACATACCTCGATACACAGACTGCGATGCAATGCGTTTTTCGATACTGTGTACTTTCGATTTAGTACGATTTGATATGATATATTTCAAAATAGAGTTCAGCTAGAGTTCAGTAAATAACAAAGACCAAATCATGTCTGTGATACTAAAAGTCTTTATTAAACCACTAAGTTTGTGCAAAAACAACTCATCAAAATCAGAGAAAACATCAAATGTGCTGCGTAAACAAGTAGCGGTCGATCGATATATCGTATCGTTTAATGTGATGATACAGTATCGATATCGTGGGCTGCTGTATTGAGTATTTTTTGGTATATTTTGCTAAATTATTTTGTTACAGCTGCAGTTTTGTTGCAAGTTTAGAAGAAGGAAACTCGTTTATGCGACACATTTGACATTTTCACTGTTTTGATGATTAAAATGTTTGTGTTTCATATGAACTTTGCACAAGAAGAAGTGGTTTAACAAAGACTTTTAGTGTCACAGACATAATTTAGACTTTATTTTTTATTGAACTGTATCAAATCAATTTGAAATATATCAAATTGAAAGTTCACTGTATCAAAGTATGTATCATATCGGCAACTTTTTTAATGATACCCAGCCCTATAAACAAGTTTCCTTTCTCCAAACAAGCAACACAATTGTAGCTCTTTCACTAAATAATTTTGTAAAATATACAAAAAAAATACTCTTTACGATATATTGATACATCAACCCCTGATATCGATATTCCAATATTTTTGCAATATATATTTTTTTCATTTAAGTTATTCTAAGTTTTGAGAAAAAAACAAACAAAAAACATTAATACCCAGAAACATTGTAATCTCAGGCTTCTTTTATATGGTGACAGTCTGAACAGAAGACGTGAAAGTGGTGTTGCGTCTTCACTTTTTATTCCACGTTTAGATGAGCGTTTTCAGGTGGAAATCTGCTGAATACGGTGACGCGAAAGTGTGTGGAATTTGATTGTGTATGTATGCCAGGCGGCTCGGTGGTGACGCTCGGTGGTGATGTACTGTATTTTCCGAGCTATTATTCGCTCTAGACCAGGGGTGTCGAACTCATTTTGGTCCGGGGGCCGTATCCAACCGACTTTGATCCCAAAGGGGCTGGATCAGAAAACTCATATATACCCCAAAAATAGCAATAAGTTCAAATATTTGTGCAGAGAAACACAAATCTATTACAGAAATCTTTTTTAATTGATGAACTCTTTCTTTTACACAATATTATAATATCATGAACAACCTGAAACTTTAAGAAAAATACAATTTCAACACAAAGTTTTAACATGAACTTGTTTGTAAATAGAAATAAGTTCATTTTTGTTGTAAAATCCTGCACTCGGCTCCACTTTTCTCATGTGTGACATTTTTCTGATGAGGGTGTCACGGTCAACAGTCAAAACGATCGTCCTTTAAGAGCGTTTGGAAAGAGACAAGTCTTCATTTGTGCTGCTCTGGTGGGAGGGGCCACGTACAGAGACGCTGGAGACGCTGCTGTGATAAACACCACAGAAAATTAACACGATTTTAATAGAAAATATAATTAAAATAGTTCTGTAGAAAATCAGCCGAGGGCCAGATTAAAGGTCTTGGAGGGCCGGATCTGGCCCCCGGGCCGTATGTTTGACACCTGTGCTCTAGATTATAACATGCATTATAAGACATCATTAAATGGTCTATTTTTGAACTTTTTTCACAAATAAACCGCGTGGGACTTTAAATGAAACCCAACAGTGTGATGGGTGAGTGGTTTTGTTTGTTTGTTCGTTCACGGTGACTCTGGGCTGTGTTCAGTTGTGGCGTGTAGGGAGTAGTGTCTGTCGCTGGATTGTCGGCGTGTTCGCAGTGACTCAGTTGTTCAGTCGTGTCTAGAAGCGGCACGTCGCGCTCGTCGCTTTTTCGGTTCGTTCCTCCCTTCCGTTCCTCGTCGGCGTGGAGTGATGAGTGTGTCTGTGGGTGTTTTTCGCCGTGCGGTCGCTGTTTCTTCCGTGTGTGTTTGCGGCTTTGTAGTTTACTGAAGTCGTGCTGGGACGCCCGAGTGGATTCTTGTATGGGGCGCTCTGGATTGTCGTTTTTTGACGGGGTTGGAGGCGTAAGAGCGCGTCCTATAGCCCGGAAAATACATTATGTGATGTAAACGTGTACCTGACCTGAGCAGATCTGACCAGAGTTTTGCGTCTTGGGCAGTGTGGACGGAAACACCACGGCAGAGTGTTTTCAACTTTTCCACTCTGGAGGCTGGTTTCAGATTTTTACGTTTTTAACCCCACACACTGTAAATTAGCCCTTCGGTCCAAATATCTTGAAGTATTTCTGTTCCAAGTTCCGTTTCCTTCCTTATTAGGCGACTCACTCCACACACACACAGGCCACGAGTCTAACCCACAACCTCTTAACTCAGTGTTGTTTTTCTTATTTGCAGATTTCCAGGAAGGACTTCGATGGCTTTAAGAAGTTGTTCCACCGGTTCCTTCAGGTCAAAGGTCCGGCGATCGACTGGGCCAAAATCAGCCGACCTCCAGAGGATTCGGTGAGGACGCCTTAAAGGGCCCAGTCGCGCAACTCTGATCTATGTTCTAATGTTGTTTTCTTCATGAGACAGTCGTGTTTTGTTTCATTCACACTAGGGATGCACTGAGACTTTCTTAATATACTTGTACTTGTTAAACATTTGTCGATACCACTACACAGCATCATTAGTCACGTTCAGGAGGCCAACTTCAGTGTTCAGGGGGAGACGAAGAGTCAGAAGACCCAGAAGAGTCATCTGGGTAAATAATTCTCATCATGTCGTCGTCAGCAGTTTGGAAGTGTTCTAGTGTTAGGGAGGACGACAAGAGGAAAGCAGATCGCAAATGATTTAGTGCCAAAGTGTGGAGAGGTGGAAGGGAAAACACCTCATTTAATACGAGCAATTTAACCAAACGTTTGAAGACTGAACTGAAGTTTTCAAAAAGCGAGAGGAAATGTCCAAAGACTCGGGCAGTAAAAATAACTGAGGCTGTGAAAACTCAGGTTAGGTCAATGGTTCATGACATCGAGTCAATAAGCTTCACGACTCATATTTGGAGAAGCAGCGTCCAGTGTTTCCCGCAGAAAATTAGTGTGAAAAAGTGAGGAGATTCTGTGCACGGAGAAGAAGTGAGGAGCTCGGGGTGAGATTCCACGCGACGACCGTAGTTTTGCGAAGATTCACGTGATTTTGGAGGGAGGTAGTCAAGGAGGGAGCCTTAACCATAAAGCGCTGCAGGAAACACTGGCCTCTGCCCGATGTCCCTTTTAAGTTTGATAGCGCAGTGGACAGATGAGGCTTTAACTCGTCCACATGAAGCATCACATTTTGTAATGATCAAAGAGTAAAAATAAAATCAGCATTTCCATTTATTTCACTGTATGTTCATGAGGGTGTTAAAGTATCGTTATCGGTATCGATACCGAGTATCGGCAAGTACAGAAATGATTATACTCGTAACGTTTTTCAAAAAGTGGTGTTGGTTCATCTCTAATTCACTCATGGGTCCGATCAAGTGGTAACGGAGGGAAACAGGGGCAGATTTTTGACATTCAAATGTCTCTTATTCAGAAACTAGAGGAACTATTGAAATAAGTAAAGTATCAGAATGTAGGAAAGAGTTACACTCCAACAGGGTCAAGTTAAACCTGTGAGATTCTTTCAAGTTTTTGACAAAAAATTTAAAAACTCATGTCGGTAACGGAGGGAATGAAATATGCAGCACTTTTTGGTCAATAAATCCAAACAGTGATAACTCTTGGTTCTCACTTCCATATCCTTAACAAACTGGTTTGAATATTTGCTTCATATAGTTTTCTACCATATGGTACAAGATTAGGTTGAAAAACCTCTGACTTTTTGACTCATGAGATTTTTTATTAAGAAAGGTCATGGTAACGGAGGGAAAAGTAACAGAGGGAAAATTGTACAAACAAGTAGAAGGTGCAGGATTTTACATCATTTGTCAACTTTTTTCTTC
>NW_026571190.1:40440831-40448331 GCF_026225935.1 Boleophthalmus pectinirostris | reverse complement strand
AACAGTGAAGAAACGATTAGTTTTATCCCTTTCAGAGCGTCTAGAACAACCAAATACACAACAAAACCTGCCCATGTTTCTCCGATGCTGCTGAAGTCAATGACATAGTGTGCCTGGTGTCATGGTGGCGTAGGTACCGTTGTTATAGGGTCACGTGACGGTGCAAAGCCTCTGTTGCACTGCCTCTGGTCGAGGCTCTTGTTCCCCGACCACTAGTGCCGGACTTGGGCTTAATGAACTCACCCAGAGCTGGTGGAGCGACTCCATTTAAGACTTCGTAGACTGAGCAGGCGAGTTTAAATTTTTGAAAATTTCCAAAACTTAAGATATTATACTTCTGCAGTATGAGACAGTGATGAAATGATAAAGATGTCCTATTAAATATCTTTAACGCTTTTTTAAAAAGTGATTCTATTATTTTTAAGGTTGTCATGTCAGTGACCAGTTAGTGATGCTGTGTTCAATATGAGAGAGAATCATGCTGTGGAGAAACATTTTAGCTGCATTTTCTGGCCCAATGAGTTTCATTTGGTCTTCCGATATTTTATGTTATTAGGTTCTTTTTCTCAGACCTAGAGTGTTACTTCATACCTGACAGTTTCGACTGCTCACTAGCGTCTTCCTCAGAGTCACGTGATGTTGCTGTGACGTGTCTGGTCAGCTGATTTAAACAGGTTTTGGCGCTGTCTTCCCACCGGTGGAGGTGAGGAAGAAGCTAGTGAGCAGGTATGAAATAACACTCTAGGTCTGAAAAAAAGAACTTAATAACAATTAGGCAATGATGCTCTAATTTGCCTAAAATTGTGATTATTAAAATCAGCAATTTTTGATATGTTTTTAACATGTTTTTTAAAAGTTAAAGTGGAGTCCAAGGTAACACCAACATACTTAAATTCATCTACAAACGAGTCCCTCACCCCTCAGCTACACATTTAAACAAGACTTTGATGGACGTTTCGAAAAAAGCATGCAAACAGTTTTTTTAGTATTCAGTAAGAGACTTGTCAGCCACTTGTCTAAACATGTGATTCTCGCTGATGTTAACTTTTCTGAGGCTTCTATGACAGATTTTGCTTTTGTAAAAATGACGGTATCATCGGCATACAACACAATGTTAAGGTCCGTACAAACATTCGGCAGATCATTAATGTATAATGAAAATAAAATAGGTCCAAGTATGGAGCCTTGTGGTTCTCCAACCTTGCAATCGACATATGGGGTTTAAAACCACCTGTAAATGAATAAATGTACCTTAAAGCCGTTTAATGTCACACTGTGGAACATTCCAGGCAGAGCAATGACATCTCCATGGTAACGGATCAACCATAAAGTTCCATAGTGCCCTTTAAAATGCAAATATGACACGAGAAGACTAAGACAGAAGATTAAAAATATAAAAATAGACCCTAATAAAAGCATGATTTTTTTTCATTATGTTTGTTTGTTGTGAGCGGGCTCGCATCTCCACAGACCTGACTTATTTGGAACCCGTGTGTCACTCGTTCAGTGGTTTTTCAATATAAAACCAAAAATAAGAACATGGAAAAAAGATCTGTTTTCTTCATTATTTGTCTCCAAAACCAAAATGAAAAAACAGATAAAGATTTGTTTTTTTCAGTTTTTGATTTTGCGTTTAAATGAAAAATGGAAAAAACTGATAACGGACTGAACCAGGACTGAACCAGGACTGAACCAGGACTGAACCAGGTCCGGGACCTCACCGGGACCAGACCGGGACCAGACCGCTACTGAGACTGGGACCAGAGTGGGAGCAGAGCGGATGCTCAGAGTCCACGGCAGGGCTAGAGCTCGGAGTCAAAGCTCGGAGTCAAAGCTCGGAGTCAAAGCTCGGAGTCAAAGCTCGGAGTCAAAGCTCGGAGTCAAAGCTCGGAGTCAAAGCTCGGAGTCAAAGCTCGGAGTCAAAGCTCGGAGTCAAAGCTCGGAGTCAAAGCTCGGAGTCAAAGCTCGGAGTCAAAGCTCGGAGTCAAAGCTCGGAGTCAAAGGCTCGGAGTCAAAGCTCGGAGTCAAAGCTCGGAGTCAAGCTCGGAGTCAAAGCTCGGAGTCAAAGCTCAGAGTCAAAGCTCAGAGTCAAGCTCAGAGTCAAAGCTCAGAGTCAAAGCTCAGAGTCAAAGCTCAGAGTCAAAGCTCAGAGTCAAAGCTCAGAGTCAAAGCTCAGAGTCAAAGCTCAGAGTCAAAGCTCAGAGTCAAAGCTCAGAGTCAAAGCTCAGAGTCCCCCCGGGTCCCGGTCTGGTCCCGGTCTGGTCTCGGACCTGAATCAGTCCTGGTTCAGTCCGTATGCGGTGCAAAAGTCCGGTATCACAGTCACGGGAGGTAAACGGGAAACGGCTGTTATCCGTTTTTTCCATTTTTCATTTAAACACAAAAGTGAAACCTGAAAACACGAATCATTATCTGTTTTTTCATTTTGGTTTTGGAGACAAATAATGAAGAATATAGTTGTTTTTTTGTAAATAATGTTATTATTTTATATTCTGCTTGTTCTGGATTCAATGTTTAAGCAAAACTATTATTAAACATTTATTTTAATAAGAAAAGGTTTAACATTACAGATCTTGACAGAAGAGAAAACATGCAGATGTTGTTGAAATGTTTCAATAAATATTTAGTTTGGCCCTCGACTTAGTCCCAGTTTTTAATTTGGGCCTCTGTGAATTTGAGTTTGACACTCTGACATAAACAGAGAGATTCTGTTTGAGAATTCACTACGTCCTGTATTTTTGTAATTTTATCCAACTTTTTTTTCACTCAAACCACCACTTAACTGATAAACTGTGATAAATATAATATATAGATGACAGGTTCTATCCACCAAACCTTTTCGAGTGTCAGAGGTTATAAATATAAAACACACAAACACAGTACGTCTTCTTTTAAGTTGTTGTTATTGTTTATGTGGTTCTCCTCTGACCTCCTCTCTCCTCTCTCCTCTCTCCTCTCTCCTCAGATCCAGCCGTACGAGCGGATCCGGGACAAAGGTCTCCCCGGGGACATCGCCGCCGCCCTGAACCGGCTCGTGGTGGTGAAGCTGAACGGAGGTCTGGGCACGAGTATGGGCTGCAAGGGCCCCAAGAGTCTGATCAGTGTCCGCAGTGAAAACACCTTTCTGGACCTGACTGTGCAGCAGATAGAGGTGAGGACTGGTCTAGACCTGGTTTAGACCTGGTTTAGTCCTGGTTTAGTCCTGGTTTAGTCCTGGTTTAGTCCTGGTTTAGTCCTGGTTTAGTCCTGGTTTAGTCCTGGTTTAGTCCTGGTTTAGTCCTGGTTTAGTCCTGGTTTAGTCCTGGTTTAGTCCTGGTTTAGTCCTGGTTTAGTCCTGGTTTAGTCCTAGTCCTGGTTTAGTCCTGGTTTAGTCCTGGTTTAGTCCTGGTTTAGTCCTGGTTTAGTCCTGGTTTAGTCCTGGTTTAGTCCTGGTTTAGTCCTGGTTTAGTCAGACCTGGTTTAGTCCTGTTTTAGTCCTGGTTTAGTTTTGTCAGTGGTTTAGTCCTGGTTTAGACCTGGTTTAGTCCTGGTTTAGTCCTGGTTTAGTTAGACCTGGTTTAGTCCTGGTTTAGTCCTGGTTTAGTCCTGGTTCCTGGTTTAGGCCTGGTTTAGGCCTGGTTTAGGCCTGGTTTAGGCCTGGTTCAGTCCTGGATCAGACCAGGTTTAGACCAGGTTCAGACTGGGTTCAGACCAGATTGAGTCCTGCTTAAGACCTGCTTTAGTCCTGGTTCAGTCCTGGTTCAGTCCTGCTTTAGTCCTGGTTCAGTCCTGCTTTAGTCCTGGTTCAGTCCTGGTTTAGTCCTGGTTCAGATCCTGTATAATCACATGTATTTTCTTCCTTTTTTTTCAGCACTTGAATAAGACGTATAACGCGGACGTGCCTCTGGTCCTCATGAACTCCTTCAACACCGACGAAGACACAAAGAAGATCCTCCAGAAATACTCGCACCACCGCGTCAAGATCCACACCTTCAACCAGAGCCGGTCAGTCTGAGTCTGTGTCCACACGACGACGCTCCTGGAGGGTTTTTTTGTGCTTTTGCAGGTTGAAGAAAAATCACATCCACACTAGGGACGGGCATTCGATGAAGTTTTCTTAATCGATCGTCGGAGGAATTAACGATCGTTTATCAATTAATCATTCACGTTTTTATATTAAAATGATCATCATTATTATTACTATCTGCATTACTAATCTGCATAAATAAATTCAACTTTACGACATATAAACCATAACGACTCTAGAGCCACATCAGCTGTTTGACATTATAATGTGTTTAATTCAGTTTTGTTCAAATCTCACAGAAACAAAACTTAAAACCACATCACTAATTTGCATAAACTAAGTGAAGATAAAACTCCAGCTCTTGTGTCGCTGATGTGGTTCAACTTCTGTTGGATTAAAAGACATGACTCAGGTGAATACAGGTTAGTGCACAGGTGTCAAACATATGGCCCAGGGGCCAGATCCAGCCCTTTAGACCTTTAATCTGGCCCTTGGCTGATTTTCTTCTAAAATATTTTAATTCTATTTTCTATTAAAATCGTGTTAATTTTCTGTGGTGTTTATCACAGCAGCGTCTCCAGCGTCTCTGTACGTGGCCCCTCCCACCAGAGCAGCACAAATGAAGACTTGTCTCTTTCCAAACGCTCTTAAAGGACGATCGTTTTGACTGTTGACCGTGACACCCTCATCAGAAAAATGTCCAACATGAGAAAAGTGGAGCCGAGTGCAGGATTTTACAACAAAAATGGACTTATTCCTATTTACAAACAAGTTCATGTTAAAACTTTGTGTTGAAATTGCTTTTTTTTTTTTTTTAAGTTTCAGGTTGTTCATAATATTATAATATTTTGCAAAAGAAAGAGTTCATCAATAAAAACAGATTTCTGTAATAGATTTGTGTTTCTCTGCACAAATATTTGAACTTATTGTTATTTTTGGGGTTTATATGACATGAGTTTTTTGATCCGGACACTTTGGGATCAAAGTCGGTTGGACACGACCCCCGGAACAAAATGAGTTTGACACTCCTGGGTTAGTTTGACCAGATTTGTGTTTGTCAAAACCAGGACAGCGTACGGGGGGAGGGGGGCGGGGCCTCGTCATCCACATTGAGCGACTCTCACCTGGAAAAACTTTTTCCCACTGGACACAGAAACATATGTGCTGCTTTATCCACTGTGCACATGGACTCACACTTGTCCCAACGCAACGGAAAGTGTGGAATTTCTTCTACAAATCCTGGTTAAATCCACATTTGTGCTTCGGTTCGTTACAGACTGACCCACTGTTTGTGTGTCGCTCCTTCTGATGCAGAGACACATGTACACACCTGTTTGGTCACGACACACAAACATACATTCAGTTTGTCAATTAAAATGAACGTAATCGATGAAATTCTTAATGATCAATTATCGATTAATCGATTAATCATGCCCATCCCTAATCCACACACGTGTCGGATCAATAAATATTCACGGCCAAACGACAACGGAGCACTGAGTGAAAACGATGTAATACGCCTGCCACACCTGTATGTGGCGCTGTAACAATGATAATCATATTTTATAATGCTGATCTCGTCACAGTTTTTTTTTTTTACTTTAAGGTAATTAGGCCTATTTTAGCTGTATCCTAGTTTTGCAAAAGTTAAACATAAGTTTTAGTTTTTTTTTGTTTTTAGTTTAATTACCTGTCGTTGCTGGGCGACAGGAGCGGCTCCTTGGGCTACACCTGTCACATTTCAGCAGCAGTCTTGTGGTCTGTGGAGGCTGGTTTGAGGGCTGCAGCCTTCACTGCATCAGAGGACCTGTACTCAAAAAACAGTTTTCACCCAAACAAAACACCGGCTCCGTGTGGACGAAAGGCCAAAACGAATACGACGTTTTGACCAAAAGGCGTTGTCACGTGGACAGGCCCTGAGTCCGAGTCGACTTTATTCTCCTGAATTCAAGACGTCATTTAATGCTGTTTGTTTGTGGGCGCGGGGTTTGCGTGCATGGGGTTTGCGGGCATGGCGTTTGTGGGCATGACTTTGGCGGGTGCACCATTGCCGGTTGTGGCGTTTGCGGGCGCGGTGTTTGCGGGCATGGCGTTTGTGTGCGCGGTGTTTGCGGGCATGGCGTTTGTGCGCGCGGTGTTTGCGGGCATGGCGTTTGCGGGCATGGCGTTTGCGGGCATGGCGTTTGCGGGCATGGCGTATGCGGGTGCGGTGTTTGCGGGTGCGGTGTTTGCGGCATGGTGTATGTGGGCATGACGTTGGCGGGTGCACCATTGGAGGTTGTGGCGTTTCAGGGCGTGGTGTTTGGGGGCGCGATGTATGTGGCCGCGGGCGCAGTGTTTGCGGGCGCAGTGTTTGCGGGCGCAGTGTTTGCGGGCGCAGTGTTTGCGGGCGCAGTGTTTGCGGGCGCAGTGTTTGCGGGCGCAGTGTTTGCGGGCGCAGTGTTTGCGGGCGCAGTGTTTGCGGGCACAGCGTGCACTGGGTGAGGGCCGTTCAACGTCGCTTGCAGCTTTAATTTAATTTTGGTTTTGGAGACAAATAATGAAGACAATAGTTGTTTTGTTTAGTTTTCTTATTTTTGGTTTTATATTGAAAAACAAATGACACGTGGATTGTTCTTATATCTTGTTCTATACTTCGTGTCTTCTTCTTCTGCGCAGATATCCACGCATCAACAAAGAGTCCCTGCTGCCGATCGCCAAGAGCATGGGCCCTGACGGGGACAGCGAGGCCTGGTATCCTCCGGGTCACGGGGACATCTACGCCAGCTTCTCAAACTCCGGTCTCCTGGACAAACTCCTGGCCGAGGGGAAGGAGTACATCTTCGTCTCCAACATCGATAACCTGGGAGCCACCGTGGACCTGTTCATCCTGCAGCACCTGATGAGCCAGCCCCAGGACAAACGCTGTGAGTTCATCATGGAGGTCACGGACAAAACCAGAGCTGATGTCAAGGTACTTAAAGCTCCTCAAGGGCCCAGATTACAAATGAGAAACGCTGTGAAAGGTCTTTTGTGTGTGGAGATGTGGAATGGATGAATAATGCACCGAACTGTAAAGGGATGTTGAGCGTCTGGAAAAGCGCTACATGAAACTAATCCATTATTATTATTATTATTCATATTTTGGAAACACTACCTTGATGAATACTGCTAATTTAATACCAGACGTCTCTATTTACCCGGGACAGTCCCAGTTTTCAGCCGTGTCTCCCCTGTCCCAGCAGATTTATACAAAACTACTGATTTGTCCCAGTTTTATACAAGAAATGTCCCACGTGTCCCCATTTTTGTCCAATTTGATCCCTGACAACAATAAAACGAGACATAAATTGGCAAATATTTAGGTAAAATTCAGAAAAGCTGCTTAAAAACGACCAAAACACAAAGAAAAATGTGACTATACTGACTCATGTTAGTAGAGTTGGGCGGTATCCAAGTTTTGATACCGTTAACCTGTTACCACCCGCCTCATTTTGGTGTGTGCACAATGTTAA